>NC_080176.1:5226736-5526736 GCF_950295315.1 Erinaceus europaeus
ATGTATCAGGAGTCCTGAGCTGGATCCCCCACATTGCATGTGCCAGAGTGATGCTCTGGTTCCCTCCCTCCCCCACCTCTCTCCACACCCCCCACCTCTCACAAATCTTTCTTTTACTTTTTTATTATCTTTGTTTATTGGATAGAGACAGTCAGAAATCAAGAGGGAAAGGGGTGATAGAGAAGGAGAGAGACAGAGAGATCCCTGCAGCCCTGCTTTACCACTTGCAAAGTTTCTCGCTGCAGTTGGGGACCTGGGTCCTTGTGCTCAGCCGGGTGTGCCACCATGCCACCCCATAAAATTTTCTTTTAAAAAAAAACAATAACAAAATAATAACAATAAAATTAAACAGAATGATAGGGCCAGAGAGGTAGCTCAGGCTAAGGCCTCAGAAGTCCCAGGTTCAATCCCCAGTACTTATGTGCTCTGGTCTCTCTCCCCCTCTCCACTCTCTTGTTTATTTACTCTGTTAGTAAATAAATCTTAGGGCTGGGGACACTGTACAATGGCTATATGAACAATAGTCATGCCTGAGCCTCTGAGGTCTCAGGGTCCATCTTAATAGCATGATCAGCCAGAACCAAGCAGTGCTCTGGTAAAGAAAGAGTTTTTTTTAAGTTTATTTTACCGGGACCAAGTGGTGGCTTACCTGGCTAAGCGCACATGTTACAATGTGCAAGGACCCAGGCTCAAGCCTCTGCTGCCCACCTGCAGAGGGGTCGCTGCACAAGCAGTGAAGCAGGTGTCTATCTTTCTCTCTCCCTCTCTCGATTTCTGTCCTATCCAACAACAATAACAATAATAACAACCAGGGCAACAAAAATGGGAAAGATAGCAGTGGATTCATAGTGCAGGCACTGAGCCCCGGCAATAACTCTGTAGAAAAAAAATTTATATATATATATATATATATATATATTAGAAAGAGGGGGCCAGGCAGTAACACAGCTGGTTAAGCTCTTGTGGCACGAAGCATAAGGACCGGCAGAAGGATCCTGGTTCGAGCCCCTGGCTCCCCACCTGCAGGGGGGTTGCTTCACAGGCCGTAAGCTGGTTTACAGGTGTTTCTCCCTCCTCTGTCTTCCCTTCCTCTATCGATTTATCGATTTATCTCCAACAACGACAGCCAAAACAACAACAACAAGTAAAAACAACAAGGACAACTAAAGGGGGAAAAATAGCCTCCAGGAGCCGTGGATTCATAGTGCAGGCACCGAGTCCTAGAGATAGCCCCGGAGACTAAATAAATAAATAAAATTAGAGAGAGAAAGGAAGAAAGTAAAAGTGCACGTATCTAAATTCAAGAGGTTGTATATTTCAGTTCTGTGTTCAAGGACTCTCATTGCTATATATATATTTTTTTTTCCCTTTTGTTGCCCTTGTTGTTTAACATTGTTGTGGTAATTGATTTCGTTGCGGTTGGATAGGATAGAGAGAAATGGAGAGAGGAGGGGAAGACGGAGAGGGGGAGAGAAAGACAGACACCTGCAGACCTGCTTCACCGCCTGTGAAGTGACTCCCCTGCAGGTGGGAAGCCAGGAGCTTGAACCCGGATCCTTACACCAGTCCTTGCGCTTTGTGCCACATGTGCTTAACCTGCTGCGCCACTGCCTGACTCCCTATATATATATATTTTAAATAAACTTTATTTGTTCATTTTTCCCTTTTGTTGTCCTTGTTGTTTGTCATCATTGTTGTTATTATTGTTATTGGATAGAGAAATGGAGAGACGAGGGGAAGACAGAGAGGGGAGAGAAAGACAGACATCTGCAGACATGCTTCACTGCCTGTGAAGCGACTCCCCTGCAGGTGGGGAGCCAGGGGCTCAAACCAGGGATCCTGATGCAGATCCGAATGCTTTCCGCCACATGCGCTTAACCTGCTGCGCCAATGCCAGGCTCCCTCTCATTGCTCTATTTTACATCTCTTACCAAGGATCTACATTTCTCTGAAAGACAACTACCAGAAAGTTTTCTGCATATGTACAACACAAAGAATTAAAACACAGGAACTTTTTAAATATTTATTAATGAGAAACCCTAGCGAGGAAGAACCTGGCATCACTCTCATACATGTGCTGCTGGGGATGGGATTCAGGACCTTGAGTGTCCAATACTTTATC
The DNA here is from genome assembly GCF_950295315.1 of Erinaceus europaeus. Classification (NCBI taxonomy): domain Eukaryota; kingdom Metazoa; phylum Chordata; class Mammalia; order Eulipotyphla; family Erinaceidae; genus Erinaceus; species Erinaceus europaeus. The sequence continues at coordinate 5,228,859 of NC_080176.1, forward strand.
CACTGCACCACCTCCCAGGCCATAAACTTTTTAAATTTTTTATTTATTTATTTTAAAAAAGGAGACATTAACAAAGCCATAGGATAAGAGGGGTACAACTCCACACAATTACCACCACCAGATCTCCATATCCAATCTCCTCTCCTGATAGCTTTCCCATTCTTTATCCCTCTGGGAGTATGGACCCAAGGTCATGGCCAGTTGCAGAAGGTGGAAGGTCTGGCTTCTGTAATTGCTTCCCGCTAAACCTGGGTGTGACTGGTTGATCCATACTCCCAGCCTGCCTCTCTCTTTACCTAGTAGTGTGGGTCTCTGGGGAAGCAGAGCTCCAGGACACATTGGTGGGGTTGTCTGTCCAGGGAAGTCTGGTCGGCATCCTGCTGGCATGTGGAACCTGGTGGCTGAAAAGAGAGTTAACAAAGAGAGTTACAAAGCCAAACAAAGTGATGAACAATTATGGGCCTACAGGCTGGAATAGTGCAGATGAAGTGTTGGGGGGTACTCAGTGCAGACTCTTGCATACTTTTGCTTTCAGGTATATGTTTTGCCCTAGTTTATGGATACGTGTGGACATATGCTCTCTCTCATGGGACCGGACCTGGTCTCTATCTAGATTTTGGGACTTTGTTAGGAAGTGAACTGCCTGGAATGGAATTAGAGAATACTATGAAAGGAACGGTCTCACCCGAGTAATGAAGCTGAAGGGTTGTCATTCCACACCTGGAGTCTCTGGACACAGTCTGAAGTGAAGCATGCTGAGGTGGTACTCGTTGTGTTGATTTTTTTTTTCCAGAGCACGATTCAGCTCTGGCTTATGGTGGTGATGGGGACTGAACCTGGGACTTTGGAGCCTCAGGCATGAGAGTCTCTTTGCATAACCATTATACTACCCCTGCCCAAAACACATGAACTTGGGGCAGGGAAAGCAGTCAAACTGTTGCTAATACTTTGTGCAGAATACTATGGTGGCGGTGAGGGGCACAGAGTTGCAGTGGTGGGAGCAGTGGTGGGAGCAGAACTATAGCCCTGTAATATTTTTTTCATTTTTTTATTTCTCTATTGGGGAATTAATGTTTTATATTCAACAGTAAATACAATAGTTTGTACATGCATAACATTCCCCAGTTTCCCATATAACAATACAACCCCCACTAGGTCCTCTGTCATCCTTCTTGGACCTGTATTCTCCCCACCCACCCACCCCAGAGTCTTTTACTTTGGTGCGATACGATATTTTTTCTTTTTTAATATTTATTTATTTTCCCTCTTGTTGCCCTAGTTGTTTTATTGTTGTAGCTATTGTTATTGTTATTGATGTCATCGTTGTTGGATAGGACAGAGAGAAATGGAGGGAGGTGGGGAAGACAGAGAGGGGGAGAGAAAGACACCTGCAGACCTGCTTCACCACCTGTGAAGGGACTCCCCTGCAGGTGGGGAGATGGGGGCTGGAATCGAGATCCTTACAGCTTCTCCTTGCACTTTGCACTGTGCTACTGCTGGACCCCCACCCCTGTAATCTTATGACCTTTTAAACCATTATCAAATCACTAATAGAAAGAATATATATATATATATATATATGTGTATGTATATATTTGCCTCCAGGGTTATCGCTGGGCCTTGGTGCCTGCACTAGGAATCCACTGCTCCTAGAGACTACTTTTTTCCTTTTTGTTGTCCTTGTCGTTTATCATTTGTTATTATTATTGTTGTTGCTGCTGTCATTGTTGTTGCATAAGACAGAGAGAACACGTAAGAGGAAGGGAAGACAGAAAGAGGGAAAGATAGACACCTGCAGACCTGCTTCACTGCTTGTGAAGCAACTCCTCCTGCAGGTGGGGAGCCAGAGGCTCGAACAGAGATCCTTATGCCGGTCCTTGCGATTCATGCCATGTGCACTTAACCCACTGCGCTACTGCCCAGCCCCCATAAAAGTAAATTTAAAGAAGAAATACACAGGTCACTAAAATGTGACTGGATTGGGAGCCAAGAACACAGGACTTTTCAGAAATACAACTTCCTGCATACTTTCTCCAAAAAAAAAATGATAGGGGATAAAGGATAAAGTTGCAGAGGGCACTGGAGCAAAGTGGGAGGAACTGGAGTCCCAGGAAGGGTCCTCTGCCTCTGGGGCATCATTTTTTTTACCAGAGCATTGCTCAACTCTGGCTTATGGTGGTGTGGGGGATTGAACCTGGGACTTCAGAGCCTCAGGCATGAGAGGCTTTTTGCATAACTGTGGGGTTGGAGAAAGGCCCCGAATACTGAGAGCAGCCGTTGGCCTGAAGCCAACTATTCCTTGTTCTGTGTGGATTCCACCTGTGCCCACCCTGTGGTAACTATGAAAAGGTGGGATGAGAAGTGATCGAGGTCGCATAATCTCCCTTTGCTTGGAAGGTTGTCAGCGGCCCAAGCTGAAGCTTGATAATAAAGGCTCTTGCTATTGCATGTGATTCCGGTCTTCTTTGCGTGAGATCAGGACTCGAACTTCGGGGCATAACATATGGGGCCTCGTCTGGGATCCCCATCTCACTAAAAGAACACCAGCTTCACTGAGCCTTCAGGTCAGGTATCTGTAGCGAGAGACCCTTGGAGTCAAAGGCGGATGTGCTGGGTGGCTCTGGGTCCAGGGTCCTGGAAGACGTCCCAGATCCTGCAGTAGGTGGTTGGATCCCCCCCGCAAATTTGGAAGGGGAGAGTGGGTCGGCGAGAGAAGCGTCGGCGAGAGGCTGTCCTCCCATCTGTTGGTTCAGAGTGTTGGCGGCTGGGCCGCTGGAATTTTCTTTGAATATATTGTGGTCTCTGTATTCTCTGTGTATTGTCTCTGTATTTTCCTTGTGTGTGTTGTCTCTGAGTCCAAAGTCAGGAGTCAGGCTACTTCGACTCCTCTGACTATGGTCCTGAATCATTTTAGAAAATTTAAACATAGAGGTCACAATTTGGGTCTAGAGGTAAAACAAGGCCAGAGGATCACTTACTGCCAAAATGAGTGGCCAGCCTTCTCTACCAGTTGGCCCCCAGAAGGAACCTGGGACCTGCCTACTATCTATGCCACCAAAGACGTCATCTCAGGACATCCGGGACCCCCAGACCTGATTTCTTATATCCTTACTTAGCAGGATCTGGTAGAGAAACCCCCCTCTTGGCTAAAACTTTTTCTTCCTCCACAGGGTTCAAGACCCGCCGTTCTTGCTTTAAAGCATTTTCGTCGTCAACCTACTGCCCCTTCTGCGCCCCCTCTCATTCCTCTCACTCCCCCTCCAACCCTATTCTCCAAGGTGGTCCCGAAGAAGACCTCCTAGAGTACCCTCCTCCCTGCCAACCTCAGCCTCCCCCAGTCCCACAGGAACCCCCGGCAGCAGGCCAGAACTTACGGAGCCCTCCTCGTACGAGAGCCCGTACAGCCTGGAGGACCCCTGACTCGGTGGCCCTGCCCCTCCGAGCCCCAGGACCCCCGAATAAGAATGGCGAACACCGGATGCAGTATTGGCCGTTTTCCACTAGTGACCTTTATGACTGGAAAATGCAGAACCCTAGGTTTTCAGGAAAACCAGCCGCACTCATTGACCTGTTAGATTTTGTTGTTTTTACCCATCAGCCGGCCTGGGATGACTGCCAGCAGTTTTTACAGATTCTTTTTACCACAGAGGAAAGAGAAAGGATCCTTTCAGAAGCCCAAAAACTTGTGCCTGGGGCAGACGGGACCCACCTTAACCCGGCCCTGAGAGATGCCAGTTTCCCTCTGATAAGGCCCACCTGGGATTTAACTCACCTGAAGGTAAGGAGAAGCTCACTAATTTGGCCGAGATTAGTAGTGTGCAACAGGAAAAGATAGAAACCCCAGCTGCTTTCTTAGAAAGAACTATGGAGGCATATCGAATGTTCACTCCCCTAGATCCAGAAGCTCCAGAAAATGTCAGCAGTAATTATGGCCTTTGTAAACCAAGCTGCCCTGACATAGCAGATAAGTCTTTACAGGAACTACTGGCAGGAGCGGAGAAAGTCTTTAGCAATCAGGAAACCCCTGAAGATGCCAATTAGGGACAATGACAGCAGCTAATGAGCGACAGACGCGCAGCCTCACCAAGGTGTCGGTTGGCAGCTACAGCTGAAGGCCCTTGGTGGAAAGGCCGAGAGGCCCATCCTCCGCGAAGATTTGAAAAGAGCAGAGGTCCATATGGGGAGGGAAAAAAGAAGCTCCTTAAAGATCAGTGTGCATATTGCAGGGAGAAGGGTCACTGGGCCACAGAGTGTCCGAGAAGAAAGGGGAGACAAAAAGACACTGGGACCAAAATCCTGGAACTGGGTGAGCTCGGTGACTAGGGCCGACGGGGTTCGGGTCCCTCCCCAAACCCAGGGTAACTTTAACAATAGAGGGGAAACCTGTTAGCTTTTTAGTAGATATGGGGGCTCAACATTCAGTGTTAACCCAGTCCATGGGAAAACCATCCAAACAAAAGACCTGGGTACAAGGAGCGACTGGCATGACGCAATATTCCTGGACTTCTCGGAGGACTGTGGACTTGGGGAAGGGACAGGTATCTCATTCTTTCATGCTTGTTCCCGAATGCCCCCGCCCCCTTCTTGGGAGAGACCTGCTTTCTAAGGTGGGAGCAGCCATCACTTTCCAACCCCAAGGACCAGTAGTTGTGACCACCAGCTCCATGCCATTTCCTATCCTTGCCTTGAATTTGACTGATGAAGCTTCCTTGACCCCAGCTGCCTTGCTCCCTGACCCTGAATTGGAGGCTCCCTTGCATGGCTGCTCTGGGATTCTGGGCTGCGCATCTGGCCTCCGGGAAGACCTGAGGGAACAGCCTTTGGAGGGAGCAGGGGTGAACTAGTGTACTGGCGGGAACAGCTTCATTGGAGATGGCGTGAGGTGTGCTGGGGCTGCGGTGGCTACTGAGCGTGAGACTGTGGGGGAAGCCGCCCTGCCCGCAGGGACCTCAGCCCAAAAAGCTGAATTAATTGCCCCCAGAGAAGCCCTCAATCTGAGAAAAGGGAAAAGACTTAACATCTACACCAATAGCCGCTATGCCTTTGCCACAGCCCACATCCATGGGGCTATATATCGAGAAAGGGGCTGCTCACAGCTGAAGGTAAAGCTATAAAAAACCAACGGAAAGTGTTAGACCTATTAGAGGCTATCTGGATGCCAGATGAGGTGGCCATGATACACTGCCCTAGACACAAAAAGGGAGAAAGTCCTGTGGCACAGGGCAACCGCCTAGCGGATGCCACAGCCAGACGAGTCGCATTGGAAAGAACTGACGAATTAGCTCTTTGTCTGCTGGACCCTTGAGAGCCCACCCTGCCTGATGGGCCAGAATATACACCAGATGACGAGCTCCAGATAAAAAAAATAGCTACCGTGGTCCGGGGGAGGTGGCGCAGTGGTAAAGCTTTGGACTCTCAAGCATGAGGTCCCAAGTTCAATCCCCGGCAGCACATGTACCAGAGTGATGTCTGGTTCTTTCTCTCTCTTTCTATCTTTCTCATAAATAAACTCTTTTAAAAAAAAAAGCTACCTCTCGCTGACAAGCGCGGTGACTGGTGGGTAACAGCTGATGGTAAACTCATCTTACCCCAAGCCCAACACCTGCTGCAGCCTATACACAGAACCACCCACCTGGGATGAAGAAAAATGGCCGAAGTTTTGCAAAAAGCCAGCCTGAGAATCCACAACAAGAGCCAACTGATAAAGGAAATAGTTGCAGAATGCAAAGCATGCAGACTTGCAAATGCTACCAACCAGCCTAGACCTCCCAGGATCGTGAGAAAGGAACCAGACCAGGTGCCTACTGGGAGATGGACTTCACTGAGGTAAAACCTGGAAGGTGTGGGTGTGAATATATGTTGGTGTTTGTAGACACCTTTTCAGGATGGACTGAGGCGTTCCCGACCAAGAGGTGGTGAAGCAGTGCTGCAGGTGTCTCTCTGTCTCTCTCCCTCTCTATCACCTCCTTCCCTCTAGATTTCTGGCTGTTTCTATCAAACAAAATAAAGATAATAAAAAATTTTTTAAAAAAAGAAGGAAGGAAAAGAAACATCTTTTCCTTCCATCCAGTGACTCCCCTTCCTCCGGGGGAACTCTCAGGCACAGGCATGCCAGCCTGGCGGTGTGGCAATGCCCGTCAGCTCCTCCATGGGCCCAGTGCCACCCCTGTAACCTGCCATACGGCACGAGAGTCCGTCCCGGGTCAGGTGACCACAGTGACTCATGTGCAGTGTGGCCGTGTCTGCGTGACCTCACGGTTCCAGGAAGCATCTGCGCAGGGAGACGGCAGACAGGGGCCCCAAACCTGGCCTGAGACCCTCGGCTGCGAGCCGCCCCCCCGGCCCCCCATGGCTGCAACTGTGTGCTGGAAGCCAGCACAGGGGACCCTCCCCAGGGGCTGGCTGAGGCACCAGCGAGGACCTGGGTGGCTGAAGAGTCATGGTTTAAGGTAGTCCAGGAGGCAACAGGGAAACACAAAACAAACACCAGACGGGGAAAGACAAGCCGATTCCCAGCTACAGCAGGCCCCACCCGGCCAGGCGCAGTGGGACCGAATTCTCAGCAGGCTGACACAGGGCAGGGCGCTCACTGCTTCTGGGGGGCCAGCACATGTGCTGCAAGGAAGGGCTGGGTGGGAATCTCAAGGCGTGAAGACCATCAGCCTTTAGCCGCCCTGGTCCTGGCTCCTGCCCAGCTTTGTCCAGGATTCCCAAGTTCTGGCCACTCTTGGCCGATTTCCAGTACAAAGGTACCACTCCATCCATGGAGCTTGGTTGGTGCTGCCCTGTGGCATCCAGGAGGGCAAGGCGGTGCTCTGCCCACTGAGCCACCTCCCACCCTGTATGGAAAATACAAATTCCCCCCCTCACCAGACCACTGCTCAGCTCTGGTTTGTGGTGGTGATGGTGGGCATTGAAATTGGGACTCGAGACCCTCAGGCTGAAGTCCTTTTGCATAACTTATGTGCTATCTCCTCTGCTTCCAGCCTGGATTTTTTTTTTTTCTTAATGAGAGAAAGGTAGAGAGGAGGGGCCGGGTGGTGGCGCACCTGGCTAAGTGCACACAGACCCAGGTTCTAGCCCCTGGTCCCCATCTTCAGGGGGAAAGCTTCACAAGTGGTGAAGCCGAGCTGCAGGTGTCTCTCTGTCTCTCTTCCTCTCTGTCTCCCCTCTCCTCCCACTTTCTGTCTGTATCCAGTAATAAATGAAAATATGTGGGAGTGGGCGGTAGCACAGCTGGTTAAGTGCAGTGGCACGAGGCGCAAGGACCGGCATAAAGATCCCGGTTCGAGCCCCCGGCTCCCCACCTGCAGGGGAGTCGCTTCACAGGTGGTGAAGCAGGTCTGCAGGTGTCTGTCTTTCTCTCCCCCTCTCTGTCTTCCCCTCCTCGCTCCATTTCTCTCTGTCCTATCCAACAACGACGACATCAACAACAATAATAATTACAACAATAAAACAATAAGGGCAACAAAAGGAAATAAATAAATAAAATATTTTTTAAAAAGATAAAAAAAATATGTGTAAAAAAAAAAAGAGAAAGGTCGAGAGGAAAAAAAGAAAGGAAGAATGTAGAGAGAGAGAGAGACAAACACACCAAAACACTGCTCAGCTCTGGCTTATGCTGGTGCTGGGGACTGAACCTGGGATCTGAGAAAGGCCCTGAACGTCCTTGGCAGAATCTTTACTCTGTCTCCCAGCCCAGTCCAGCGAGGCTTCTCCACCGACAGGCAGTGGCGCCGCCCGCACGGTGCCCTCAGCCGCCTGGCACTGAGCAGCGGGCCTGGAGGTGCAGTAGGAGAAGCCGGGGTGCATGTGCATGTGCATGTTTTTGTTGTTTAATTATTTTATTTTATTTATTAATCTACGTGCCTCCAGACTTATTTCTGGGGCTTGGTGCCTGCACGAGAATCCACTGCTCCTGGAGCCGCCGCCTCTCAATTGTTGCCGTTCTTGTTGTTGGGTAGGAAATGCAGACGCGCGGGGCGGGCAGGCCCACCCGACCCCGACCCCGACCCCGACCCCGACCCCGCGCCCGGCCGCGGCAGCTCGCTCGGTCTCGCCGGCGGTCTCGAGAAAAGGCGGCAAGTAATGAACTCCCCATTAGCAGGCCAGTAATTAACAGCGCCAAACAGCCACGCCTGCGGAGGGTGCGTCGGCGGAAGTGCTGCTGGACGCAAGTGTGGCTGGAGGAAGTGTATCAAGACGGAGGTGTGGCGGGGCGGAAGTGTGGCTGGAGGAAGTGTGTCAGACGGAAGTGTGTCTGGAGGAAGTGTGTCAAAGCGGAAGTGTGTCAGGACGGAAGTGTGTCAGGACGGAAGTGTGGCTGGCGAGTATGATTGCGAGGGACGCCGGGAAGGCGGTCGGCTGATGCAGCTCCGGCCGCAGAGACTGCCGGGTAGGGGCTGATGAGCAGGCGAGCTTGACACGCGAGGATGTGGCATCCAGGACACCCCCTTAGCGCCGCGTGTCTCGTCGATGGCGGCGGGGCCTAGACGCGCCTAGACGCGCCGGAAACCGCGCCTCCTGGCTCTGACTGTTGCCCCCCGGTGGCCACAAGCGGGATTGCAGCCGGGCCTCGCGCCTCCTCTGCGCTTGGGCGTCTGCAGGGGCCTCGGAAAAGGGGGGAGGCTGAAGCCGGGGGCTCTGTTTTCAAGACTTTTGCAGACTGAATGTGCAATGCATTTTTATCCTTCTTTAAGATGTCTTAGTTATTTATTCCCTTTTGTTGCCCTTTTTTTTTTATTGTTGTACTTATTGATGTCTTGATGTCATTGTTGTTGGATAGGACAGAGAAATGGAGAGAGGAGGGGGAGACAGAGAGGGGGAGAGAAAGACAGACACCTGCAGACCTGCTTCACCGCCTGTGAAGCGACTCCCCTGCAGGTGGGGAGCCGGGGGCTCGAACCGGGATCCTTATGCCAGTCCTTGCACTTCACACCATATGCGCTTAACCCTCTGTGCTACCGCCAGACTCCCTATTGTTATTGTTATTTTTAACTTTTTTTTTTTTTACCAGAGCACTGCTCAGCTCTGGCTTATGGTGGTGCGGTGGCTTGAACCCACATTATTATTTTTTTCCCCCACCAGAGCACCACTCAGCTCTGGCTGATGGTGGTGTGGGCATTGAACCTGGACCTTTAGGCATATAAATCATTTTGCACAACCATTATGATTTTTCCCCAGCTTATGGCCATAATTTTTTATTTTTCTTTTTTAAAATATTCCCTTTTGTTGCACTTGTTTTATTGTTGCAGTTATTATTGTTGTTGTTGTTATTTATGTCATCCTTGTTGGACAGGACAGAGAGAAATGGAGAGAGGAGGGGAAGACAGAGAGGGGGAGAGAAAGACAGACACCTGCAGACCTGCTTCACTGCCTATGAAGTGACTCCCCTGCAGGTGGGGAGCCGGGGGCTCGAACCGGGATCCTGACGCCGGTCCCTGCGCTTTGCGCCACGTGCGCTTAACCCGCTGCGCTACTGAGCCCCGCATTTTTATCCTTTAAACGTCATCGTTAAGGGAGCAGGCGGTGGCTCATTTGGCACCTGCAGACCTGCTTCACTGTCTGAAGTGACGCCCCTGCAGGTGGGGGATCAAACCGGGATCCTTATGCCAACTCCCTGCAGGTGTCTTTCTCTCCCCTTCTCTGTCTTCCCCTCTCGCCATTTCTCTCTGTGCTATCCAACAACAACAACAGCAATAACAACAATGATAAACAGTAAGGGCAACAAAAGGGAAAATAAAAAAAAATAATAAAAATTCTAAAATACAAATATATTGTATTTCCAAGGAGAGAGATACAGAGACAAAGATACATCATGAGGGGTGGGGGGGACCCAGATCACTGCTCAGCTCTGGCTTACAGTGGTGCTGGGGATTGAACCTGGAACCTCAGAGCCTCAGGCATGAATGTCTTGCAGAATGACTGTTTTCTCCATAGTCCATCAATCAGTCTTTCTCTCTGTTTTTGAGATTGATTTATTTAATGAGGCCTCTGAACGCATGTGCCGTGCACCAGCTCTTCACCGCCTCTCAGGCCCACAGTGCCCTTACCACGTTCGAGTCTTCTCTAAGTCTGTTCACAGCCTTCTTGCACTGCGAAGAAGGCACAACCTTGAATGACAGAGTTTGGACAAGTTTCCTGTGAGCTGCTACTGTAGGATTTGAACCTGTTGCGTTAGTAGAATCCAAACTGTGCTTCAGGGCAAGAATCAGGCCTGCAGGAAGGGGCTTTGTAGGGCCTGCTGACACACGCCATCAGCTCGCACATTCCCACGTTCCAGGACCCAGGTTCAAACCCACAGTCCCCACCTGCAGGAGAGAAGTTTGCTGAGTGATGAAGCGGTGCTGCGAGTGTCTCTCTGTCCCTCTCACCCCTCTAGGCCAAACCTGTGGAAGCGAGGAAGGGGCTCTGAGGTGTGCCCGCCACACTCCATGGCTCCAGGTAAATGAGAGCCGGTCAACAGTCTTCACTGCACGTGGAGGAAAAGCCGGGGCAGCCAAGGGCTGACTGCGGGAGGCTGGAAGCTGGGACTTCCGCACAACCTGGGGCTGGGGGAGAGGGCGGGGTGGGGGGGGTTCGGGCCCCAGCACGTGGTCTGCGCGCCCAGACCCAGAGTTACACCCCAGGCAGTGCACGTGCCAGCGTGGTGCCGGGGCATCTCTCCGTCTGACTACCAGGCCTTGGCTGTGAACCCAGAGAGAACATCGAGGTGGTGGTGGTGCTTCTGACCAAGTGTGGCCTCTCTCGAGGAGGGTGGCCTGTGAGGGTGGCCTGTGACTCCTAGGGGGTCCGGTGGCAGGGACTCCTGCGGTGACGGGCTGTGTGACACCTCCTACAAAGTCACTCAAGAATTAAATCGTTATTCCGAGGGCAGGACATAGTCTTACAGTTAATTGAGAAGCTGAGATGTGGGGCCCGGTGGTGGCACACCTGGATGAGCATGAATTACAATACGCAAGGGCCCAGGTTTGAGCCCCCAGTCCGGTCCCCACCTGCAGGAGGAAAGCTTTGGGAGTGGTGAAATAGTGCTGCAGGTGTCTCTCTTTCTCTCTCCCTCTCTATCACCATCTTGATTTCTGACTGTCTCTATCCAATAAGTAAAGATAATTAAAAAAAAAAAAAGCTGAGATGCTTCAAAGAGCCAAGACTGGTGACTACAGTAGCATCTGCCGAACACACAGCACCACAGTGCTAAACCCTCAGAGCGAATTGAGCTGATCTGAGCTAAGCCTGTTGCTGTTAAATAAATCAACTAGGATATCCATGAAAAGGTAAAGCTAGGGGAGTTGGGCGGTAGTGCAGCGGGTTAAGCACACGGCACAAAGCACAAGGGCACGGCACAAAGCACAAGGACCGGTGTCAGGATCCCGGTTCGAGCCCCTGACTCCCCACCTGCAGGGGAGTCGCTTCACAGGCGGTGAAGCAGGTCTGCAGGTGTCTGTCTTTCTTTCCTCCTCTCTGTCTTCCCCTCCTCTCTCCATTTCTCTCTGTCCTATCCAACAACGACAACATCAATAATAACTACAACAATAAAACAACAAGGGCAATGAAAGGGAATAAATAAATATTTTTTTTAATTCTAAAAAAAAAAAAAAGGTGAACTGTAAACTTTTATAAATCTGACATTTTGCTGACTGTAAAGTCAGGGAGTGTTTCTGCATTCTGAGAGATGGTGCGACAGACAGTATTGGATTCTCAAGCATGAGGTCCTGAGTTGGACACCCAGCATCACATGTGCCAGAGTGATGCTCTGCTTCTTCTACCTCTCTCTCTCTCTCTCTCTCTCTTTCTCTCTCAATCTAAAAAGGAAGAAGAAAAGAGCTCCTCAGGTGTGGCTGAGGACAGGGGTGGTCAGAGCCTGGTCCTGTCCCCTGCTGGCCGCCACCTCTCACCCTAAAGTGAGAATGGCCTTTCCTTTTTTCATTATTTTATTATTGTTACTTATTTTCCCTTTTGCTGCTTTTGTTTTATTGTTGTAGTTATGATTGTTGTTGTTATTGATGTCTGTCTTCATTGCTAAGATAGAACAGAGAGAAATAGAGAGAGGAGGGGAAGACAGAGAGGGGGAGAGAAGGACAGACACCTGCAGACCTGCTTCACCGCCTGTGAAGCGACTCCCCTGCAAGTGGGAAGCCTGGGGCTTGAACCAGGGTCCTTACACCTGCCGGTCATTGCGCTTTGCACCACGGGAGCTTAACCCACTTGAGAATGGCCTTTCTATTGGTCATTTCGTTATTGTCCTGGAATCCCATTTGAACTCCCAAAATCCCACCCCCCTCCCCTTTAAAGATTTGCTTTATTAACAAGAGAGAGAGAGGGCAGGGGTAGTTAACATAGTGGTTATGCAAAGAAACTCATGGCGAAGGCTCAACCCCTGCACCACCACAAGGTGAGCAGTGCTCTGGTAAAAAAAAAAAAAAAAAAAAAGGAGGGAGGGAGGGAGGGAGAACCAGGGCATCACATGTGATAGCAGGAACCAAGCTCAGGAAACTCAGGCCCTCTTGCTTTGAAGTCCTAAGCTCCAGCCCGCTGCTGGGCCACCCCCAAGGCGGTATGCCCTTTGGTTTACTTCTTCTCCTTCCTCTCCCGCTTCTTTCTCTCTTCCTCTTTTCTTCTTCCTCCTTAAATGTTAGTGAGAGAGATGGGGGAGAGGAGAAGCAGACTTCACTCTGGCATATGCTCTGAGGGGACCAAGAGGAGCCCAGGGGATGGAGGGGCTGAGGGCAGGCTGGAGCTGTCCTCTCTTGGGAAACCCCTGGGGTCTGGATTTGCATGGCTTAATGACGGGGAGCGCTTCTCAGCAGGGGCGTTAGTCAGACTGGCTTCCTCCAGGCGGGGCCTGTGTTTGTGTGTATTCCTCCGCCCGGAACGGCAAGGCGCTGGGGGGTGGAGGGGGTGGCCTCGGGCCTGCACGCTCTTCTTACTAAAAAAAAAAATGTTATTTTGCTTATTTATTGAATAGATACAGAGTGAAATCGAGAAGGAAGAAGGTAGAGATGGGGGGGGGGGTCTGAAGGTGGCAGGTTAGATAAAGCATTGGACTCTCAAGCATGAGGTGCCAAGTTCAATCTCCAGCAATACATGTAGCAGAGTGATGTCTGATTCTTTCTGTCCTCTTATCTTTTTCATAAGCAAAACATTTTAGGGGACCGGGCGGTAGTGCAGCAGGTTAAGCACACATGGTGTGAAGTGCAAGGGCTGGTGTAAGGATCCCGGTTCGAGCCCCTGGCTCCCCACCCGCAGGAGAGTCGCTTCACAGGCGGTGAAGCAGGTCTGCAGGTGTCTGTCTTTCCCTCTCCCTCTGTCTCCCCTCCTCTCTCCATTTGTCTCTGTCCTGTCCGACAACAATAACAGCAATGACAACAACAATAACAATAAACAACAAGGGCAACAAAAGGGAAAAATAGCCTCCAGGAGCAGTGGATTCATAGTGCAGGCTCAAGCCCCAGCAATAACCCTGGAGGCAAAATAACACAAAATATTTTTTAAAAAAAAGATGGAAGTGGTTGCTGGGGAGGCAGCATAATGGTTATGCAAAAGGACTTCTCTGCCTGAGGCTCAGAGGTCACAGGTTCAAACCCCAGCACCACCTTAAGCCAGAGCTGTGCAGTGCTCTTGTCTTTGTGTTTCTCTCTGTACCTTCCTCTCATTAAAGTAAAAATAAATAAAATGGGAGTCGGGCAGTAGCGCAGCAGGTAAAGTGCACATGGCACAAAGCACAAGGACCAGGGTAAGAATCCCGGTTCGAGCCCCCGGCTCCCCACCTGCAGGGGAGTCACTTCACAGGCGGTGAAGCAGGTCTGCAGGTGTCTGTCTTTCTCTCCCCCTCTCTGTCTTCCCCTCCTCTCTCCATTTCTCTCGGTCCTATCCAACAACAACAACAACAATAACAACAATAAAAAACAAAGGCAACAAAAGGGAAAATAAATATAAAAAAATTTTAAATAAATAAAATATTTTTAAAATTTCAAACAAAAACAAAAGAGAGAGAGAGATCTTCAGCCATTGGGGGAAGGGGCTTGAACTCGGGTCCTTGTGCACTACCAGGTGCACCACCACCTCGGGTCCGTGCTTTCCTTTCTTTTTTTAAAATCTTTTTCTTTTATTTATTTTCTCTTTGTTGCCCTTGTTGTTTTTCATTGTTGTAGTTATTATTGATGTCGTCGTTGTTGGATAGGACAGAGAGAAATGGAGCGAGGAGGGGAAGACAGAGAGGGAGAGAGAAAGACAGACACCTGCAGACCTGCTTCACCGCCTGTGAAGCGACTCCCCTGCAGGTGGGGAGCCGGGGGCTCCAACCGGTATCCTCACACAGGTCTTTGTGTTTCATGCCACGTGCACTTAACCCGCTGTGCTACCGCCCGACTCCTTTCTTTTCTTTTCTTTAAATATTTATTTATTTATTTATTTATTCCCTTTTGTTGCCCTTGTTGTAGTTATTGTTGTTGTTGTTATTGATGTCGTTGTTGATGATGTTGTTGTTGGTTCTTTTTTTTTTTTTTTTTTTTTACCAAGAAGATACTAATTAAAAGACAAACGTAGGGGTCTGGCAGTGGCACACCAGTTAAGCACACCTATCACCGTGTGGCAGGATCCTGGTTCGAGTCCCCACTCCCCACCTGTGGTAATGGTGCGGGAAGCTTCACAAGCGGTGAAGCAGGTCCGCAGGTGTCTCTTTCTTCCTGTCTCCCCTCCCCTCTCAATTACTCTCTATCCTGCCAAATAAGTCAGAAAGAAAACAAAAAACAAACAAACATCATGTTTGAGGGCCTGGGAGACAGCAGAATGGTTATGACTTTCATGCCAGAAGCTCTGAGTCCCCGGGTTCGGTCCCCAGCACCGGCAGCAGCCAGAGCTGAGCTGACCTGTGGGAACAGCCACACCTGTTAAGGTCCCATTGAAGTCAGCGCAGACCAGCCGGTGCAGGCTGGGTGGGGAGTGAGGGGAGGCGCACAGCTGGCTGGGGACACAAGCAGCGCTGTGTGCGGGGGCCAAGCCCGCAGTCCTCCGTCTGCCCCCCGCGCCCCCCATGCGGGGCAGAGGCCGAGACCGCCGCGGGGCCCAGGACCGGCCTCGGGACTCCGGGCTCTGCCACCAGCGGCCGCCAGAGGGCAGCACCGAGCCGCCGCGGAGCCCCCGCCCAGGCAGCGGTCGCGCAGGTGCAGGAGGGGAAACGGAGGCAGGACGCCGCCTGGCGCGGTCGCCCCGCTCCTGCCCCTGCCCCTGCCCCTGCCCGGGGCTGACGTCAGCCTGTGCCCCAAATAACTTCCTCGGGGAGCCGCTTCCGCAGTCGTCGGAGCCCCGCCGCGCCCAGGGCAGGTCACCCCGACGGCTTCCCAGCAGCGGCTTCCGCCCCGCCCGCCGTGGGGGACCCCGGCCCCGCGCAATGGGGAGACCCTGGTGCCCGCCAGCCCCCCTCTCGCCTAGGGAGTCCGGGGCCCATGCACTGGGGGCCCCCTCGCACCCTGCCCCCCGCGCAGAGCTCGTGAGGGTGCTGGCGGTCTGGGGCCCCCACCTACACCCCCATTCCTCCCCGTGAGCCTAGCAGGTGCTCAGTGAGCTGCGTGAGCCCGGAGGAGGCTGTGGCCCTGTGGTCGCCCAGGGGCAGGAGTCCAGGCCACAGCTCCGGGCTCCCTGCCCCCCAGTTGAGGGCTGGGGTCGGCCCGGCCGAGGGGTTCAGGGCCAGGTCACGGAGAAGTCGGGGTGCCGGGCGCCTCCTTCCTGCCGGGAGCAGCTGGCCGGGCCGGGTGGACAGGTCCCGCCGCATAGCAGGCCGGGGCTACAGCATAAAGCTGCTGCTGACGGCCGGTCGCTGCTCCAGTCCCTCGTCCTGGCCCCCAGACCATGAGGCGGCCCCCGGCCCTGGCGCTGCCTCTGCTCCTGTGTCTGGGTGAGTCCTCACCGCCTCCCCCTGCCCCGCCTCTGCGGCCCTGCCGCCTGCCTCCCCGTGTCCCTGCTTCCCAGGGGCCCCTGCCGGCCAGGCCCCGGGGTGCAGGACGCCCCCCTGCAGGTGGGGCCCTGGGGTGGTGGAAGATTCCCGGTGGCCCCCTGCCAGGAGGTGAAGTGCCCAGGTGGGTGGCACAGGCCCGCCATGTCCTGGGGACACTCCACGTGCCCGGGGCCCCGCAGGGACGATCTGGGGAGCGTGGGTCCGGCTGTCACCTCTGCGCCCGCCCGGGCTCAGGGTCAGCAAGTGCCCAGCAGGCCTGCCGCGGCCCCTCCTGCATTCCAGGGCCAGCCAGGCAGGGCGCCTCCCGCTTCCCGTCCCCAAGTCACCTCCTGGCGGGCAAGGGCACTGGGTGCAGCTGGGGCAGGCCCGCTCAGGCTCCCGGGACAGTCGTGCTGGAGGGAGCCGTCCTGGGCAGGGCGTCACCGCCACCTCCCACCTGAGTCATCCAGGTCGGTGCTCACAGTTGTGCCACAGGCTGCCTGCCTCCCGACGGCCGTCCCCAGTGCCTTCAGGAGTTCCTGGACCCCTAGGGGGAGGATGAGAAGACTGCACACTTCCAGGAGGAGGCAGGAGAGTAAGGGAGAGAGGCTTCCAAGGCCAGAGTGCCAGCAGGAAGGCTGCCTGTGGGAGGTGGCACTTCAGTTAGGCTTTCCTCTGGCTTAGGACCTGCAGGATCTGGCCTTGAGACCCAGGTGTGAGTGAGGACAGAGTTGCAGCTGGGTGGGGTGTGGGTGCCCAGCTGCTAGGACCTGCTGAGCTGCACAGTACTCATGGCCCTGGGGGTGGCCAGTGAGTGAGTCCCTCTGCCAGGGACTGTCATCTCTAAGGGCCTCTTGGGGACACAGGAGTGGACAATGCAGTGAGCACTTCCTGCTCCCAGCTGGCCTCTGCCAGGGCTGGCCCCACGCCAACCCCACTCCTCTGCACCCCAACTTTGCAGTGGCCGGTTCCCCAGTGTCTGTCTCCATGCCTCCCCTGGGGAGGAGTCTGGCTGGAGGTGGGGGGCCTCCAGAGTGAGGGGGCCACTTCCTCCCCCCCCCCCCAGCAGGCAGGCCTTTCTGGAGAGTACCCTGACCCTGGAGGGGGCTGGCATCTGCTACAGGGACATGTGGTCCCGACTTCAGGGAGGACTCTGGTCCCAAGCCCACTGTTTCAGGGCACAGTAATGCCCCCCAAAGGAGGTGCTCCAGACAGAACGGTGTGGGGTGGACGCCCCAGAAAGAGGCCGCTGTCCTGCTGGAGCATGTCAGCAGAGGTAGGCGGGCGGGCGGGCAGGTGCAGGGGGGCGGCACTGAACACCCGTCTTCCTTCCAGGAATTCTGGGGGCCTCGGCGACAAGAGGTAAGAGCCCAGGCCTGGAGGCAGGTGGGTCGGCAGCTACAAAAAGAGTTGCCAGGTGGGGAGGGGTGAGGGAGAGAGGGGGAGAGGGGGAGAGGGCTCTCACACACGCACTTCTTCCAGCAGACACAGACAGTCACGGCGGGGAGGTGAGGAAGCCAGGTGAGGATGGTTGTGGCTTGTGGACCTGGACAGGAAGGGTTCACAGCCAGGGTTCGAGAAGACCACCGAGGCATCTTGAAGAAGAGGGGTGGGGGAAGTGGCAGGAAAGGGGAGACAGCTCTGACACTCTCCTGGCCACCTGTCACCTCAACACCTGCTGCCCCCCCCCTCCCCCGTCAGACATGGATTCCAGAAGTCCTGGAGTTACTGGGTCACAGGACTTTGTGTGTGTTGGGGGGGGGGGGCTTCCTCACATGGGAAAGGTCTAGGGGATGGGTGGGGGGTGGAGCAGGCCCAGGAGGCTGCAGTGGGGAGGGGTCCCCGCAGAGGACCCTGCTGAGAGCCCCTCCCTGCAGCGTGCGGGCGCCCGCGGATGCTGAGCCGCATGGTGGGCGGTCAGGACGCCCTGGAGGGCGAGTGGCCCTGGCAGGTCAGCATCCAGCGCAACGGGAGCCACTTCTGCGGGGGCAGCCTCGTCGCGGAGCGCTGGGTCCTCACCGCGGCGCACTGCTTCTCCAAGTGAGTGTCCCGGCGCCCCGCACCCACAGCCCCTGCGCCCCGCACCTGCACCCGCCAGCAGCCCCCGGCGCCGCGCACCCCCAGTCCCCGGCACTCGCATCCTCAGCCCCCGGCGCCCCGCACCCGCACCCGCCCTGCACCCCCAGCCTCCAGCGCCCCGCACCCCCAGCCTCCGGAGTCCCACGCCCCCCACATCCCCAGCCCCCGGAGCCCCGCACCTGCACCCGCCCGCAGCCCCCGGCGCCCGGCACCCCCAGCCCCCGGAGGCCCGCACCCCCCGCATCCCCAGCTCCCGGCGCCCCGCCCAGGCCCCGAGCTTCAGCACCGCGGACAGCGCCCAGCGCTCCGCTCCGGTCGCGCTCGCCCCCTGGTGGCCGCTGGGCGCTGACACCCGGCTGCCCCGTTCCCGGGCGTCCTGGTTACTGAGAAGCTCCCGCAGCGCCCCTGCCCCGTCACCTGTCCCTGCCCTGGCCTCACCTGTCCCTGCCCTGGCCTCACCGTGTGGCAGCTGCCCGTTGCGCCAGAGCCGGGCTGTCTCTCAGCTGCGCCAGTGGGAGGCCCTCTCCCTCAGCCTTCCAGCAAGCCTAGCAGGTGGGGCCTGTCCCCATGTCCCCATCCACCCATCCATCCGTCCAGCACATAGGACCAGGAAGCCAGTCCCCAGACCCTGCTGCTGGCTCGAGTGGGGCCCACGGCAGCCCCCACCCCCGACGGCTGCCCCCCAGCCCTGCCCTCTCCCTCCAGCACCTCGGACACCGCCCTGTACCAGGTGCTGCTGGGTGCCCGGCAGCTGGTGAGGCCAGGCCCACACGCTGTGTACGCGCACGTGAGGCGTGTGGAGAGCAACCCACAGTACCAAGGCATGGCCTCCAGCGCCGACGTGGCCTTGGTGGAGCTGCAGGAGCCCGTGGCCTTCACCAGCCACATCCTCCCCGTGTGCGTGCCCGGCCCCTCCGTGGCCTTCCACAGCTGCATGAACTGCTGGGTCACCGGCTGGGGCAGCCCCAGCGAGCAAGGTGGGGAAGGGCCCTGAGGGGATGGGGGCCCCGTCTGGAGGTGGCCCCGCTGACCGGCCCGGCCTTGCAGACCGCCTGCCCAGGCCACGCATCCTGCAGAAGCTGGCGGTGCCCATCATTGACACGCACAGGTGCAACCAGCTGTACAGCAGGGACACGGAGGAGGGCTTCCAGCCCCGGGTCATCCAGGACGACATGCTGTGCGCCGGCTACGCCGAGGGCAAGAGGGACGCCTGCAAGGTAGGGGCACCACGGGCGGAGCGGGAAGCCCGGGGACGCCCCTGCAGGTGCTGAGCCGCCCTCTGCCCCCCAGGGCGACTCGGGGGGCCCGCTGGTGTGCCAGGTGGGCCAGGCGTGGCTGCAGGCTGGGGTGATCAGCTGGGGCGAGGGCTGTGCGCGCCCCAACCGCCCGGGCGTCTACATCCGCGTCACCGCGCACCACAACTGGCTGCGGCGCGTCGTCCCCGAGCTGCGCTTCCAGACAGGCCCGGGGCAGCGGGACCCCCGGTGGCAGCTGCCCCCCGAGAGCAGCCACGCGCCCAGTGTCGTGACCTGTGCTGCGCTGTTGGCCGTGGCTGTCCTGGCCACCCTGCTCTGAGTGCCTGGGCTGTATGTATGAACAGCCCCTCACATGGCTGCTATTTCTATTTATGCTCCCTCAATAAAACCTCAATCAAGTGTGTCTGCAGGTGTGTGTGTGTGTGGGGGGCAGAGCACAGACTCTCGGGATGGAGCTGCTATGGCCCCAGGAGGCCGGGCACCTGGAAGGCGCTGCCTTGTCCCCGCTCAGCGATGAAGCTCCACTTTGCACACTCACACCTAAGCCCACATACAGGAAGGGCCTGGGGATCGCTGTTTTTGTGCATGGTCTGAGGATGGAGGGGAGCACTGAGGTCCAGGTGCTGGGTGGGGGATCCGTAGGAGGCTGGGTCTGGGGCCCTGGGCTGCTCCTGCCGTCTGCCCTGACCAGTCCCCTTACCACCGCAAGGCAGTGCAGCCTCTTGGGACAATAGGGGGCAGCCAGCAGCCTGCAGCCAGGGGCTCAGCAGGGCCAGGATCCCAGGAGGTGCAGGGTGTGCGTACAGGAGACCCACAGGCAGTGAGGCCCCAGCTAGGCACTGCCGGGGGCGCCAGGAATGGAAGGTGCCAGAAGCACTGGTGTTGGAGGCAGTCAGCAACCAGGAAGGTGCTGGCCTCTCCAAGGGAGACCGAGCTGGGCTGCGTGTGTGTGCACGTGTGTGCGCACACACAAACACACACACACACACCTCCCTGGACTCGGCCTGAGGCCAACCCAACACGCACGCAGCTCAGGGCAGCTCCTCCCCGCCCAGCACCTCAGTTGGGCCTTGGGATGCGGGACTGCTGGCTGCCCAGACACTCAGAAAGCAGGCCTGGAGCAGAATTCAATCCTGCCCTGAAACCCGGCCCTCAGCCTGATGCTGCTCCCAGGCAGGGACACTGCCGCTCTCAGGACCCCAGGGTCCCTGCAGGAGCCCATTCTGTAAACAGGATGGACACTGACAAGTCTCGGGCGCTTGATCTCAGGCTCTGTGACACCTTCAGGGCTTGGTACTGCATAGGGAACCCTGAGAATTTCCAAGGCCTGGAAGCTTCCCCAGGCCGCCACCAGGGGGAGCCAGAGCGACGGCAGCTCCCTCAGACCCTGGGGCACAGACTTGAGGGTGACCTTGTTCCAGGCGGGGCTTCAGGGTGGGAAGGGACATGGCCCTCCAGTCCCCCACCCTGCAGATAGAAGGCAGGCCTGGGGGCCAAGCAGGGTGGCTGGGAACTGGGGCTCTGCCCCCACCCCGACATACTAAGGGCCGCTCTGCTAGTTCATAAATATACAACTTTATTTGCTATTTCCTGGGGAAACTTAGGCATGAACTGTAAGCTGATAAAATATGGATACCTAAAAAAGTATAAAAGTATAAATATCCCCTCAGAATACACTTTAGTGAATTAAGTCTTAATATCTTAAATTAAAGAAAGGAAAGGAAAGGAAACAAAACTGCCACGAGCCTATGCACTAGGTCAGGCCATGAGGGCGGCACTGGGGGGGCTGGGCTAGTGGGTTACCGGCTGAGGAGAGGAGGGTGGGCTCCCTGATGCCCAGGATGGGAAGGACTCGCGGCCAGCTGCCCCATGCCAGGGGCCCCGGGCGGTCAGAGCAGCAGCAGCCGGGGTCCTGGGGTCCGGTGGCTCTGAGGTCAGGGGAGTGACCCAGAGAGCTGCATAGTTGAACAGAGAGCGCAAGGGCGGCGGGGAGACAGGCGCTGTAAACATCCCAAGGAGTCCGCCCGGGGCTGGGGGCCGGTCCCACCCAGGCGGCCAGGACGCCCAGTGTCCCGGGGGACAAGGCACCAGCTCCCTGTGAGCCCATGGGCAGGACAGACGGTGGAACAGATGAACACCAGATGCAGCAACACTTGTAGACATTTCTAGAAAGGACCGGCGTGCCGGGTCCCATCCACACTGGGGACGCAGGGCCTCTCACCGGAAAACACACCTGGGCCGCCCGGGAAGCAGTGAGCGTGGCGGCAGCCAGGCCCGGGGTTCCCGACTGTTTATGTAGCACCAAGAACAGTCCTGTGTGGTCTCCCACGGAAAGGTCAGTTGTGCGCCTGCCTCGGGAGGGACACCCTGGCACCTCCTCGCAGAAGGCAGAGAGGGGTTCACAGCAGGTCTGGAGAGGACCGGTCGGGAGCGGGCTCCTCTGGCGGGCTGCCTGGACAAGGCGGCTCCCTGCATCCTGGGAGAAGGGGCGGTGCCGCCTCACATCCTGGACCCGCGCTCCTGCAGGATCTGCAAAGGCAACAAGGTGAGCTCGAGGCTGGGGGGGGCGCCCTGCTGGGGGGGGGGGCAGCACCGGCTGGGGCACAACAGGCTGCTGCCCACTTTCTGGCCCAGGGACCCTCACCTTGGGGCCCTCAACGCCCCCCCCCCAAAGCCACTGGTTGCTAAGTCTCCACCCCAGTGGGCTCCCACCCCCTGCTACTCCCCTGCCCCTGCCCCCCACCTCCAGAGCCAGCCAGCCAGGCCCCTGTGAATACCCCCCGCCCCGCCATGGGGACCCTGGCCTGACCTGGCATCAGGGTGATCCCTGGGTCCAGCTGGGGACAGGCCCTGGCCAATGGGCAGATGAGCCAGGCAGAGTGTCCCCAGGGGCCTATGGAGCTGACCAGTCCCCAAAGTCACTCTGTGCTGCGTGACAGCCGGGGACAGAAAATGCACCAGGCATCTTGAGTCTCAGACCCAGGACCTGAGCACTGGCCTAAGGAGCAGCCAGCTCTCAGCAAGGACCCTGCCAGAGCCAGGCCGGCCTCCCGCTGCCCACTCAGCCTCCCTCCCGCCCATCGGACAGCTGCCCACAGCAGGACACCTTTGGCCCAGGACTGCTCCCCCGGTGGTAGAGACATGGGTTCTGGGGGCCTCCTAGTTCTGCGGGTCAGGGCCCCGATGCTCCAGGCAGAGCCCAGGCTGGGCCGGAGTCTCGGTGGGTGAAACCAGGCGGAGGCGCCAGGGGCAGGGGCAGTGCAGGGCGGCCACTAGGGAGGGAGGGCCACAGCTGCCCAAGGCATGGGGACCCACAGCAGGTGGGGCTGCCCCGGCCAGGCCCTGACCCCAGTTACAGGGCATCCTGAGGGCCACCCCCCCCCCTCCACTGCAGATCTAGTCCTATTGGCAAGCTGGGGTCTCAGCTACAGGGTGGGGGAGGGGTGTGGGCACCCGCTCACCGGGAGGCTCCTAGTCTGTCTCAGGGACACTGTCCCGGCCACTCTGCCACAGGGGGAGGAGGAGAGCAGGTCGGGGGGGCGAGCATCCCCTACCCCAGCAGCCGGGGTCCCAGTGCACCTTGCCCTGCACTCCTGGGAGGCAGCCCCTAGGTCAGACTGGGCCACGACTGGGCCAGGAAGCCGTCAGCCTCAGGCTCTGGGGACCTCGAGTCCACAGGAGCTCCGAGGGGCAGTTCTGCACTGAGAGCCCACAGCTCTGGGAAGCCTGGGTGCGGGCGGCACCCCCACCTTGGCCTTCTCGCTGGGCTCACTGGCGCTGCCGCACGGGGCGTTGTGCAGCTCTTTAGACACCACGCAGAGGAACTCGGCCTGGTCCTCGCTCCCGTAGTTGTAGGATGAGCCGATGCTGACCAGCTGTGGGGGAAGGGGCCCTGGTGAGGGGCGCCCAGCTCTGAGCACCTCCCCACCCCCGAACTGTCGAACCCCACCCCACGTGGGTACAGGGGTGTAGGGAAGCGGGTGGGGCTCCAGCCGGCACAGCTGGACAGGACGAGATGCTCCAGGGAAGCGGGGGAGCCCCCGAGGGCCCAGAGCGGAGGAGAGCTCCCAGGAAGCAGGTTCCTCCCAGCCCCACCTGCTCGAACTTCCAGCCATCCGACATGGTGGACACCATCTGCGTGAGCTCCTCCTCCTGACACTGCAGCACGCGGTACACGTGCTTCACCGGCACCTGGGGACACACATGAGACTGTGCCCGCCAGCACCCCACACTGCGCTCACCTCTCAAGATGCTTACTTCTGAATTCCAAAATAAATGGGCCATATCACCGCCTACCTCCTGTTCTGCACCCCCACTTCTGCTGGTGACCACAGCGCGCCCTGAGGGGCCCCACCCTGACTCCTCCCCAGCGGCCTTCCAGCCCAGGCTCCCTGTGGGCCGGGCAGGCCTGCGGGCACCGGGAAGATTAAAGGGCAAGGCCGGGCCTGCCCGCCCCGCCCGCCCACCCAGGGCCACACCCCAGAGGCTGCCCGCCCGTGGGAGTGCCACACAGCGCCCGCTCACCTGTGTTGTTTTGCTGTCTCGCTCTCTGATTTTGTCCTTTACAAGTTTTATTAGCGAGGTGATGTTGTAAAACTCCGCTTCCTCCAACACCCCTGGAAGAGGCACAGGTGTCACCAGTCTGAAGCCTCCCAGGGCCGCGGGTTTACCAAGCACACACCCGCCAACCCCCATTCTGAGCCCAAGGGGCTTTTTGGGGTGAAGTCACATCTCCCCAGCCTGCTGGGAGCCTCAGTTTCCCTGCTCAATGGGGCCTGGAGGACGGGTGGCCCTCAGGGACATTCCAGGAAGTTCCAGGTGTGCCGGCCACCTGGCTCAGTGTGCTGGCCTCTGGCCCTGGACAGTGGGTGTCAGAGCCGCGGTGGCCCGTCTGCGTCTGTACCGCCCCACCAGCCCCGGCGCTCACCCTCCTCGGCCAGGTCCCTGTTCACCACCAGCTTCCCGTGCCGCAGGTAGTTGAGCACGGGCCCGAAGTAAGTGGGGTCTCTGTCAATCAAGTAGGCGCCTGTCTCGTCCTGCAGAGAAGCAGACCTCTGTGAGCTCCGGGGTGGCGGTGACCCCAGCCAGGCCATGCTCCTGGGCCTGCTGCCTTTGGAGCCTCCGGCCTGTTTCTATGACTCCAGCCCCCCCCCCCCCACTGCCTTGGTGGCGGGACCCCACAGCTTCACAAACACCGCACCCTAAGAGCTCCCTCACGGGACGCCCCCAGAGCCGGAAGGTCCCAGGCATTACCCAGCAGGCCTCACTGCGCACAGGGGGCCCCGGGAGGCTACACATCTGCTCCCCAGCTTCCTGGCTCTGCCCTGCCAGGCCACTGCAAAGGTCCTGCCGAGTGCTTCATGGCTTCCCTAAAACCAAGTCGGGGCCTGGCTGGGGTCTGGTCTGGGAGCGGCCCCCTCTGCAAAGCACCCTCCTCTCCCGGAGGTCCTGGCTCCCCCCATCCCCACCGAGGTCCAGCCAAGCCGAAGGGCCCACAAGAGGACCCTCCCAGCCCTGAAAGGCAGCCAGGGAAGATGCCCTCTGCATCGGCAGCTCAGGAGTCATCATGGCCCTCAGCCCCTGCCGCAGGCCAGGTCAGAGAGAGCACACGGGCCTCAGCCCCCACCCCGACTCCCCCTTGCAGTGGGGCCACAGCGTGGGCGTGGGGGGCTGGGCGAGGTGCTCTGTGAGCAAGAGTGCTGGTGCCGGGCCCGGCGTGAAGTGGTGCAGGGCTGGCGGTGCCCCCAAGGCTCCATCCTCAGGCAGCCAGCCTGGAGCCATGGATGGTGGAGCGGTGCTGTCACCCCCCGCACCCAGAAATCGGGTCTGGGGGGCTACTTCACCTGCGTGGAACCCCACCTCACCCAACTCCGAGAAGCACTTCGGGCACTGAGCGCCCACAGCTGCGGGCAGCCTGGGAAGCAGGACGCGGGGCGAGCCTGGGTCAGAGCCCAGCACCCTGCTGCTCAGGGAGGCCCCGACAAGCATGAGGACGAGGCTCGGCTCCCCCCGAACCCCAGGGCTCCTCTGGGGAACAAGCCCAGCAAATCCACCAAGGGGGGGGTCCACCAAGCCTGGAGACTCCTGGGGGACGGCTGAGGGAGGAGCCATCCAGGACATGGGGGGGGGGCATCCCTGTCACGAAGGTGTCACCATCCGGGTCACCTGCCCCTCCGGGTCGAAGAGCGGCCAGGTCCCCGCCAGGTCCCCACAAAGGCCCCCAGTAGGGCGGGGCCCAGGCCATTGGGGCCTAGTGCGCACCCCAGACACGCCGCCGGGACTGGAACTGGCGCCACTCCCAGCAACAAAACCCAGCCCAGAAGGCCTGGCACTGCCCCACCCAGCAGGCAGCCGGCACCAAGGTTCAGGGCCGCTGGGTCCAAGTACAGGACACACAGTAGCACAAGTGGGGTGGGGGCAGGAAGCAGAGCAGACTCCATCCACCCTTCCTGGAAGGGCAGGGCGGTGGGGCAGGAGGGGCGTGCATGCTGTGCCCACCCAGGGTCCCGGGTTCCGCCCCTGCCCGGCAGCCGACACCAGAGACGGCCGAGCGGCATCCGGGTTGCTGGCAAGGCCCCAGGCCGGGTATCACCCTCCTTGTTCTCGACGCTTCCCTGGCTTCAGCCCAGAGGCGCGCTGGCTCCAGGCCTGAGCTGACGGACTGGGTCCCCAAGGCTCCCCCCCTTCCCTTCCCGAACCCTCCGGAGCTTTGCGGGGCTCAGCCTGGGGCGAGCTGCCCGGGGCCCCGGCCCTCGGTGTGACCACAAGGCAGAAAGAGTGATTCCACCCGCAGCCCGTCCCAGCCCAGCACCCAGCACCCAGCCCTCGGGCCCGTGACATGTCACCTGTGGGAGCCCAAAGCAGGGACAGGCCGGTGCCAAAGGACAAGGCCTGCTGCGTGGGAGCGGGGGGAGGCGGGGGCGGGAGGACGGGGCCACAGCCGGGCGGTCGCAGACAGTGCCCGACCCATCCGGAGACAGGAATGCACAGCTGGGGGCGTCTCCCCAACAACCTGCTCGGGCTGCCCCCGCATGGCTGCACCCCAGCCCTTGGCAGCAGGCCGGGGCCCGCCTGGAACTCCAGCGCCACGCTGCCCGGCCCCCCCACGTCTCCACCCAGGCCCGCGGGGCACAGGTGCGCCGCCGCCCCCCCCCCCCCCCCAGGTGTGTTCCCGCCTGAGCGGTCGCGCCGGCAGGTAATTACTCCTCCCAACACCTGTCCTGCCCTCCGCCCGCCG
This sequence comes from Erinaceus europaeus, assembly GCF_950295315.1. Lineage (NCBI taxonomy): Eukaryota > Metazoa > Chordata > Mammalia > Eulipotyphla > Erinaceidae > Erinaceus > Erinaceus europaeus. The sequence continues at coordinate 5,255,362 of NC_080176.1, forward strand.
CCCTCCAGCTGGCCGCTTCCTCCTCTCGGGTTCATTATCTGGAGACGAAGCAGCGCGCCGGCGAGAGCCCTTCTGCAGCCGCCTTGATGCGGGGCCGGGGGTCTGTGACTCGGGCCACCCTGCTCACTACCAGCAGCGGCGACAGGGCGACACAGACACCGCGGGTGGAAGACGCCCATGAACAAAGCCACCACGACGGGCCTCCGCTGGCGGTGCCAGGCCTCTCCCACAGGGCGAAACCCCAAAGTGCCCGGAGAGGCGGGGCCGCGTTCAGGCAGAGAAGCCGGGAAAACACACGCCGCCGCGGTGCAGGGACGGGGCACAGGCGACAGAAGCCGGGCTCTGTCCCAGGACCGTCACCCCGCGGGCGGCCCGGAAACAGCAGAGGCGGCCGGGGCACCGCCACACGGTGACAGCGAAAGGCTCTCAGGCCTGAGGCCCCGAGTTCAAGGCCCCGCACCACCGCCCGCAGGCCAGAGCTGAGCCCGGCGGCCCGTAAGGTGACACGGGGCGGGGTGTGGGGACACGGGCATCTCGCGCCTGGGTTTCCGGGCGGCGCAGGAGCTTCTCCGTGAGCGCGGCCAGGACGCCCGAGCCCGAGGAGCCCGGTGCCGCCGCCTCACCTTGTCCGAGTCCAGGTCGGGGTCGGCCTGGCACAGCCGGTACAGGAAGGACTTGGGGTCCCGGCACAGCGTCTGCCGGGTGGTGAGGAAGTAGGTGCCGCCCACGTTGAGCCGGACCCACTTGGACACGCCGCCGGGGCGCTGGGCCTGGACGCCGAGCCCCGCGCTGCAGCGCCGACACAGGCCGCCCGCCAGCCCCGCCCCGAGGCCGCCCGGGGCCGGCGGCAGCGGCTCGCGGTGCTTCTCCGCCATGATGCCAGCAGGCCCCGCCGCAGCGCCCCGCCGCCGGAAGCGTCCGCCCTTTAAGAGGGTCCGCGCGAGCCGCCCGCCCTCCGAAGTGCCCGCCCCGCGTCACGCGAGCGGCGGAAGTCCGGCTCCGGAAAAGGGACCGGCCGGCCTCCCTTCCGGTGCCGGGGCGCCAGTGGCGCCGGGCTCGTGGAGCTCGCCGGGCTCGGCCCAAGGAAGCACCAGGCAGCTCTACTCGCTACATGCTTTTATTACAGGACTACCGAGCATACGTGGAAAATTCATCATTCGTGACTATGTCTACAGCACAAATACTTAAAAAAAAAAAAGAATCAACAGGTTCATTAAATTATATGATTAAATCATTGACCAAATAGAAAATTTTATATAATAAAGCCAGAAAAAAAGTTGTAAAATATAGTTTACAATAATTATTCACATTCAAGGCTGTACAGCAATACATACAACATCGTGGCCCCGAACATGAATTCAACCCAAATAATTCATCATATATTAGATTTTAAATAACACAGACTGAACTAGAGGCCAACAATAGCCAGCAAATAACCTTATATAAGAATAAAAATACAAAAGTGTATATCCTAATATCATTGCATTGTTTTCATAAGTTTATTTAAATGTTTGCTTTGCCTGTACGTCACAGTTACAGCTACAGACCAGGAGAAAATATGACACGTGTTCTGACTGCCACCAACCTGAAGGACAGCTACAGCAGCTCTGAATGCTGCAGAACTGTCACTTAGCCAAATGTCCAACTTAGACTTAGGACCATGATGGAGGCTTGTGACCAGTGACCCTGTTCGTAGCTACTAAGCCAGATGGGCTTGCCGGGGGTGATCACATAACTTTAAAAAAAAAAAAAATTGCATCTTGTAAAAACTCTACATAGTTTGGTGTTTCTTCACATTGAAGAAATGAGTTGAGGGAAATGCACACACAAGCTGGATCTCCTGCTAGTTCCCGCCACAGCACCCTCCCCAGAACCAGCTCTCTGCGTCTGCCTGACAGCCCGCCGGTCCGGGAGCCACTCCGGCCCTGATGGAGGGCACTGCCCTGCAGCTGCACTTGCTGAGTTACCGCGGCAGGGGTGGGGATGAAACAGCATGAAAAGCAGCCTGGCAGCCTCTCAGGCCAAGACAGAGAGCCCCTTGGTGTGAGCGAGCAGGGAGCTTCAGGGTGTCAGATGGGAGCAGGAGACCTGAGTGCACAACTGGACCGTGACCTCTGGGGGTACAGTGGCACTGAGAATGGCACCTAGAGAACCTCATGTTCTCCCTCAGGTAGACAGACCCCAAACTAAAGTGACAAAATTATGAGGGAGGAGTCCTGGGATGCTGTCTGGGGAAGTCCACCCACCACGTGGCTGTTCTCACGAGCAGAGCCCCTGCCCCCTCACTGACTCCAGATGGCTCAGTGCCCTTTCAGTCTGTACACCTAAGTCACTGAGCACGTGGCAAGGTCAGTGCAACACTTCTGATCTCTACTGACTGCAGATGCAAATTCAGTACCATTGTAGACACAAAGTACACAATTCTGAAGATCTCACCAAGCACGCAAAGCCACAGCTGCGGGGATGAGAGTCAGCAGACATGCGGGCACAGCCAGCCTCTCAACGCAAATAAAAGAGACTGGCTTTTGGGAAAACCGGTCACAAATGGATTTGCAGTCATGACATTTTTAGCATGGGGAGGTGAGGGAGAGAGAGGTGGGGAAGGAGAGGGAGGGAGGGAAGGAGGGAGAGGGGGGAGAGAGAGAGGTGGGTGTCTTGTTCACTCTTTGGAACACAGAGCTTATTAGAGCTTGATCTGTCTGCACTCTGAGGGCACCACTCAGGAGGTGCTCTGTGCTGGGAGTCTGGACACATGGCGTCTCAGGCCAAGGCAGAAGACAAAAGAATAATATCACCTGTAAGATGAACATACTTTTTGACCCAAAAATACTAATTCTGAGAAAAGGGGAGAGATCAGAGTCAAAAATCAAAGATTTAGAAAGATATTCATCACAGCATTATTTAAAGAGTGAAAAACCGGAAGCCATCTAAATGTTTCACAACAGAGAAACGGTCAGATAAATAGAACATATAACCGCTAAACTACTAAAAACAACGTTTTAAATCATTGTTGATAAGCTGGGAAATGCTTCAGATTAAATAGCAGATGAGAAAGAGTCGAATGCTAGCAGCAGCGGATGTATGTTCCCAGTTTAGTTTAAAAGAAAAACGATGGGGTGGGGGGAGACAGCACAATGGTTCTGTAAAGATTCTCTTGCCTGAGGCAACAAGGTCCCAGGTTCAGTCCCCCACACCACCATAAACCACAGCTGAGCAGTGCTCTGATGATTAAAAAAAAAAAAGAAAAAAAGAAAAAAAAATGAAAGAGGAAAAAGTAGAAAACCAACCAACCAAAGATAGGGAGTGAGGTCCAGGAAGGCCAACACCAAAGCGTTCACAGCAGTCTGCTCTTGGTGCGAGCCACAGCTGACTTATTCAGAAAATAAATGTTGGTTTTAAGAAAGGGCACCCACCCAGAGGCCTGCCTCAGCCCTGCCCTGGGGAATCTGCGGCACACAGGAGGAGGGGGGGGTGGTCTGGACATCTCTTGCCACAGGACCCACTGTCCCCACAGGCACAGTTCCACCACCTATGGTGGCAGAGCATGCGGGCAGACACGGCGAGCTGTTATCCACAAGGCCCTTAAGGGCGCCCCCACAAGGCCCAGTGGGGAGGCAGGTCTAGACGGGGCATTCTCGTTTTCGATCCCAGCTATGCAAGGTCTGAAGGACAACGCTGAGGCTGAGTGGGAGAAAACTTACGGAGACATGAGCACAGGTTGGGGGAAGGACAGACGGGGAATGGGAGGCTCCAAGCAGCAGAGAAAGGAATCTACAAAGAGGGCCTGGGCCGGTGGCCCGAAAGCTCGCCGTGAGCGCCACCCTGAGCCCCTTTCTCTGGCTAGGGATGTGCCGGTGGCACTTGGCGGTAGAGCCAGGAGGTAGTGGTGCCATCCAGAGGGTTTCTCCTGAGCAGCTGGGCCGAGCATCAGCTCTGCTCGTCTGCCCGTCCCTGGGAGGGAGCAAGTGGGAGCTGGTTCCGCCTCTTTTACCCACAGGGGTTCAAGGAGGGTAAAGATAAATAGGGGGAGTGGGCAGGAATGGACCCCTGAAAGAAAAGGGTAAGCCAGCCCAATCTAAGCAGCAGCTGAGTCCAGGCAAGTCTCCCGTGGAGGAGGGGCTCTGCCCCAGCCAGCCTGCTCTCCCTGCAGCCGGGTGGTCCCCAGATTCAGAAGAGCTGCCCTCAGCCCCTTCCCCACCCCTGAGCCGGTGCTGACTGACACTGGAGGGGCCTGTCTGGAGTCTGGAAAGTCAACTAGAAGTAGCTGAGCCTCTGCCTGCTCCTCCCCAGTGGGACCTGTGGTGGCGAGAGCCAGGCCCACAGGCCTCTCTCACTGAAGCAGAAAAGCAATGAGCCTCGAGCTCAGGGCCTTGTGTGGCATGGTGCTGCCCCCTCCACAGAGAAGTCCAGCCTACGGGCCAGGGAGCAGATGCTCGAGAAGGCGTTTGGGTTTCTACAGAGATGGTGGGGGAGGCCCACCGCACCCTCTGCCACTGGGCTATGGCGGGCACCTCGCGCTCTGCTGCTGCATAGGGGTGTCCGTCAGCCGGCTCAGCGCAGGGGGCCCGCGGGGGCCCTCAGGTATCCCTGGCTCTCGTGCAGGCGGCTGTGTCCCTGGGCACTGAGTCTGCCGGCCTGCTGCCTGTCACCTTGGCCGGACCCCACCCCTCACCCCCAGAGCCGCCCACAGGTAAGACACATGGGCACTCGCAGACAGAGCCTTGTACAAGCAGGCCCGCCATCACTGCAGGACAGAAGCCAAGGACCAGCCCGCGCAGGGCTGGGCCACCCCTCGGTGTGATGCTCTAAGGGCAGAGCCAGTCAGTGGTGAGCTGGGGCCGAGCTGGGAGCCTCCATGGAGCACAGAGAGCAAGCAAAGCGACCCTGGATTCCTTTACGGTACTGGTTTTGTTCTTGGTGTGGGGGGTGGTTTTTTCTTTTCTTTAAATACAAAAGCTGTGTGGTCTGCTATCCGCGGCCCCTTGAGGTGGCTGGCGGGCGGGCGGAAGCGTCCCGAGGTGGCCGGGCCGTGCTGGGCACGGGTCCCGAGTGGGCGCGGCGGCCCGGGCGCATCACTGCACGGCAGCCGCGGGACTCTGGTATCTGTGCCTCCACACCTCCTGGATCTTCCGGCACCACTTGTGAGCGTTGCCGCTCGGGTCCATCAGGTAGTACGTCCTGTTGGGCTGCAAAGACAGAAGCCACTTAGTGTGGGGCCCTGCCTGCCAGACTGGCCAGAGACGCGAGGGACTGGCAACACCACTCACCGTGTGGACAAAAAAGGTCTTGAAGTTCTTTGCCTCCGGCCGGAGCTCCTGTGACCACGGGATCTCGCCTTTGAGCACTTTGTTGACAGGGTCCACGTAGTACAGGTGTGGCCCTTCCGTGAGTAGCAGCTGGCGGCGGCGTGCAAACAGGCCCTGGAGCGCCAGGGCAGGACAGGCTTGTGCGGAGCCCCACATACCCTCCGCCCCCTGTATCCCCATTCTGTTCAGTGAGCTGGGTCCCAAAGCTCCTTGGCGTCTCTCAGTGGCAGGCCAGGCTCACAGAAGGAGGGCACAGCGATGCCACCAGGGCACCTAGCTATGCTCAGGGAATCAGGTGGGCTGGGGGAGTCTCCTCGACACACTGCAACCCAGGGCCAGGGAGCAGGGCACGCAGTTCTGGGAGTGGGTCTACGTGACACAGCCTGGGGGAAGGCCAGGCAGGGAAGAGCCGACCAGTCACAGGAGACAGACCCGCTACAGCACGTACCTTCCGCTTGTCCACTGGACCCATTTTTAGAATCAGGTTATTTTCTACAAACTGGTGCCTGCGGGAAAAACAAGGAGTCAGAGACATTGTTCTGACATCTCCCCCTACACAGACTCCTTGAATCTGGGCACAAGCGGTCTCTGGTGGCCCAGGCCTGCTGTGCGGCAGCACTCAGCCAATTCTGGGCGGCACCTGGGGAGGACAGACAGGAGGCCGGGCCCAAGCAGACGCAGAGCAGGGAGCAGTGAGAACTTCAATACCGGACGAGAGTAGATAGCATAATGGTTATGCAAAGAAAACTCTCACACCTAAGATTCCAAAGTCCTATGTTCAATCCCCCACACTACCATAAGCCAGAGCTGAACAGTGCTCTGGTTTAAAAGAAAAAGGCACCAATGCCGCGAGGATGAGACTGTGTGCAGACTCCGGGAGTGTTGAGAACAGGACACGCGAGACTTGAGAGGTTGAGGGGAACAGTGATTAAAAACCAAGATTTGGGCACATGTGGCACCAAGCGCAGGGAATGGCATAGAGATCCCGGTTCAAGCCCCCGGCTCCCCACCTGCAGGGGAGTCGCTTCACAGGCGGTGAAGTAGGTCTGTAGGTGTCTGTCTTTCCCCGTCTTCCCCTCCTCTCTCCATTTCTCTCTGTCCTATCCAACAATGGCATCAATAACAATAATAACTACAACAACAATGAAAATAAATAAATATTAAAAAAAACACACACACCCCCGGCTCCCCACCTGCAGGGGAGTCGCTTCACAAGCGGTGAAGCAGGTCTGCTGGTGTCTGTCTTTCTCTCCCCTTCTCTGTCTTCCCCTCCTCTCTCCATTTCTCTCTGTCCTATCCAACAACAATGACAGCAAGCATAACTACAACAACAATAACAAAAAAACGACAAGGGCAACAAAAGGGAATAAATAATAAATACTAAAATATGTATAAAAAAAAGAAGCTTTGTAGTTTAAAAAACAACAACAACACACACACACACACACCAAGATTTGGGAAGGTAGAGTGAGCGTGAGGAGCACGGCAGTGTGCAGAGGGCTCGCTCTGCAGACACAGCTAGGGGCGCGGGTCACGCTGTGCGGGCTCTATTTCTCGAGAAGAGCAAAGTCTCCCACTCACATGTTCAGAAACAGGATGGCAGAGCCCCGGGTCTGACCGTCTGGGCTGCTGAAAACCAGCTCAGAGCAGCAACAGCAGCCCCCATGCCACGGCCACACCTGTCCCCGGCACACCGCTGCCTGGACCGTCACAGCCAGCTGGCTGGGGATTCTCTGCATAGGGCCATGAATTCAATCCCTGGCATCGTGTGTGCCAGATAATGTTCTGGTTCTCATACATAAATAAGTAAACAAATCTTGTGGAAAAATAAGATGGGCAAGGGAGTGACATGGGAGAGCGGCAGAGTGAGCCAGCCCACCAGGCACAGCCGCGCTCTTGCCAGCTTCTCATGGTGGCGCCTTCACTCGTGCGCTAGTCAGCATCACCGAGGGTCTCTGGGCTCCTGGGGAGCTGGTGAGCCCAGGAGCTAAGTCTTCCCTCTCCAGGTCAGTGAGTCATACTTAAATGTAAAAACACACTGCTTTGCTTTACAACACACACAGAGGCTCTGGTTTAAAATGAACATTAAGGGAGGTAGTGCAGTGGGTTAAGAGCACTTGGTGCAAAGTGCAAGGACAGGCGCAAGGATCCCAGTTCGAGCCCCCAGCTCCCCACCTGCAGGGGGGTCGCTTCACAAGCGATGAAGCAGGTCTGCAGGTGTCTGTCTTTCTCTCCTTTCCTCTCTGTCTTCCCTCCTCTCTCCATTTCTCTCTGTCCTGTCCAATAGCAACAACAGCAATAACAACAATAATAACAGCAATGATAAACAACAAGGGCAACAAAAAGGGGGAGGGAATAGCCCCAGGAGCAGTGGATTCGTAGTACAGGCACCGAGCCCAAGTGGTAACCCTGGAGGCAAAAGAAAAAAAAAAAAGCACATTAAAATCTACAGCAGGGCAAGAGTAGATAACATAATGGCTATGCAAAGTGACTCTCATGCCTGAGGCTCCAAAGTCCCAGGTTTAGTCCCCCATACCACCATAAACCAGAGCTGAGTAGTGCTCTGGTTAAAAAAAAAAACATTAAAAAAAAAATCTATAGCAGTTCCCAGGGAGTCTGAGAGATTAAGATTCTGGCCAAGCTGAGAGTTCAGGGCAACGCTGTTTGCTGCTGCCGGGACCGTGCGCTCGTCTGACTCTTCTGCTCCTGTGAGCCTTTCTCTTTCTCTCTTTTTTTTTTTTTAAAGATTTTATTTATTTATTCATGAGAAATTATAGGAGAGAGAGAAAGAACCAGACATCACTCTGGTACATGTGCTGCTGGGGACTGAACTCAGGACCTCATGGTTGAGAGTCCAAAGTCTTATCCACTGGGCCACCTCCTGGACCACTCTCTTTCTTTTTTAATTTTTTAAATTTCAGACACACACACACACACACAGAGAGAGAGAGAGAGAGAGAGAGAGAGAGAGAGAGAGAGAGAGAGGCCATGGCATGGCTCCCCCGTGCATGGAGTCCCCAGCTGGAGTGCTCACACACGGTGAAGTGTTGCTCCACAGGGAGCTTCTCCTGCCCGCGCCCAGAGCAAGGCCTGGCTGGCTGCTGTGGGGCTACAGTGCCCAGCACTTACAACCTAAGAAACCCAAGGTACCCAGCAGAAACCCTGAACGCCCGTGAGCCTCAAAACCATGCTTACTCCACAAACCTACTAGTGTAGAAATCTCAAACCAACAGCAGAAAACAGACTCCCGTCACCAGGGCTGCTCGCCTGTCCACTCACAAGGGGAACACCAAGAAAACTCCCCCTTCACACGCCCTGCATGCACCCTGGAGGGAAAGAGGGTGCTGACAGGCTCGACTGTGTGAGAAACGCCCACGTCCACACGGAGACGCAGGAAAAGAGGCCACTGAGAGACGTCTTACTGCTCTTAAAATCCATACTTTTGGGGTCGACTAGACAGCTCATTTGAAAAGCGCAAAAAAAGCAAAAAAAAGCTCTGTTTTGTGCACAAGCCAAACGGGAGCCCCACTTTGGTGCTACATCCATGTTCACTTTCTGCCTCTGAAAAGCCAAACAGTGATAAATACGTACACACAGAAAGTAAAATAATAAGGCCGATCTACACCTTTTATTTTTTAACACAACCTGGTGGAGACTCTAATTGTGGTGTGTCCACCTGTACAGCCGCGAATTCACGGAAGGCACATCAGGCACTCCACACGGAGCGCAGGGAGGGCCCACTCACAGGGCCCCAGGCCCTCTCCCCACCTGCACGCTCCACGCTGATGTGGACGGAGGAGGCCCCGAGGGCGGAGCTCCCAGCCCCACTGTTGCCTGGGGCTCTGCAACTGAGGGGAGCGGTGCTTCCACCTCTAACAACTTTTATTTTAAATAAAAAGAAAAGCATTTCTTTCTCACCACTGTACGCTCAGCTCTGGCTTATGGCGGTGCTCGGGACTGGGCCTGGGAGCCGGCAGCCCGAGACATGAAAGCCCTTTCAGCACCACCGTGCCGTCTCCCCGGCCCCTTCTCAGGCTTCTCACCAGGGGTTTCCGCTGGCCTGCTTCTCCAGGAGCAAGCGCTTCTCATCTTCGGAGAACTGCAGGTCCAGCTCGAAGGAGTTGCTGTCCAGGTCGTGGATGTACTGCTCGATGTTGCTGCCGGCCCTGTGTGGCAGGCCCGTGTCCGTGCATGACAGAGAGTGTGAGGAGGACGACGCGGACACCTGCATGCAGCCGAACTGGCTCAGGAGATTGTCGTACTGCAGGGGGGAGGGGAGGGGCGAGTCACCGCACACGGTGGGTGCTGCCGCCCCAAAGCCCGTGGGGGCACCTCGTCCAGGAAAGGCTGGTTACACGCCCAGGGTGGGGCCCCCATCAGGGAGAGGCTGATCGGTGCCCCCAGCGCCCGAGGACCACAATTCTGAACTCACGTTCCCGTAGCAGTCCTCGTCGTCCTCTGACATGGCGGGCAAGTAGGCTGTGAGCTTCGGCGGCGTCTGGTGCTGCAGGTTCTCCCACGTGATGGACTCAAAAAACGGGTGGGCCTTCAGGGGGCTGTACCCTCCCATCTCCTCACAGCCCAATCGCTTGGTGGCGTCCAAGACCTGCAAGACCGGGCCAGCCAGTGTCAGGGTCAAAGCGATACGCAGACCCTGGGACAGGATGGACGCCGGGACGGGGGACTTCTTCTCAGGTCTCTGTCCACTGCTCCCACAGACGAAGATGAACTATGACCTCAAAAGGCACCAAGAGGGTGGTCCAGGAGGTGGCACAATGGATAAAGCACTGGATTCTCAACCATGAGGTCCTGAGTTCAATCCCCGGCAGCACATGTACGAGAGTGATGTCTGGTTCTTTCTCTCTCTTCTCCTATCTTTTGCATAAGTAAATAAACAAATACTTAAAAAAAAAAAAAAAAAAGGGAGTTGGGCGGTAGAGCAGTGCTTTTTAAGTGCACATGGTACAAAGCGCAACAACTGGCATAAGGATCCCGGTTCGAGCCCCAGGTCCCCACCTACAGGGGAGTCGCTTCGCAGGCGGTGAAGCAGATCTGCAGGTGTCTTTCTCTCCCCCTCTCTGTCTTCCCCTCCTCTCTCCACTTCTCTCTGTCCAACCCAACAACATCAATAACAACAATAACAATAAACTACAATAATAAAACAAGGGCAACAAAAGGGAATTTTTTTAAAAAATTATTTTAAAAACCTTAAAAAAAAAAAAGCACCAAGAGGCAGAAAACATTCCTCCATCATAGGGAATCAAAGTGAGGGCCAGGAGTCTGCCGGTGGGTGGAATACACACACCGAACCCCCACCCCCCAAGCCGAGGCCCTGCACTCCTGGCCCTGGCAGCACATGGAGCACACGGGCAGCACCAAAGGTGAAGTGGTACTTTGCTGTTCCTCCCCCTCCAAGTATGAATCCTAGAAAACGGGGTCACTCCCTGACTTACAACTATATCACATGGCTATAGTAACTAAAACTAAAACAGGATAAGGAAATAAGCAGGGAGTCGGGCGGTAGCGCAACAGGTTAAACGCAGGTGGCACAAAACACAAGAACCCGCCTAAGGATCCGGGTTCAAGCCCCCGGCTCCCCACCTGCAGGGGACTCACTTCACAGGCGGTGAAGCAGGTCTGCAGGTGTCTGTCTTTCTCTCCTCCTCTCTGTCTTCCTCTACTCTCTCCATTTCTCTCTGTCCTATCCAACAACAACAACTACAACAACAAAACAAGGGCAATAAAAGGGAATAAATTAATAAATATTTTTAAAAAGAAATAAGTAAATAGTGTATGTACCAACAATAACAGCAACATCACAAGTTAAAAACCCCAACTCTAGGTAAGACGCCCTCTGTGTCTGGGAACAAGGCTAAGGACCTTGCAGATGTGACGGTCACGGGGAGCGGGGGGGGGGGGGGGGGGCGGCGGGGGGAGCGGGGGGGGCGGCGAGGGCAGGCGGAGGCGGCTGGCGGGTGCTCCCTACTTCGAGCAGGTGGTCCCCGCTCCCCAGGAGGCAGCAGCGGAGGAAGGTAGCATCTGCACACACACAGGGACGCTAGTTTCTGGTGTAGGAGCAGGAATGGCCAAGCCGGGCAGTCCTATCCTAGGTGCCACTGTGCTGCTGACCAAGGGTCACGGCAGGGCTGAGTCTCCCCACCCCTGGCGCTCCCTGCAAGCTGCTCTGAGGCTGAGGACCCTGGGGGGGCACCAGACGCCGAGAGAGGAGACCTGCACTCTACATGGCTACTGCCAGTTCTCAAGGGAGCTGGCATCTGCTAGGGCACCCCAGGAAGTGTGGTGAGCACAGACTCGGTGGACTCGGGGTGTGGTCAACCCCCTTCGTAGCAGAGGAAAACCGGAAATAGCTACCAGAAGTTTTTCCACGAGGTCTCTCGCCTTAGGGAAGAATTTTTCAGGAAAGTCATATTCCAACTTAATGATCTTCTGAAATATAAGGTATTCATTTCTGTAAGACAAGAAAAGCTGTCACCCCATGCCGGCCCGGCCCCCAGAGCCACCCCAGGAGCATGGGCAGCAGCTGCCTTCTTACCCGGCTCTGAAGGGCGGCAGTCCGGCCACCAGCTGGTAGATGATGCAGCCAAGGGCCCAGAGGTCCGAGCTTTAAGGGACAGGACAGAGACACAGGAGGTTGGACACCTCCCTCACATGGCTGACTCAGCCCTGAGGTCCTCCAGGGCTCACAGGAAGGCCCCCTCCTCCCCATGCAGGGCTGGGTGGAGAGCGAGCCTGTCGCTGGCAGCCTGGCACAGCCACGATGGTTCAGCCAGTCTGAGCCTGTGCCGGGGGCTTGCCCAGCCAGAGGCACGCAGTGCTGTTCCTCTGCTGCCCCCATGTTTAATCACACACAGAGCAGCTGCAAACCACAGCTCTAAGTCCCCCACGGCGCTTCCGGAAGATGCTGGCAGGCTGGGGTGCCCTGGTCTCCTCGAGGGAGTCCGGGGCCCACGGGCTCTGCTCACCACTCAGTACAGCCCTTCTGAGCTGTGAGAGGCCACTGGCCCCTTCCCTGACTTTAAATGGGGCTCTGGATTGCAGGGTGCAGCCACAGCCTGGCACGCAGGGAGAGCCCAGATGAGCCCGGAGTAAAGAGGACCAGAAGTGGCCTAAAAAACGACACTTCAGAAGTGGGCGCAGCGAAGGGAGGACGGACACTGCTCACGCCTGGCCCTCTCGGGGAACCTGCCTTCCCTGCCCATCCAGCCACCAAGGAGCCACCAGAGAACCGTGGGGCTGGGGAGCACAGCCCTCTGCTCTCCACTGGGATGTGGCTGCAAGAGGGGGAACCCCGGCTGGCCGGGAGGGGCAGGACTGAGCCGAGGCCTGTGAGTGGCTGGCCGGGAGGGGGCAGGACTGAGCCGAGGCCTGTGAGTGAGCCATGTTCTAAGGACAGCAGGCATCTGACCACACAGATAACACAGGCCGAGAGGAAAGGCTGCTTGACGTTCCTGGAAAGCAGATATGGCCGAGGCAGGACTGGCTTTTATTTTTATGCTGCCAGGGTTATCACTGGGGCTCAGCGCCCACACGCCTCCACCAGTGCAGAGAGAGCCGCCAGGCCCCGCAAGGCAGGAGCAGCCGGCGAGCAGCAAGGTGGAGTGTGGGGCTGCCAGGAGCGGCCGTCGCATGAGCCATGTCCACACAGCACTCTACTGGGACTGGAGGGGCTGGAGACTGAGCACTTTTTTGTTCATTCACTGTCCTCGCTTCCTAAAAATACATGAAAGTAGGGAGTTGGGCGGTAGCGCAGCGGGTTAAGCGCACGTGGCGCAAAGCGTGAGGAACAAGGACCGGCGTAAGGATCCCGGTTCGAGCCCCCGGCTCCCCACCTGCAAGGGAGTCGCTTCACAGGCGGTGAGGCAGGTCTGCAGGTGTCTTTCTCTCCCCATCTCTGTCTTCCCCTCCTCTCTCCATTTCTCTCTGTCCTATCCAACAACGACATCAATAACAACAACAACAACAAAACAAGGGCAACAAAAGGGAACAAATAAATAAATATATTTTTTAAAATACGGGAAAGCAAACAAGTGCCCATTTAAAGTCAGGGAAAATACGTATTTCGAAAAAACACCAAAGGGGAAAAAAAAATCCGGAAAAGCACGACCCCCGTCACACAGCACTGCTACTGCTTCCCTCAGCCGCTGGTCTCCCCTGACCCCGCCCCCACCAGACAGATCCCCAGGCACCTCTGAACTACAGCCTCCTCCTCCTGCCCTACCAGCTCTCATCTGCTCACTAAGCTTGAAAACACAGAGAAGCTCAGCGGGCAGAGCACAGGACACATGTCTGGGGGTCCCGACAGTGGCCCCAGCTTCTCTCGCTCATGAGACACACAAATCTTTGAAGAGATAGCCCAGCGGCAGTGCCAAGCCCACCCAGAACCTCAACAACCTTCAGCCCCCGCTCCACAGGGCAACTGCTCGGAAACACACCCAAGCAGCTCTGGGAAGGTGGCAGGCCAGTCAGGAACCCCAGTGGCAAGCAGGGCAGGGCAGGGGCCACAGAACCAGTCCGCCTCAGGCACCCAGCAGGCACCGCTCTCAGGCCCAGCACCGGTCCCGCGTCTTCTCCACCAGCCGCACCCACAGGCTGGCCGGGACCCTGCTCCTCCCAGGCCTCCCCCCAGACGCCGCAGGCAGCACAGAGCACTGTCGCCTTGAGGGTGGGGGCCCGCTTACCTCTTACAGGCCGACTTCTCAGTGAGCAGCTCTGGAGACACGTACTGGGCTGTTCCCACAAACGAGTTGGCCCTGGCTGTGGAGAGGAGCAGGAGAACTCAGTCAGACTTAGGGAGCTCTTGGCTGTTGTTGGCCCCATGGTCAGGCTGAACTCGCATGTGGGGCCCGGACGGTCCAGAGCCCTCCTTGCTCCCTGGTCCCTCCACCCGAGTGCCAAGTCAAAGGTCACCCAGCGCTACCATGTGAGCATCTTGGGGACAGGGTCCACCTTGTCACACATTAAGATGGGGGCTCCCTGCAGGGCTGCTCTCTCCTCAGACAACTCGGGTTAGCAGGGAACATCGAGGAGTGGGCATCAATCAAAACTGGCCACGGCCCCACCTGGAGGGGGCAGGGGAGGAGGGGGCCCCACCCTCCAGGGAGCCACTCAGTGTGGCGGCCCCGGTAAGGCCTCATGATGGGTAGCAGGCCGTGTTGGCTGGGCGCCAGCTCTGTGACCCTCCCTGGATGCCATTGGAGCACCCCGCTGCAAACAAGCCTAGGCTGCAGACATGTCTCCCCACAAACCTCTGTCAGGACAGCGCTGCCGTGAGGCTCCGACCCTTCCGGATGCCCGCAGCTGAGCCCTGGCAGTGCCCTGCAGGTCCCAGCCCCCCCCCCCCCCCCCAGCAGGCAGCCTCCCTGTGACAGCACCTCTAGAAACATGGCGGTCCGGGCTGCTGTGGACAGCTCTGGTCTTGGCGCCATGTTGCGTGCACGTCAGTCAGGGGAGCACCTCCTTCAGTGCCGACCCCAGATGCGTTTGAGGGACCCCGGCAGAGCAAGGACAGAGTTCACCTGGCACCCAGCACAGGCAATGTAGCCCCGGGGGTGCAGGAAACTCGCCCCATATCTGCAGTGGGCATGGAGCCCCCTGGGGAGGCTTCCTGACAGAGGGGCCAACCGGCAGCTTAGAGACTTGAGGAGAAAACACACAAGGCTGTCTGTCTGTCATCTGTCCCCAGAGTGGTGTTCTGAAGCCCTGTGCCAGCAGGAAGTCCAGGCTGGGGGGAGCCACAGGGGCTGCAGACACTGGGCCCCACCAGCCTAGAGATCAGCCCTTCCCAGGATTGGCTGACTGCCGCCAGCGCCTGCCACATCCTGCCAGCAGCACTGAGGTAATTCATGAGGGGAAACAAACCAGGAGCCAGAAGCAATGAGGCCATTCAACCGTGCGTGAAGCAGAGATGTGCACATGAAGCTGGCCCGCCGGCCAGTCGGGGAGGAACTCCCGGCCCGGCCCCAAAGAGCTGCAGAGGTGTCCTCCTGACTGGGGACCACAGACTCCCACAAAGCACTCAATACCCAGTAAGACCACCCAGCACCCACAGCAGCCACCGGCTCTCACACTCCTTCACCAGCTGGCCAGTTCTCTCGACTTCCATAGCTCTGCTGTTGATGCCATCACCTAACAGTTCGACAGCCAAGTTCGTGTGGCCTGGGAGGCAGCACTGTGGATCATGTGTTAGACCCGGAAACATGAGGCCCCGAGTTCAATCCCAGGCAGCACAAATGTGGAGTGAAGCTCTGGTTCTCTCTCTCTTGTTGTTAAATAAACCCTTTGGGGGGTCTGGCGGTAGCACAGCGGGTTAAGCGCATGTGGCGCAAAGCACAAGGACCCGTGTAAGGATTCCGTTCTAGCCCCGGCTCCCCACCTAAAGGGTAGTCGCTTCACAGGCGGTGAAGCAGGTCTGCAGGTGTCTGTCTTTCTCTCCCCGTCTTCCCCTCCTCTCTCCGTTTCTCTCTGTGCTAACAACAACAAAAGGGGGGGGGGGCGCAACAAAGGGGAAAATAAATAATAAAAAATAAAAACAAACCCTTTCAAGACGACATACGTTACATGGAGAGACATACACTACAAGGCAGTACCACACGCAGTCTCACACAGGTCTGCTCTAAGCTGCTCCCCTATGCACAAAGCAAAGGCTGATGGGATACCCCAGGGCTGGGCGGGTTCCCAGGAAGGGGAGCTGCCAACACACCTGTCCCTATGAGGCCGCACCCCTGCTTAAAGGCAGTCCCCAAGTCTTTGCAGTGTGCAGTCACCCAGAAGGGGGCGCTCTGCGGACTGCAGGGGTGAGTGTCCATGACAAGGACCAGCCCCACACCCCTACGTGTCAGCCCAGTTGACAAGCTGGTGGCAGCCACATCCCATGGTCACTCTGCAGCAGTGATGAGCACGAGCACAGATTGAGGGGCCGGGCAATGGTGCGCCTGGCTGAACACAAGTTATGACACAAAGGAGCCAGGTTCAAGCCCCTTGTCCTCACCTGCAGGAGGGAAATTTCACAAAAAGTGAAGCAGTGCTGCAGGCATCTCTTTTTCTCCCCCATCTCCCTTTCCCGCTTGATTTCTCTGTCTCTACCCAGTAAATAAATAAATCATATATATATGTACACACACACAAGGCCAAGGTGGCGCACCTAGTTAAGTGCATACATCACAGCGCCCGCCTGCAGAGGGAAGCTTCACAATTCGTGAAGTAGTGCTTGTAGTTATTTGTCTCTCTTCCTTTTTTTTTTTCTTTCTTCCAGGGTTATATCTGGGGCTCAGTGCTGGCACTATGAATCCACTGTTCCTGGAGGCCATTTTAGAGAAACTGAGAAGGGAGGGGAGGACAGACAGGGGGAGAGAAAGACAGACACCTGCACACCTGCTTCACCGCCTGCCTGCAGGTGGGGAGCTGGGGACTCAAACCACGGTCTGTTCGTGGGTCCTTGCACTTCATACTATGTGTGTGTTTAACCTGGTACACTACCACCCAGCCCCTCTCTCTGAATTTCTCTCTATCCTATCAAATAAAATAAAGTGGAAAATTATTTTAAGAAGCATATCCAAATATATATAAAAGTTCTTACACAGACACACACACACACACACACACCCACCAAGACTCCCTGACATGTGGGCATGAGACACGGCTGTCAGGATGACAGAAAGGCTGCTTCACTGCAAGCCGAGGAAGAAGCCCTCTCTCCAGCCTCGTGGCTGGCCGGCATCCCACCGACACCAGGGAAAGAGCCCAGATGAGCTCTGGTGGACAGGGGCCATCCAGTTCCATCTCCTGAAATGGGATCAGCCAGAGGACAGGCTCTCAGTGGCCGAGAAGCAGGCCCGGAAGCAACAGCTGCCCAGCTGTGGGAACCTGGGCCAGGGAAGTAGTGGGTCCTAGCACAGGCGTGAGAGCCCTTCGAGGTGGCTTGCACAAGCAGAGTCTCCTGGCACTGGCTCGCAGGCCATGGCCCAGCTGCGTCCTGCTCAGGGGCAGGAGGAGGGTCCCGAGGGGGTGTTCCTGATTTCTGGTTTTCTTTTTCTTTTTAATCTTAATTTATTTGATAGAGACAGACAGAAATTGAGAGGAAGGGGAGACAGAGTGAGGAGACAGCTTTCCCCTGAAAGCTTCCCCCCTGCAGGTGGGGACCAGGGGCTCAAACCCGGGTCCTTGTGCACTGTAACATGTGCACTCAACCAGGTGCGCCACCACTCAGCAGTGTTCCTGACCTCTGTGAAGTCAAAGCACAGACTGCTCCATGTCTGCTCACTCCACACCCAGCGCCGTGAGCCTGTGGACTGAGAGCAGCAACAGTGCAGCTGGCAGGCAGGGGCGGCGGGCACCACGCCCAGGACCTGGTCCTCGTGAAGGGGTCCAGCACACAGGGCCACATCGAGTCATCAGGATAAAAAAGCAAGCCCACACGCTGTCCCGAGACAGCATGTGATATAAAGTGCACGGGCGGCCAGGAAGACACCTGCTCCAGGCTTGGGGACACGCGCTCCTGACGGGGAAAGGCTGGGAGCTCTGTCGGCAGGACACCCTTTCCATCCTGTCCCTCGGGTGAAAGCTGCCTGGGCTGGAAACGAGCTGAACCGCCTCTGAGGGCCCCTCCACCTGGCACTGCCCTAAGCACTAAGCGCTCTCCACACTGCCCTGGCTCATGCTGGCGGGCGTCCGGCTCTCATCTTCACTGTTACCACAGGTGTCAAGTAGGAGTGTGGCCTGGGCTTGTGTCTCCTTAGCGACAGGGGACAACCAGTCCTCTTGGGGCTGCTGTCTGGATGTCTCCTTGGGGAAAAGGCCCACTGTGCCCTTGGCCCCTCTGCTTTGTTTTCCTCTCAGTCACTGGAGTCCTTCACACTCTCTGAACACAAGTCCTTTGCCACACAGATGATTTGGAGAGGCCTGTCCTCCTCAATACGTCGTCTTTTCACGCCCTTTCTGGCGTCAGAGCGCAGAACCTCTACGAGGCCTCTCGCTGCCCGGGCTTCTGGAATGCGCCCGCGACTGCAGCCTGGCCCAGCTCCCCGACACGTGTCTTGTGTGTGCAGAGTGAGGGCGCCAGCGGTGCTCTGCTCCCCGAGTCATCACAGCGGGGTGTGCAGCCACTCACGGTTCTCTACATGGCTACTGGAAGGAGCAGCAGCGGCACCCTGCTCACCTCCACAGTCGACGCCACTGCTGCAGCCAACATGGCCAGGAGGGGCTGCCCACACCACGCGGCGCCTTGGGGGCGAGAAGCCACGTGCCTTCCTGTGAGGGACACTCGAGCCGTGCACGGCGGAGGGGAGCCGTGAGCCGACTCCAGAGATGCCATCAGCTAACCCCGGACACCATGAGACAAGCGACCTGGTTTCTCTATCAGGTGACAGGGAAAACAATGTCGACGGAGAGAAGCAGAGGCAGTGGGCTAAGCTCAAGGTGGGAGCCTGATCCGAGCCCTGTGGGCTGCCACCCGGAACCAGGTGACGTGGGACCAAGACGACCGGGAGACTGATGCTGAACAGTGACTGCTGACTCTTACACAGAAACCGGCTAAGACTCTAAGCAGGTCAGGATGTGGCTCTGCGTGGGGAGGAGGCCGCCACGGCGCCTGCACTCAGTCTCCCTCCCAAAGCGCAAGGGCTGAAATGGCCTTTCCCGCTCCCAGGGCTCTGCTGGGGCTGCACAGCGACACAATCCCAGCGCTCTTGGAGGACTTTCTGTTTTCCAGATAGAGGGTGAGGGACAGAGGGAGGGAGGGAGGACAGACAGCACAGCCCCACACGTGGTCCTAGAATCCATGTCCTCAGGCACAGTGAGGTGTGTGCCCTGCTGGTGGGATAGCCCCAGCTCCATTTACACAGATATGATAGGACTTCTTATTTATTTATTTTATTTCTTTATTGGGGAATTAATGTTTTACATTCAACAGTAAACGGACTTCTTATTTTTAAAAGACTCTGGGGGCCGGACAGTAGCGCACTGGGTTAAACACACATAGTATGAAGCAAAAGGACCTGTGCGCAAGGATCCCAGTTGGAGGACCCGGCTCCCCGGCTGCAGGGAGGACACTTCACAAGCGGTGAAGCAGGTCTGCAGGTGTCTGCCTTTCTCTCTCCCTCTCTACTCCCCCGCTCTCAATTTCTCTCCAATACAATGGAAAATAATGGCTGCCAGGAGCAGTGGATTCATAGTGCTGATAACCCTGGAGGCAAAAAAATAAAATATATATATATATATATATATATATATATATATTTATTTATGAAGAAAGAGAAAGAGAACCAGTGTATCATACCAACACACACGATGCCTGGAACAGAACTCAGGACTTGATACCTGAGAGTCTAACACTCTAGTCACTGAGCCACCTCACGGGTCAGAAGATATATATATATTCTTTTTTTTTAATGCTTATTTATTAATGATATGGATAAGAGGTGAGAAAGAGAGAAATAACCCAACATCACTCTGGTACATGTGCTGCCAAGGATTGAACTCAGGACCTCAAGCTTGAGAGTCCAACACTTTATCCACTGTGCCACCTCCTGGACCACACCATATATTTTTAATGGCTGCAAAGCAAGGGGACTGGTCCTGTCACAGATTCTAGAAGCTGAGGAAAGGAAAGAGTTCACCTCCACAGTCGACGCCACTATTGCAGCAAACAAGCTCCAGGGAAGTGCCCGGGGAGGGGCTGCGGGGCCCCATCATTCTGCACTGCCTGGTGGGTTAACGGGCTACGCCAATATGGCCAGGAGGGGCTGCCCACGTCACACAGCGCTGAGGAAAGGAAAGAGTAGGTCCTCTGGGAAGGCTTTATGAAGTCAGCCCAGATGGTGGCCGGCAGTGTAACAAGGACAGAGGGGGACAGGCAGACCTCATCTGGCTCCCTGACCTGAGCTCCAGTGAACACGCACAGGATGGAGGCAGTGACATGATGGTTGTGGAGACCAAGTGCAGGAGACCCTGGGGCTCAGGTGCCTGCAGCTCAGAAGCTGCCCGCTGGCAGGATGTCAGGAAGGTACAGGGGGCAGGCCAGCGGCACCAGGAGCGAGCCGGGCAGACAAGCGAGTCCCCCACTTTCTTTCCTGTCGGCAAACCCCACCTCGGGCCAGTGATGCCTTGGGAAGCTCAGAAGTCCCAGGCCCAGATGTCTGTGAGCCGTCACAGCACCAAGCACACCTTTCTAGGAACCCAGGTTTGGAAAGTCAGGGCTGGAAAAGTCCCAGAGGCCCCAGCTGGGATGCAAGTCCCTGCTGGGTAGGGCCAGGGGGAGAGGACAGACAGGCAGGCCCGGCAGCCCCTCCTCCCTCTGCAGCGCTCACGCTTCCTCAGCTGCACGGAGCAACTGCAGCCAGGCCTGCGCTTCTATCGGCGTCTCCCGCACCCCCGACGGCCCCACGCCTTCCACTACTGCCTTCATCACGGCCTTGGCTGCACAGGTGGCCAGAGGGGCCCGTGTACTGATGTGACCAAACCCCCAGGGTAACTTCAAGGTCGCCTGCTGTGCAGACCTCTGTGCTGTTGCCCAGTAAGATACCATACTCTGTACCCAGAGAGTTTGCAGCTTCCAGCCCCCAGCAGTGAAAGGACAGGTGAGCTCCTGGGCCTGGGGAGGCCGCTCGTTACCCCCACCCCTCACTGCCCACAGACATTTCCAAGGAGGTGACAGGCCGGGTGAGCCACAGCAAGCACTGGGCAGCACAGGCCTGACGCCCACACACAGACGGGCCAAGCTGAGGGTCACCTACCTTGCTTGCTCTCAGGCAATAGCACCTTGGCTGTCCCGAAGTCTGTGATCTGAATGTGCATGTCTTCATTTAACAAGATGTTCTCTGGTTTCAGATCCCTGTGAAAGCAGAGTGTGGACACTTGAGGAAAGCTTTTTTATATATATTTATTTACTTATTCCCTTTTGTTGCCCTTGTTTTGTTGTTGTAGTTATTGTTGTTGTTACTGATGTCATCATTGTTGGATAGGATACAGAGAAATGGAGAGAGGAGGGGAAGACAGAGAGGGGGAGAGGAAGACAGACACCTACAGACCTGCTTCACCGCTGTGAAGCGACTCCCCTGCAGGTGGGGAGCCGGGGGCTCAAACTGGGATCCTTACGCCGGTCCCTGCGCTTTGCACCACCTGCACTTAAGCCGCTGCACTACCACTTGATTCCTGATCTGTTTGTTTTTACCAGAGCACTACTCACCACTGGCTTACGGTGGTGTAGGGGACTGAACCTTGGACTTTGGAGCCTCAGGCATGAGTCTCTCTGCATAACCATTATGCTATCTCCTCTGCCCAAGAGGAAATATTTTAAAAAGCCACCTTGGGGCTGGGAGGTGGTACACCTGGTTAAGTGTGTATTACCATGCACAAGGACCAGGGTTCCAGCCCCTGGCCCCACTTGTAGGGTGAGCTTCACAAGCAGTAAAGTAGTACTGCAGGTATCTCAGTCTCTAGCCAGTAAAAATAAATAAATAAATAAATAAAACAGCCGTATTCTCCATACTCTCCATTTTTCTGAAAACAAAATGGATTAATAATTGCAACCTTCACAGACCAGCCACCGAGAACTTGCATCTCGACTGCCGCTGGAGGAAGGCCATACTGAGTGGCAGGGGGCTGCCATGCCGCCGCAGCAGTCACCACTATCCTGGCACCAGCCTCTGCCCCTGTGCTATGCCGCGTGTGCGATGGAGACGGAACCATCAGCGCACTGCGGATGTGCCTTCACCCCTGCTGCAGCTCTCGTTTTTTTTTTTTTTTCAAATTCCCTTTTGTTGCCCCTGTTGTTGTATTGTTGTAGTTATTATTGTTGTTGTTATTGATGTCATCATTGTTGGATAGGACAGAGAGAAATAAAGAGAGGAGGGGAAGACAGAGAGGGGGAGAGAAAGACAGACACTTGCAGACCTGCTTCACTGCCTGTGAAGCGACTCCCCTGCAGGTGGGGAGCCGGGAGCTCGAACTGGGATCCTTACACCAGTCCTTGTGCTTTGTGCCACGTGGGCTTAACCCGCTGTGCTACCGCCCGACTCCCAGCTCTTTTAGCAATGTCCTAGTGAAGACTTTGCTTGCTTGTTTTAATTATTAATTATTATTATTACCGTTACTTTTTATTATCTTTATCTATTGGGCAGACACAGTCAGAAATCAAGAGGGTAGGGGGAGATAGAGAAGGAGAGAGAAAAAGACATCGGCAGCCCTACTTCACCACTTGCAAAGCTTTCCCCCAGCAGATGGGGAACAGGGGTTTGAACCTGGGTCCTTGCGCATTGTAACATGTGCACTCAACCAGGTGTGCCACCACCTGGCCCCTTATTGTTATTTTTTAACCAGAGCCCTGCTCAGCTCTGGCTGATAGTGGTGCTGGGGATTGAACTTGGGACCTCAGAGCCTCAGGCATGGAGATCTTTTTGCAATAACCACTATGCTGCCTTCCAGTCCACAAAGATTTTTTTAGCCCATGTAGAGTTAATGTGATTCTTTCCCAATTGACATTACTGGAAAGTCACAGAACATGAGACCAGGAGTCACTGTTTTGTCACAAACACAATCAAGTCCAAGCGTGGCCCACTGCACTGAAGGAGGTTTTCATGGTGGGTGTGTGTGTGTGTGTGTGTGTGTGTGTGTGTGTCTTTCACTCATGTATGTTGCAGGTTATTGCTGGGCTTCAGTGCCTACACAAGGAATCCACCACTCCTGGTAGATATTATTATCTTCATCATTATTAATGTGAAAGATACAGAGAGAAATAGAGAGAGGCAGGGAGAGAGAGGGATAAAGAGAGCCATCTGCAGACCTCGCACATGGTAACATGTGCGCCCTAACCAGCCTCTGTCTCTAGCTTTCGATCTGACAACACTGACCTGCAGCAAAGAAGCACAGGGACAACCAGAAGGACAGGAAGCAGAAATCAGCACTAAGAAAGCCACTGGCAGGGGTCGGGCAGTAGCGCAGCGGATTAAGTGCACATGGCGCAAAGTGCAAAGACCAGCACAAGGATCCCAGTTCGAGCCCCCAGCTCCCCACCTGCAGGGGAGTCGCTTCACAAGCTGTGAAGCAGGTCTGCAGGTGTCTTTCTATCCCCGTCTTCCCCTCCTCTCTCCATTTCACTCTGTCCTATCCAACAACGACAACATCAATGGCAAAAATAACAGTAACGACAACAACAAGCGCAACAAAATGGGAAACATGGCCTCCAGGGACAGTGGCTTTGTGGTGCAGGCACTGAGCCCCAGCAAGAACCCTGGAGGAAAAAAATTAAAAATAATAATAATTAATTAATTAAAAAAGAAGCGAGCAAGCCACTGGCAGAGCAGCTGCCGTGCGGCAGCGCCAGGCGGCCCCCCACACACACACACACCTGTGGATGACGCCCTTGCCGTGCAGGTACTCGAGCGCGGACACCAGCTCGGCCGTGTAGAATCGGGTGCACGTCTCATCAAAGGAGCCAATCTTCCGGATGTATTTCAGCAGCTCTCCATTTTTGGCATAGCTGAGGCCAAAGTCTGAAAGTGAGTGTCAAGGAAGAGAGGACGGTGTTTCGAACAAAACCTGTCAGCCTGAGAGCACCCAGGACCTGTGACTGAGGCGCTGCCCCGACCTCAGCGTGTCCAGTGAGTGCCCGTGGACTCAAGGAGGGGAGACATGGGGAGGCCCCCAGCACAGCCCAGACCCCACCCAGCCCCTGCCGCAGGGCTGGCCTCTCTGAACACTCAGTTCAGGTGCAACGTGGTTGTTTTACAAGAGCTGCAGGCTGGCCCGCCTCTGGGAGGGCTAAGGATTGAGCCCATCCCCGAACTACTGCAGACGACCCGAGCTGGAAGGCCAGACACCCCATGTATGGCATCCCCCTGAAGGACCAAGCTCCCACTGCTTTTGGTGAGGACGTGCAGGCAGCCTCACGCTCCCTGGCACCAAGGGTGCAGGGCCCTAGTGCCACTCCCCGGGCCGCCGGCCAGAATAAGCCTTGTGTCTAGGGCCGCTTCCCGCATGGCTCTGCTCTGCCGGCTCCGAACCCTCACCAGCCTGCAGCCCTTGCCTGGCCCGGACCCCCAGAAGTGTGCGTGTGACCCCAGCCACTGTCACCGATCACCTTCTGGCATATGGGCTCATCTGACCACTGCCTGTGTGGGGACATTGTAGTGACAGGTAGCCAACAGGCTTTGAACCTGACAGATGCAGAAGCTCACGCTGCAGAACAACATTCTCTACCACCACACACCCCAGAAGCACTCCCCCACCCCCAGTCCACTCTACAGCCAGGGCCCAGGACAGCAAAGACTCTGATGGCATCAGGAATTCCAGGAAGATGGGCACAGGCCAGGCTGGGGCTGTGGAGAGAACTGAGCTACCGATGTTGTCACACGGCCAGGAAGGAGGGTGTACGAATCCCCTCCTCCTCGCCTGGCTGACTTGAGCCCCGGCCTGAACGCGCATGGGCACAAACACTGAGCAGCTGGGGCCAAAGCCACCGTGTCAGAGGACCTCAGATGCCCTGGAGGTCAGACTGGGGTGCCCAAAGAAAAGATGGGGTGCGCAAGGACCTGGGTTCAAGCCCCTGGTCCCCACCTGCAGAGGGATAGCTTCACGAGTGGTGTAGCAGGGCTGCAAGTGTCTCTCTGTCTCTCTTCCTCTCTACCTCCCCCTCTCTCTTGATTTCTGGCTGTCTCTATCCAATAAAGATAATAAAATAAAAAAATATTTTAAAAAGAGAGAGAGAGAGAGAAACGGGAACTAAGTTGACTTTATCTGGAACTGGCTACCGTGCTCCTTTCAGGGGGAGGAGCTACTCGCAGAAACAGCTCCCTGTCTGGCATCACCATGACTTCACCCTGACTTCTCTGGGCAGACCAACTCACCAATGCTTCCTGGAACGTCACCTCCCCAGAGCCCCACCTCACTAGGGAAAGATAGAAACAGGCTGGGGGTATGGATCCACCTGCCAGCTCCCAGGTCCAGTGGAGAAGCAATTACAGAAGGCAGAACTCCCACCTTCTGCTCCCCCCAAAAGAATTTTGATCCATACTCCAAGTAGGGGGGGAGTGATGGGGAAAGAGGGTCAGAGGGCTCTGAACAGCAACTCCATCAGGACCTGAAGAGAGAAGAGGAAAAAGAGGGACATTTGGATGCACTAATAGGGTTATGTGTCACTTGGAAAGGAAGAGCAGATGGAGCCAAAAAAGGGGGGATATATACAAAGATAGACAGCTGGAGAGATAACGACCCGTATCTACAACCGCAGGAGAACTGCTATTCTTCCAACAGAGGGTTAGGCATTCAGAACTCTGGTGGTGGGAACTAGGGATTTATGCCCCTGTTGACTCGTCATTTTGTAAATCAACATTAAATCATTTAAAAACAAACAAACCAACCAGTGTCTGGTGGGACCCCAAAGGATACAGAGCTTCTCATCATCCTGGAAAGTGAAGTACAGCTTCACAAAGAAGGGGTGGTCTAGGCGAGACATCACGTCACGCTCTCTGGTGACATAAGGGACCTTGTTCTCTTTGATAATGTGGCGTTTCTCTAGAATTTTAACTTGGGGGAAGAGAGAAGTGTGTTACTATAGATGGAAACAGGAAAATACGAGAGGTGCAGCTCTGACATACAGGTGTCTGGTGCCAATCAAAGCCAGGGGCTCTGAGGTCTCTAAGGCCAGCAACAAAGGTCTGTCCCCCAAGCAGAGGCGTCCCCACAGCAAACAGATGGGTCGGTACTCACTAGCATACTCCCTGGAGGTCGCCAGTTCTCGGGCCAGGACCACCTGGTTTGGGAAGAGGAGAAAAGAGGAAGCGCCCAATGTAGCCCGGGGACTGAGTCAGAAGACCCGTCCAGCCCCTTCTGTGAAGGGGCAGTTAAGTGTGTGAAGCGGGTTCAGGCCCTGGCACCACCAAGCCAGCGTTCTCCCTGTTTCTTTGCTCACTCCTCGCCCCTGGTTTATGCTGGGATTAAGCCGGGGCCTCAGAGCCTCAGGCATAACCACTATGCTATCTGGTCTCTTGGTGAAAATAAACACCTCTCTTGAAATAAAGAGGATCTGAAAGGACACTTCCACCTCGAAGGTCCAGTGCTAAGAAGCGAGCAAACAGCCTAGGGGGTGAACAGCCAGAGCCAGGGGTACCTGCTCAGCAGACAGACGGACAAGATGCAACCAAGGGCTGCACAACTGAGGAAAGCCTCCTCCTCGCCCCCTTCCCCCCCAACCCACCCCCACCCCTTCAAAAGGCCACCTGGACTTGGGCCTTTTTGAGCAGCTGTCCCGTCACGGCTGAGTGGCCATGCCCCTGCTATGAGCACGGGACACACGGGAAGAGCGGCCCCTGCCTTCTGCAGTCAGTCACCCTCGGGTCACAGAGCCCCAAGAAGAGAACCGTCTATGAGCAAACCCCAAGCACCCATTTCCCGAGTGCCTGCTGAGCCTGGCATGGCAGTGAGCCTGGGCTGTCCCGGGCGGGTAGGCTGATGAGAGCTGGGGGCTGGGAGTGCTGGGCCCCGGGCCCGAGACTGCACCCGACCCCTCTAGCCTGACCTTGGAGGAGCAGCAGGTGGAAAGCCACTGAGGATAAGTGGAAAGATCACAGAGATCTTTCCAGAACAGCCCTGGGCAGGGCAGGTGGCCAGGGAAAGGCCCTCTTCCAGTCCTGCCACTGGGCACTATGCCAAACCAGGCTCAGAGTCCTCCACCAGCAGACACGGGGGGACTGGGGGCACCAGCACTGAGTGGAATCCCTGCTGAGTCTGCAGTGAAGATGCAGCATCTCAGGGCCGGGCAGCAGCGGACTGCATTGAGCGCACATAGCGCGGAGCACAAGGACCCACACAAGGATCCCAGTTCGAGCCCCCGGATCCCCAGGGCAGTTGCTTCACAGGCGGTGAAGCAGGTCTGCAGGTGTCTGTCTTTCTCTCCATTTCTCTCTGTCCTATCCATGACGACAACATCATTAACAACAACAAAAGGGAAAATGAATAAAATCTAAAAAAAAAAAAAAAAAGCTCAGAGATGAGGCCGGGGAGGTGGTGCAGCCAGTCAGCACCTTGGACGCTCGAGCAGAGCCTCAAGCTGGATCTCGGGCACTTCATGTGGCAGAGAATGTGCTGGTTCTTTTTTACATCTTTGCTCCTCGTGGTAGTAGGGAAATAGGCCATTAACAGAAACTCACAGGGCCAGAGGGACAGCTCGCTTAGACAGTGCGCTGCTCTGCCATATGCACAATCTGTCCTGCCAAAGAGGAAAGGAGAAGGGGGGTGGGGGCGCCAGGTGGTGGTGTGGTGCACCTGGCTAAGTGCACATACCACAGTGCACGAGGACCCAGGTTCAAGTCCCCGGTCCCCATCTGAAGGGGTAAAGCTTCACAAGTGGTGAAGTAGGGCTACAGGTGTCTCTCTGTCTCTCTCCCTATCTCCCCCTTCCCTCTCAATTTCTCTGTCTCTATCCAATAAATAAATATATTAAAAGAGAGACAGAAAATTGGGATGGGGAGTCGGGCGGTAGTGCTACAGGTTCAGCGCAGGTGGCGCAAAGCGCAGGGACCGGCATAAGGATCCCGGTTCGAGCCCCCAGCTCCCCACCTGCAGGGGAGTCACTTTACAGTTGGTGAAGCAGGTCTGCAGGTGTCTTTCTCTCCCCTCTGTCTTCCCCATCTCTCTCCATTTCTCTCTGTCCTATCCTACAACAATAAAAATTAAAAAATAAGGGAATAAATAAATAAATAAATAGAAAATTGGGATGGGCAGTGGAGCACCTTGTTAAACACATACCTTACAGTGCCAAGGACATGGGTTCAAGTCCCCAGAACCCACCTGTAGGGGAAGAGCTTCATGAGTAGTGAAGCAGTGCTCTGGGTCTCTTTCACTTTCTCTTCCCTTTAATTTCTCTGTCTTTATTTAATATGCAGAAAGAAAGAAAGAAAGAAAGAGAAAGAAACGGAAGAAAAAGGAAGGGAAAGGAACGGAGGGAGGTAGCATAATGGTTATGCAAAATGACTTTCATGCCCGAGGCACCAAAGGTCCCAGGTTCAATCTTGGAGGCAGGAACACACAACACACACTTCAACACAGGTGTCTTCCCAAGGGGCTGGAAAGGGTGGTCTACAGGGAGGGTGAGCTGGGCCTGCTCCGAGACACACCCAGTACTGACCCCCAGCAGAGGCTCAACTCAAGAGGGCGGGTCTGGACCTCCTCTTCAGACAGACACCCAGACACCTGCCCCTGGGAAGGCGGTCCAGCAGGTTCACGCCCTGACCCACGGGTGCCTGCTCAGGCCTCTGACACTCCTGAAATAAATCCGATCAATCAAAAGTACAACTGGGCAAGTCAGACTTCCCTGGGGTGCGACTGGACTCCAGCATTTTGCTGTGTTTGCCTTTTTGTTGCTTTAGGAAAGGAGGTTACAGACTAACAGGCTCTGGGCTCCAGCCCTGCCAGAGGTCAAAGGTGTTCTGCTTCCCCCAATCACAGAAGTAACAGTTAAATGTTTCCAAGTAACCCAGAGACACAAACACTGATACTAACTTTCCCTGTGAGAACATAAGGTTTCCCTGGGACTCTACTGAGTTAAGGACCCAGAATGTAACTGTTTTATTCTGCAATTAAAAATAAGACTCAAAACAACAAGGGCAACAAAAGGAAAAATAAAGACATTTAAAAAAAATAGTAAGACTCAAAGAAAGCCCTCCTCCACACAACTCCCCCCCCCAAAGATTTTATTAATGAGAAAGACTGGAGAGAGAGAGAGAGAGAGAGAGAACACCAGACATCACTCTGGTACATGTGCTGCCAGGGACTGAACTCAGGACCTCATGCTTGAGAGTCTAGTGCCTTAGCCACTGCGCCACCTCCTGGACCACCACACAACCCCCACTGAGGTGGCTGCTGGGTCAGCTTGGTGGCAGCCCTGCCCTGGGCCACAGCAGGAGAAGAGCCTCCAGCCTGGCCCTATCCCCAGGAGGGAAGCTCTCCCCACCCACAGCCAGGTACTCACCGTTGAAAACGAGCCTTCCCCCAGAATCTTCCCAAACTTGAAGTCCTCAGGCCGTTTCTTCCGAGGCTGCGGCGGGGGCTGTGCCGCCGTGTGCTGCAGGGAGCTGGAGCCCCGGGCCTCGGCTGCTGTGCCGTCCATGGCGGGGCCCTGCCTGCCTCCGCCGCCGGGAACACCAGGGGCCGCGCCGGGCTCAGTCTGGGTCCTCACCATTGATGGGGACGGGCAGGAGCATAACACCACGCTGGACTGAATGGGGACTGCGTCATACTGCAGGAGGGAAAGGAAGTTAGGTTCAGTGTGTCGGAAGCGAGGCCAAAGCATGAAGGCACCAGGCCCAGGCCCAAGGTGGAGATGTGGCCGCCCATCACTGCCCCACAACAGCGCCTGCTCCTAGAACCCACCCAACACCGGCAGCCCCTAAGGGCACCCAATGAGGGTGTGAGGGGCGCCTCAGGCTGTGTCCTGCACCTGAGAGCTGTCAACAGAGCACCCAGTGCTATCTGAGGAGAGCTTCTCCCGACAGACCAAGGTGGAGAGCAGTTAACAGTCTGGAAGGGCATTCACACACCAGTGGGCACATGTGTTTTAAAGCATTAGACAAATCTGAGAACTATATTCAATGCAACCCCAAAATAAATCCCAATGGCTTCTTTGCAGAAATCAACTGATCCTAAAGTGTATGTGGAAATTCAGGACAGAGGTGTGAGGGAGGTGGCACAGTGGATAAAACACTGGACTCTCAAGCATGAAGTCTTAAGTTCAAACCCCAGCAGCACATGTACCAGAGTGGTGTCTGGTTCTTTGTCCTATTTTTCTCATTAATAAACAAAATCTAAAATAACTAAGGGGGCGGGGAAGACAGCATAATGGTTATGCAAACAGACTCTCATGCCTGAGGCTCCTAAGTCCCAGATTCAATCCCCTGCACCACCATAAGCCAGAGCTGAGCAGTGCTCTGGTGTTTCTCTGTGTGTGCATGCCTCTCTCTCTCTCAAAAATAAAATTAATAAAAACATTTTTTAAAAGAATAAGATTTAAAAATAATAATAATAATAAGTAAGGGAGTCGGGCTGTAGCGCAGTGGGTTAAGTGCACGTGGCGCAAAGAACAAGGACCGGCGTAAGGATCCCGGTTCAAGCCCCTGGCTCCCCACCTGCAGGGGGGGATCGTTCACAAGTGGTGAGGCAGGTCTGCAGGTGTCTTGTCTTTCTCTCCCCCTGTCTTCCCCTCCTCTCTCCACTTCTCTCTGTCCTATCCAACAACAATGACATCAATAACAGTAACAATAATAACTACAACAATAAAACAAAAAGGGAATAAATAAATTAAATAACTAAATAATTCAGGGAGCACTGAATAACCAAGCAATGAAAAGAAAAAGAGAAAGTTGGGCCCCCTCATACTCTTCCTTCAAATCTTTACTACAGAGCTACATCAAGACAGCTTCCCTGTGGCCTGGGAGGTAGAGCAAAGGGTAAAGTGCTGAACCCTCAAGCATGAGGTCTCCAGTCAAGCCCTGGCATCACACGTGCCAGACTGACGCTCTGGTTCTCCTTGGCTTCCCCTCTCGTTAGGACACACAAACACAGGTGGACTGTTTTCATGAGAGATGCGGAAAGACCACAGCCCTGCTCAGTGCTGGCTTATGGTGGTGTGGGGGACTGAACCTGGGACTTCAGAGCCTCAGGAGTGAGTCTTTTTTTTTTTTTTTTTGCCTCCAGGGGCTCAGAATCCATGTTCCTGGAGGCCATTTTTTCCCCTTTTGTTGCCCTTGTTGTTTATCATTGTTGTGGTTATTATTATTATTGTTACTGATGTCACTGTTGTTAGGACAGAGAGAAATGTAGAGAGGAGGAGAAGACAGACACCTGCAGACCTGCTTCACCACCTGTGAAGCGACTCCCCTGCAGATGGGGAGCCAGGGGCTCAAACCAGGATCCTTACACCGGTCCTTGTGCTTTGCACCATATGCGCTTAATCCGCTGCGCTACTGCCGGACTGGACTCCCTAGGCGTGAGCCTTTGTGCGTAAGGACTACACTGCCTCCCACTGTCACAGGGAAGACCACAGGCCAGCAGACTAGACAGCCACAGTGCAGATGTCTGTGATCTCAGCAATAGCCAGTTACACATGAAACCAAACGTGGACGTGTGTACATACACACACAACACCCAGAGAAGAGACAGTTTGCCAAAACCAAGATGCTGAGGAGCCTTAGCTGCCGAGCACCCAAACGCAGGGCCGGAGCAGACGGGTGGCCGTGCTGGCGGAGGAGGCTCCCCGGGAGACAGGAGCACAGCATGCTGTGGTCCCACTGCTCCACGGTGCCCGTAGGGTGACCACACCCAAGAGGCTGGG
The DNA here is from genome assembly GCF_950295315.1 of Erinaceus europaeus. Classification (NCBI taxonomy): domain Eukaryota; kingdom Metazoa; phylum Chordata; class Mammalia; order Eulipotyphla; family Erinaceidae; genus Erinaceus; species Erinaceus europaeus. The sequence continues at coordinate 5,287,006 of NC_080176.1, forward strand.
CAGAGGGCTGCTATGCTTCCTCCAGTCCCAGAGCTCTGCCCCATTTCCATGGGCCCAGACCCAGCACAGGAGTGCTGCCCCTGTGGTGGTGAGGACCGTCTGGGGTCAGGAGTTGGGGTGGGGGTCTGCACTGGCCCCGAAAGAACAGGCCTGGCGGGGTGGCTTGTGCAATGCCTGCTCTGCTGGCTGAGGCCTACACACGTTACCCCTCTACTTCAAGGCTGAGTCTTGCAGTCTCTCTAATGGGGGGGGGGGGTGAGAGGAGAGGATTCACATACCAGGGGCTCCCAGGTGGTGCTGAAACTTGGACTCAGGGTCTCTTGCTCATTAAGGTGTGCGCTCTACCCGCTGAGCTATCTCCTGGTAAGTGAATCCTATCTCAAAATGCTTTGACTCAACAGTATCATGGGGTCCAGGAGGTGGTACGGAGGAGAAGGCACTGGACTCTCAAGCACCAGGTTCTGAGTTCAGTCCCAGGAATGTGCACACCAGAGCAATGTCTGGGGCTCCCTCTCTCTCCTCCAATCTCTCATTAATAAATAAAATAAAATCTTTAAAACATAAGTAAACAGGGGCCAGGCGGTGGTGCACCTGGTTAAGCACACACATTACAGTGTGCAAGGACCTGGGTTCCAGCCCCTGGTGCCCACCTACGGGGGAGAGGCTTTGTGAGCGGTGAAGCAGGGCTGCAGGAGTCTCTCTCCCTGTCTATCTCCTTCTCTCAAGTTCTGGCTGTCCGTATCCAATAATAAATCAATAAAATATTTTTTAAAACATAAGGAAACAAACACAGTATCAGGCCAGCAGGTTGGCCCCGCTGGACGGGGTGCCTACTAGCCCCCCAGGTCTCAGCTCGCCCACCGCTCTAGGGAAGCTTCAGTGAGAGGCTGTCTCTTGCCAGCTGACAGAGTTGGCGGGGCGTGGAGCTCTGGCAATGACCACGCTCTACAAAGACCAAGGTGTCTGCATGTATCCATCAACACTCATTCGGATCCACAACTCCCAGGAGGTCCAGTGCTGGACGAGGACAGGCACTAAGGAGGCAGTGGGGCAGCAAGCAGAGCCGACGCGGCGCAGGCCAGGAAGCCGGCAAGAACGGCCAGAAGGTGGTGAGAACTGTTTACGGCCCAGAACGCTGCTCTCAGTCAAGAAAGCCAACCCCGTGGGCAGCGGCTGGCACCAGGAAGGAAGGCTGTTGTCTGCCGATGGCGAGACGGGAGCTGTCACCAAGACACAGATGCTGCAGAGACGCAGCTAAAAGAGCAAAGGAGATGGGGGGGAGGGGTCTGGAGAGAGTTCCTGAGACTGAAGTGCCAGAGCATGCCCAGCACCTTCCCCTGGCACAGAGGCCCAGGCCTCCCCCAAGCTCACCAGGGAGCTGCTCCTGTGTCTCTGAGGCCAGGCCACCCACAGGGCCTCCCACGGCAAGAAAACAGGGGCCAGGCAGCGGCAGAGCATGAGGGCCGCTGTGAGCCTGACGGCCGAGACAGGCGATCACACAGACTGCTCCCCGCGCTGACATGGGCCCTTCCTCGAAGGAGTAAAGACCCAGACTGAGAGGAGGTGGGCTCACAGCTGCATGTGGGGGAGAGACGACAGAGAGACTCCGGGACAGAGTGGGCTCAGGGCGCCTGGCGTGCGAGGAGAAGGTCCCGCCAGTCACTGCCACGCAGCGCAGGCCTGAAACGGCGACAGCAGGACTCAGCCAAGCCGCCTCCCCACCACAGGCCTTGCTCTGTCCACATTCAGGCCTCAGCCCCAGGCTGTCACCAGCACGCCGCCAGCGGAAGAGCTCTTGGGTTCACCGCCCCTCGCTCCCGCCTGAAGCCACCTCCAAGAAAGCAGAACACACACCTTGCACACCCAAAGCCCACCCTCCAGTGGTGTGCCCCCACAAACCCAAGCCAAGCCAGAGCACTGTGCAGGTGGTCTCAGTGAGGAACTGGCAGTGAGGGGACAGCAGGGGGACAGAGGAGGGAGAGGGAGGGAGGGACACCAGAGGGGACAGAGGAAGAAGAGGGAGTGAGGGGGGACAGCAGGGGGACAGAGGAAAGCAGGGGGGACAGAGGAGGAACAGAGGGAGGGGCAGAAGGGGACAGCTGAGAGTCACTGTGTGGGGGGAGCTGTAGTGGCGAGCCGTCCAGGAGGGCCCACAAGGTCTGGTCATCTCCGCACAGAAACTGAGTGCTGGGGGGCGGGGGAACCTCAACATGCAACAGACACCCCCTGGGAACCTTGAGCCGACAGGGCGAAGCTGGGGAGCCGGGCTGCCCTCAGAGCCCAGGCACCTGCCGGCCTCCCAGCGCCCGCCCGCCCGCCTTCCTCTCTGGCCTTTGGGTACATCCCTGCGTGTGGGGGGGGGGGAGTTGTCTGGGCCTCTTGCCCACCTAGTCCAGGCCCAGCCAAGCCCTGAGGCAAAGTCCACTGTGGAGCTTGCCCCCCACACTTCCCTGCAGCCAGAGGGTGTTTGCAGGGCTGTTAGCTGCTACCCAGGGCCTCACACACCAACTGCTCCCACACCACTGCCAGAGGCCCTGTGGGGGGCAGGGGGGTCCTGGGGCACCCAGCAGCCCCGCCCCACTCGCTCTCAGCCAGGAGCCCAGGAGCCAGTGAGTCAGAGCCTGCCTCGCCCTGGCCAAGCCAACACCGCCCACCTGCTGACACAGAAGGACAGAAGGACAAGATGGGTCGGCAAGTGAAGTGAGGACTCAGTTCTTCAGGAACTGCGAGAGCTTAACTCTGGGGAAGCCAACAGGAGCCTAGGTGGGCAGCAGCCACCGGCCTTCCCAGGGACAAGGAAGAGGGCCATCATGGTGGCCTGGGCCCACATGCACGCACTGTGGAGCCTCCCAGCAGGCATGCCCCCCCCCCGTACCTGCACCTCCCCCATCAGCCCCTCCCTCACTGAGAAGGGAGACTAAGGCTTGCGCTCTGCTGAACTTGGTAAGTGGGGGCACGGTCAACACAAGTGGGTCTCCCTGTGGAGTGAGGGGAGCCCGGATCTCCCCCATGCTCAGAGGGCAGACCAGGTCTCCAGGAGCACGACCCCCCTTCTCCAGAGGGTCTCTCAAAGGAAAACAAGCTGTAAGTGTCTGACTTCCACGCACACACTGCTGCCAGTGTGGCCCTGAACCCGTGGGGACTCCTGACTCCCTGCTCCCACACTCCCGCCTAACTGGCCCCGAGGCCTTGCCCACTGCAGAAGGAAGGCAGGTGCCCCCAGCAAGGCCCCAGTCAGAACCCCCCTTGTGAGCATGCCCACAGCGGAGCTGACTGCCAGCTAGGTAGAAGCCTGTGTCCAAAAGGCAGAGCCCAGGAGGCTGGCAAATCCCACCTGTCTCTGCCTTTATCACTCGGCCAGGCGGGCACGCAGATGAGCAGAGCAGACCCCACACCTCCAGCCTGGTTCCCAGCCTGGGGGCCAGTGATGTCCTCCCTCACCTTTAGCAAGCCCACCTTTCAAATGCTAATCCATCGCGGGCTGCACAGCAAGTGTGAGCCTGAGGGTGTGGAGGAGAGGAGGTGCTGCAAACTGGCCCCCACAGACCCTGGGTGACAAAGCGCCGAGGCCGGGATGGCTGACTCGGCCAGTGTGCCCAGTGTGCTCTGCCCAGTGCGCCAGGGCCCAAGCACAGCCCCACGGCACTGAAGGGAGCTCCGGAGCCAGGGCTTCTCCCTCTATCTGCTGGTTTATCTGTCTCTCTGCCTCTCTCTCCCTAAAAACAAAAAACCCAAAAACAAAACAAGCAAACAATCCCCCCCCCCCAAAAAAAAAAGTTCTGAATTTCTACAAAGCTGCAGGGGACAATAACCCAGGACAGGCAGCTGCTCACAGGCAGGAGAGAGGTCGCACCCCTGGCCCTGGCCTCCCCCTGACCCAGAGTGGCTGAGGAGGGCCCACAGCTTCCTTGAGCCCGAGTCCCCGTCCAAAGGGTTGAAGGATCCAGTGCCTGGAGGTGCAGGACCCGGGGTGGCAACAAGGGTGCCCACACACCTTTTCTACAGCAGGACACAGAACCTCCCACAGCTCGGCACAGGGGTGGCTGCCGCCGAGTGCCACCTGCTGCTTCTGAAGGCCACTGCTCAGGCCAGCTGTGCCTGAGGACCAGGGTCACCCCCAGCAACTCCACCAGGCAAGGCCCAGCACGGAAACTCAGGCAGGGAGGATCAAGCCATCGCCAGCCTCCCCCAGCCCAGAGTCCCCATGGAGAGCCAAGGCAGAGTGGACCCAGGGCTGGGGCCAAGGACAAAAGCAGAGGGGCACAGCCAGACCCTGGGGGAGGCAGAGCGGAAGAGGAGGCAGCAAGACCCCCAGCACAAGGGGACATTCACAACTTCACAAGCAAACATGCCTTGTAGGGACAGGGGTCCAGTCTGGTGAAAGAGGCAGCGGAGAGGAACCACACTGACCTGGCTGGCACCCCGAAACTACCAGCCTGGACACCACCGAGGGTGGGGCAGCCAGAGCCACAGAGGCACCCCGAGCATGACCGGCCTGGCTGTCCACAACCTGTGGCGTGTTGGACTTAAGGGTCTCAGGAGGTGTGAGGGAGGCAGCTGAGGCGTGAGGGTAAGCCCCCCAGGCACCACCCACTTCTGCCTCAAGCTCACGCCCCGAGCACCATCTTATAAACAGCAGCCTCTCCCGGGTCCTAACGCGGCCCTCAGCTGGGACAGCCACATGGGCAGGCTTTTCTGCTTTGCAGAAAGTGACCTGACATCTTAAGCTTCTAAAGTCACAGCGATCGTACACCACTTAAACATAAGCCTGGAGCCTGCACTGGGAATTCAATCCATCCCTCCGCACAGAAGCTCAAGGGGGATCTGAGTGAAGTTCAGGCAAAGCCCCTCCGAGATTAGAAGGTCAAAGGTTCACATACAACCCAGCGTGCAGGAGCACGATCTCCCTCTGGGTTAGGTCTGCCCTGACCACAGCTCCCCAGCAGTGCCCCCTGGCCTGCTAGCCCTTCTGCTGGGCGGAGGCCCCTAGCGCTCCAAGCTACCTTCTGGCTGCAGACACCGCGGAAGCGCCGTTCCCTGAGGACGAGGCCCCAGAAGAGCCTGGCCCACACGACAAATAGGCTCCCAGCGCCCTCCCTGCCTTGTGGAATAGAACCCCTCACTGGGGGCAAGGGGGACACTGTCCCCATGGGTGGGGGACTTCCCGCAGCACCCAGGAAGACACCCCCAGCCTCAGCAACCTGAGGCAGAGAGCAGACACTGGCAAAGCCAGAGACCCAAGCACCTCTGTGGAATGGGGGGACTCACCCCCAAGAGCTGCCGGCACCCCAGGACCCCACCCCACACACTCTGGCTGGGCCATCGCCCAGCATTTTCTCCACAGCACTATCCGCCTCTGCTGTGGCCGCAGGGTCCTGGGTACTAGACACTCGCTCGGTCTGAAAGTCTGGGCAGCTTGGGCTTCGCTGGAGAGAGGGGCGTCTCAGCTGAGTGGCACAACCCGGCTCCCCTGGTCCCTGCACAGGGGACCTGAGCAGAGGGTGGCAAAAGCCAACTAACTGCTTAAGTCACCCACCCCCTGCAGTGAGGGGTCCTGGGACATCTGACCACACACCCCCAGGAGGACACTGGGGATGTTCAGGGGGCATTGGACCCCCATGCCCAGGGGGTAAGACTCCAGGTCCCTCTGGGGACTCAGCAGGTGGCACTCCTAGAGGAAAAAAAGCAAACGCCTTGGCCTGGTGAGCGCACACACCGGCACACAGGACTCCAGGTTCAAGCCGGCACCACCCGTAGCCAGAACCCAACCAAATCAAGGCAGCAGGGCCACAGCACCAGTGACAGCAGACTGGCCTCCTCCAGCTCTCCAGACATGGTCCTGCGGCGCCAAGCCAAGCCGAAAAATGGGCCCCATGGGGAGTGGCATCTGGGGACTCACGGGAGGCTGTTGGGGTCCAAGCACACGGCTCACGTGGGGGCAGCCTGTGGTGACAGACAGTCTCGGGGGAGAGTGAGTCCCTTCTGGATGTCCAGCCAGTCAGACCAGGACATGGACGCTGAGTTGGCCTCAAGCAAACTCAACAGACCCAAAGACAATGGAGGTGGAGCGGGAGACAGTGTCGGAATCGAGCAGGAGGTCCCGAGTCAAGCCAGCTCCCAACCCACCCCGTCTCTCCTCTGCCCAACAAAGCCCCTCAGCGCACCAGACTGGTGCTTCCTGGGTATATGTGGAATGGCCCCCTGGGCTCTGCCACCTCCAGCCATGCCCCCACACTGAGCAGGAGTACCACACAGGGCAAGGCTGCACCTTCTCCAGCCCGCAGGTCCTGGGCAGGAGAGTTTTCCAAGCTTGAAATCATTTTGATTTTGAAAGGTATTTCCAGAAATGAGAAGAAAACGCATTCACAAATAATCTCTATGTTTAGGCGCACATCTTAAAAGCCGTGTATCTGATAACAATGAGCTCTGTCACACAGTCAGTCCAGGCTGTAATTTTGAGCAGTGAAAAACAGGCCCATGGAAGAAGAATGCCAGAGTGCAGGGAGAAGCGAGCTGGCAGCAGAGAGGGCAGGGTGGCCAAGCCTGAGCCTGGGCCGAGCCTGCCAGTGAGCCCCCTGCCCTGCCAGAGTGCTTGGCTCCCCCAGGACCACCCCTGAAGGGCCCCAACTTCAGGCTGCCCACAAGACACCAACCCTCTCAGAAAAACCAGCTCCCTCAGGTCTGATCCAGGTGGCAAAGGCAGGGCTGCCTGAGGCAGAGACAAGCAGAGCCCAGCAAGGGCTCCAGCAACTGGGCAGGGGGCAGGCTGGGACACGGGTGAGGCCGCATGAGGGCAGAGGTGCCCACCACACTGCAGTGCCCACACAAGAGCCAGCTCAGACTGTGGGCTGGGCGCTACCATTGCTTCCTGAAACATTCCAGTCAGGACTGCAGCATGAAAGAGCCAGTGGCTGAACATCACCGCACAGAGACAGAGGCTACGACCCTCGGGGCAGAGAGCAGCCGGGAGAGGGCTCAGCGGCACAGCGCCGCCCTACTCTGTGCAAGACCCTGGCACTACCTGGGAGCCCTGGGGATGCAGAGCAGTGCTGAGTCCGTCTCCCTCTCTAGACCCTCTTGGCTCTCTAAAGAGAAAGAATAAAAAATTGGGACTGACAAGGCGGGCACGTGGTGCAAAGTACAAGGACCAGCGTAAAGATCCTGGTTCGAGCCCCTGGCTCCCCACCTGCAGGGGAGTCGCTTCACAGGCGTGAAGCAGGTCAGCAGGTATCTGTCTTTCTCTCCCCGTCTTTCCCTCCTCTCTCCATTCCTCTGTTCTATCCAACGACAATGACATCAACAACAACAACAATAATAATAACAACAATAAAACAAGGGCAATAAAAGGGAAAATAAACATTTACTTTAAAAACTGGGACTGGAAGAATAGCTCACAGGACAGTGCACAGCCCACATTGGAGCCTGGCCCCAAGTGAAGGAAGCTTTGATGTCTTTCACTCTCTTTGCCACTGTCTACATATTTTTAAAAAGCACAATAAAAATAAAGAAGAAAAGTGAATGGCTAGAGAAACAACACAACCGTGTGTTTACACAACTTTTTTTTTTTTTTAACCAGAGGCCTGCTCAGCTCTGGCTTATGGTGGTGCAGGGAATTGAACCTGGGACTTTGGAGTCTCAGACATGAGAGTCTCTTTGCATAACCATTATGCCATCGACCCCTGGCCCTTTGTTATTTACTTACCTATTTATTTATTTACTTATCTTGCCACCAGGTTGGAGTTCAGTGCCAACACTACAAATCCACTATTCCTATTGGATTTTTCTTTTCTTATTTTATTGGATAGGACAGAGAGAAACTGAGAGAGGAGTGGGAGACAGAGAGGAAGAAAGACACCTGCAGACCTGCTTCAGTGCTCCCTGAAGCATCCCCCACCCCAGCTCAAACCCGGGTCCTAGCGCATGGTAGTATGTGCATGTAACTGGGTACAGCACTGCCCAGCCCCCTCAACAGATGCTTTTTGAGGTCCCCCGTGTCACCATAAGCCAGAGCTGAGCAGTCTTCTGGTGGAAAGAAAGAGAGCAGCCTGGGGGGTGGCACGGCAGATAAAGGGTTGGACCCTCAGGCTTGAGGCCCCAAATTCAGTCCTAGGCAGCGTTAAGCTTAAATAAGTAAAGATTTTAAAAAGAAAAAACAGCAGTGCAGTTTCCGACTTGCCTCCCTGAGGTAGGGATGATGGACGGTAACCTGCTTCAGCCTCTGCCTCCTTCCTGGGGAGAAAGGCTCTGGTGTGAGGGATGAGGGCGCAGCAAATGCTGACAAGACACCCCCTTCTCCCAATAATGGCCCTCAGCGTGGGGGGGTCAGAACACCCAGAACCGCTCTTGTTACTAAAAAGCAAAAGCAGCTTGTTAAAAGGCAAGAGAAACAGGACTTTGATAAGCACACCACTGGAAACGGCCTGAGGACCAGGGGACGTGGGAAATGGAAGAAGAGAAGCCACCGGACTCCAGAGGGAGGGGCAGCCCCATGCGGGAAGCCGCAGCCTGGAGCTCCACACCCTTCCCACCCCCCCACCCCCCGCCGGCAATACCCTGGCTTCTCTCAGGAATGAAATTCTCCCTCCTGTGACTCTAATAAACACATCTCTAAAAACAAGCAAAAAAAGGGGCTGGAGAGGGGCACACCTGGATGAGTGCAAGTTAGGGACCCAAGTTCAAGCCCCAGGTCCGCACCAGTGGGGGTGAGGGGAACTTCACAGGCAGTGGAAGACGCTGCAGGTGTCTCCACTACTCCCCCCCCCCCCGTTTCTGTCTCTACCAAAAAATTATAGAGATGCTCTGGTGGGGTGTGTTTGTGTCTGTTAATAGACACATTTTAGGGAGTCGGGCGGTAGCTCAGCAGGTTAAGCGCAGGTGGTATGAAGCGTAAGGACTGGCGTAAGGGTCCTGGTTCGAGCCCCCAGCTCCCCACCTGTAGGAGAGTCGCTTCACAGGCGGTGAGGCAGGTCTGCAGGTGTCTCATTCTCCCCTCTCTGTCTTCCCCTCCTCTCTCCATTTCTCTCTGTCCTATCCAACAATGATGACACCAACAAAAGTACGAAGCACAAAAACCCATGCAAGAATCCCGGTTCGAGCCCCCGGCTCCCCACCTGCAGGAGTGTCACTTTATCCAGAGCCAGAACTGAGTATGTAAGAGCATGCATTCTAGGGGAGAAGGAGCATACTACCCCAACTGAGGTTACAGTGCCCCTCACCTCTCTCAATAACACAAGAAACTGTGGTGAGATAAAAATAGAAAAGGGGGGCTGGGGAGATAGCATAATGGTTATGCAAATGCCTTAAAAGTCTAAGGCTCTGAGATCTCAGGTTCAATCCCCAGCATCACCATAAGCCAGAACTGAGCAGTGTTCTGGTCTCTCTCTCAGTATCTTTCCCTCTGTATCTACTCTCTCTCATTAAAATAAAATAAATGAAAATAGTTTATTTAAAAAAAATAGAAGGGGGTCAGGCAGTGGCGCAGCGGGTTAAGTGCATGTGGCACAAAGCGCAAGGACCGGTTTAAGGATCTCAGTTCGAGCCCCCGGCTCCCCTACCTGCAGCAGAGTCCCTTCACAGGCAGTGAAGCAGGTCTGCAGGTGTCTGTCTTTCTTTTGTTTTGCTTTTTTTTTTTGCCTCCAGAGTTATTGCTGGAGCTCGGTGCCTGCACCATGAGTCCACCGCTCCTGGAGGCCATTTTTCCCTTTTGTTGTCCTTGTTGTTGTAGCCTGGTTGTGGTTATTATTGTTGTTGTTGAATGTCGTTTGTTGTTGGATAGGACAGAGAGAAGTGGAGAGAGGAGGGGAAGACAGAGAGGGGGAGAGAGAGAGAGACACCTGCAGACCTGCTTCACCGCCTGTGAAGTGACTCCCTGCAGGTGGGGAGCCGGGGGCTGGAGCTGGGATCCTTACGCCGGTCCTTGCGCTTTGTGCCATATGCGCTTAACCCGCTGCGCTACCGCCTGACCCCCAAGTGTCTATCTTTCTCTCCCCCTCTCTGTCTTCCCCTCCTCTCTCCATTTCTCTCCGTCCTATCCAATGACGACATCAATAACAATAACTACAACAGTAAAAAATAAGAGCAACAAAAAGAGAAAATAAATAAATAAATAATGTTTAAAAAAACAGAAAAGGGAGGAAAGGAGGAGGACTTGGGTGGCCTAGGAGGTGGCAGCGCAGTGAATGAAGTTTCTGGCTATCAAGCATGAGGTCTTGAGTTCAATCCCTAGCAGAGCAAATGCCAGAGTGATGGTCTGGTCCCCTCCTCCTCACTCATAAATAAATATTAGGTTGTCGGAAAGGTCATGCTGTCTTTTCCTAGTCAAAAATGCACCATGACTTTTGTGACAGCCCAATTAAATCTTAAAGAGAAAAGGAGGCCAAATGGGTCAGGCCTCGGGGGAGGGGGGCCTGAGGAGCAGAGGTAGGGAAGCTACAGGAGCACTGGAACCTGGGGCCCCACCAGAAGCCACTTCCGCCCCACAGGAAAGGGGGAACTAGGAATCCAGTCGGGGCAGAGGGGAGTGAGCACACAGGGGCTCCCCCACCAGATGTGCCACTTCCTCCGCTGCAGAAGCGCTTCCGCCCGCTGGCCTGCACCTGAGACTCGCTCCTGCCACAGCCCGTCCCCCCAGCTGCCCAGAGGCCTGCTCCGGGTCACCCCCAAGTGTCACTGCAGGTGAACGCCCGGGTGTCTTGCTGAGCAGCTACTGCTCCGGTGCCAGTGAAACCAATCCCCAGAGGAGAGCAGGTTGCTGAGGGAGGCCTGAACAATGAACTCACTGTGACAGCTAAGCTGCAGAGGAGCTCGGGCTGCAACCTCGGAGGCCTCGGTGCAGGCAGCTGAACTGGAGGCACAGAACGGGACCAGCCTCCCGCCACCCTCTCCTGACAAGACAGGCACAGAGGCAGCTGGAGGCCGGTGGAGGGCACCCACCACCGCCCAGGGATGGAGGAGACCCCTGGGAACCCGGCAGGGAGACGGCACACACTGGGTCTTGTGAGGGCTGCTTCTAGCTTCTAGCCTCTGCGAGTCTGGAAACAACTCAGCTACTGAAGCAGAACCCTGGGCCAGCCCGGATAACGGACTAGGGCCGCAAGCATCCAAGAGAGAAATGAGTCCCCTTAACCACTCGGAACACCCAGGAATTTCCTGGAGTAAAAATCAAGAAAGTCTTCTAGATTCAGAAGATGGAGACAGACTCTGAGCCACCCCATAAGCACAGCCAGCACCCAGCCTGACAGCAGACCCCAGGGTCAGCAGCACCCAAGGGGCAGAACACCTTCCTCACCTCCCTGCCCGGTGACCCGCAAGTCTGAGGAAGTCTGAGCCCAGGGAATGCGGCTGGGGGAGAAAGCACAGCTCCCAGGCACACAGCCCGCTGCCCTTTGAACCTGCCATCAAAACAGCTGCTCGGCAGCTGTCAGCGCACGGTCCTGGGCCACCGGCACCTGCCTGGCCCAGCTCTGCACCTCGAGCCCCTCACCCGCTCTCCCTGCTCAAGTCACAGAGCCTCGGTCCCCTGCACAGAAGCCTCTCTTCAGGACGGGGAACGGAGAGGGGACCTGGGAACAGAGAGGGGACTTGCAGGACCGGCCTCCCCCCACCAAGCGGCTGGAGGCCCGGGGGGCACCAGCGAGGCCTGTGCTCTCAGGGCTGCCACCTGACGTTGGCACAGAACAGGCCTGCCCCCCTGCCGCCGGGCACAGAAACCCCAGAGGCCCGAGGCCGCAGCTCTCTGCTCCCTGCCAGCCCAGCCCCGCAGGTGTCTCCTTCCAAGAGGAGGCCGAGCCTCACCTGCTGGGAACGGCAGACCTCCCGAGCAGGAATCTGCGCCTCTCCCCATGGCGGCCCCGACAGCTCTGGGGTCCCGGAGCCAGCAGCCCACGGCGCCTCCTGCCCAGGACACATGGGCGGCCGCTCCACGGCTCGGGCTCGGGTTTTGCCGGCTGGGTGCTGTGCAACGGGCTGAGCCCCCCGGCCCCGGGGACAGGAGTGCGGGGCTGCGGACGCTGCGCACACTCGGTGCCCCCCCAGGCCGGGCCTGGCCACGCCGCCGCAGCTGCCAGTCTGTCCGTGCGGGGAGGCGCCCGGGGAGACTCAGCAGGACGCGGGAGGGGAGCTCCAGCCGCAGTTTTCCTCCTCACGGCTCCGAGGACGCGGTGCCCGCCCTGCCCGCCGCACACCTGGCACTGCCAGGGCGCTGCGTGAAAGTTCAGCCGGGCCCGCACCCCGCGCCCCCGCGCCGTCCGCCCGCACAGAACAGGCGGGAGACTCGGGGTCAATCACCGCCCCCCCCCCCGGACTCCCCGGACAGAACGAGCTGCGGGGGGGGGGGGAGGGTGTCGGTCACAAACTCAGACAAGTTGCGTCTCCGCCGCCTTCGCCCCAACCCGCCGCAGGGCCCCGCGCCCGACACGCAGGGCTGGAGCGCGGGCGAGGGGGGCGGCCCGGCTGCGGGGGGCGGCGTGCGGCGCCTCCCGGCCCGGACCCCGCCTCGCCGGCACCACCTCCCCCGACGGGCGGCCAGCAGCCACGAGCGAGACTTCGGGCGAAACACCGGGCCAACAGGTGGGCTCCCTCCCGCCGCCCCGGGCCCGCCCGCAGCCCGGACCCCGCGCCATCGGCCCCCGCCCGGCCGGCCGGAGCATCAGGTGCGCCAGCGGGTCCCGCACTGGGGAGGCCGAGCGGCTGCCCTCGTCCCCCGAGCCCGCGCCCCCGGGGCAAACTTTGCCGCCGCCCCCGCCCGGCCCGCCGCCCCCGGCCCGGCCCGGCTCGGCTGCCCCGGAGACGCCGCCCGGCGCCGGAGACCCGGCCGCCCCGCGTCGCCGGGCCGGGCCGGGCCGGGGGCGGCGGAAGGCGGAAGACGGCCGGCGCGCACTCACCAGCTGGCTGGTGGTCCTAGCCATGGACCCGCGTCGCCCGCGCTCCCGGCTGCGCGGCCCGGCGCCTCTCAGCGTCCTCCTCCCCGCGGCGGAGCCCCAGCAATGGCCGCCCGCATCCTGCGCCCGCCGCCCCCGGCGCGCCCCGCCTCCGCGCCACGCAGGGCGGGACTTCCGCCGCGGCACCGCCCAGCCGGACGCCCATTGGTCGAGCGCGCCGTCGCTCCGCCGGCGCCCGGCCCCGCCCCGCCGGCGCCCCCGAGCCTCATTTCCGGGTGGGGGCTCGCCGCGGCCCCGCCTCGGGAGGGGGCACCCCGCGCCAGCCAATCCCGGGGCGCGCGGGGCGGGGCCGGCCAGGGGGAGGGGGGAGCTGTCAACCCCGGCGACCGCGGGGAAAGTAGCCCGGGGGGTTCGCCAAGGTCACGGCCGAGGCAGGGGCGGGCGGGCGACCCCGCGGCTGGGGCCGGGCGCTGCGCTCAGCGGAAACCGGGACGCAGCCCCACTCGGGGGTCCGAGCGATCTCCGGAGCGCAAGCCCAGGTCCCCCCCAGCCTAGTTCCGGGGACACCGCCAGAACTTTTCCCGGCTTGCGAATTAGTCTGTGCGTGTTATCGACCGTGTAAAACGCATTTCCACCACCGTAGCCGCCCACCTGGGCACAGTGCGGAGGCATCAGGCACGCTCCCACCGTGGCCAAATGTTGTCTCGAACCAAACTAGAATCATCCTTCCAGAAAAGCTTTAGTTTGTACTGAAGCACAATTCGCTTGGCCGTTCACCTGTGACGGGACGATATCCAACTGGTTTTAAAGCACATACAGCACTGAACTGGATTTAGGCATGCAGCTTTCTGATTCGATGCTTGTTTACGTTGAGGGATTGTGCAAATGACCTAGCTAGTATCCATCACTCCAGCTACATTTTTTCTTGTGATAAGGTCTTTTTTTTTTTTCTTTTGGCTACCAGGGTTATCACTGGAGCTCAGTGCCTCAATGAGGAATCCACCGGTCCCATAGCTTTTTTTTTTTTTTTTTAACAGGACAGAGAGAAATTGATAGGGAGATAGGAAGAGAGAAAAGGAGACACCTGCAGCACTGCTTTTGAACTTGTGAAGCTTCCTTCCTGCAGGTGGGGGAGCAAGGGCTTGAACCCAGGTCCTTGTGCATGGTAACCAATGCATACAAGTGGGTGTAGTAGAGACTGGCCCCTTTCTCTTCTCTCTCTATATGTATTATGTATATATAGTATTATACATAATTAAATATATATTTAAATATATAACTAAATATATAATGATATATAATATGTATGTTATATATGTATATATATTTATGACGGAGTAGGAGGAGGCAAGAGTCAGAGCTCCACTCTGGCACATTCAATGCCAGGGATCAAACTTGGAAACTCATGCTTGAGAGATCAACACGTTATCCACTGCCCAGGCCACATAATAAGAATTTTTTTTAAAGAATTGATTTATTTATAAGGAAGATAGGAGGAGAGAGAAAGAACCAGACATCACTCGGGCACATGTGCTGCCAGGAATCAAACTCATGACCTCATGCTTGAGAGTCCAAAGCTTTACCACTGCGCCACTTCCTGGACCACATAATAAGACGTTTTAAAGATTTATTTATAACTATTTATAACGAGAGAGAGAGGCTAAGAGGGAAAGAGAGAGAGAGAAGGAGGGAGGGAGAGGGAAAGGGAGAAGGGAGGAGGGAGAGAAAGAGAGAAACACAAATCCGAGAATCAGAGCATCACTCCTATTACATAGGATGTTAGGGATCAAACTCTTGCTTGAGCAACCAGAACTCTAGCTACTGTGCAGCCTCCCAGATGGCTTGAGATGAGAGTTCTTAAGATTACTCCCTGGGAGAAGGGCGGCAGGGCGGTAGCACAGCAGGTTAAGCACACGTGGTGAGAAGCACAAGTAAGGATCCCGGTTCCAGCCCCCGGCTCCCCACCTGCGGGGGAGTCGCTTCACAAGCAGTGAAGCAGATCTGCAGGTGTCTGTCTTTCTCTCCCCCTCTCTGCCTCTCCCTCCTCTCTCCATTACTCTGTCCTATCCAACAACAACGACAAGAATAACTAGAACAATAAAACAACAAGGGTAACAAAAGGGAATAAATATTTTTTTAAAAATTTTCTTTAAAAAAAATAATAAAGATGGGGCCGGGTGGTGGCACACCTGGTTGAGCACAAATATTACAATGTTCAAGGACCTGGGTTCAAGCCCCCAGTCCCCACCTGCAGGGGAAAGCTTTGTGAGTGGTGAAGCAGGGCTGCAGGTGTCTCTCTGTCTCTCCCTCTCTATTACCTCTTTCCCTCTTGATTTCTGGCTGTCTCTATCCAATAAATAAAATAAAGATGTTAAAAAAAAAAAAAGATTACTCCCTTGGAAGGGGGCCAGGTGGTGGCGCACCTGGTTGAGTGCATGTGTTACAATGCACAAGGACCCAGGTTCAAGCCCCTGGTCCCACCTGTAGGGGGAAAGCTTCATGAGTGGTGCTGCAGGTGTCTCTCTGTCTTTCTCCCTCTCTATCTTCCCCCCTTCCTTCTCAATTTCTGGCTGTCTCTATCCAATAAATAGAACGATTAAAGAAAATTTTTAAAAAATTACTCCCTTAACAACTTTCACACACACAATGGGGTGTTGTTCACTACAGTCGAAGATGTTGGAGACAGCAATGATAACTTTTTTCTTTTTAAAAAATATTTTTAAGTCTATTTATTTTCCTTTTTTGTTGCCCTTGTTTTTTTATTGTTGTTATTGATGTCGTTGTTGTTAGATAGGACAGAGAGAAATGGAGAGAGGAGGGGAAGACAGAGAGGGGGAGAGAAAGATAGACACCTGTTGACCTGCTTCACCACCTGTGAAGCGACTCCCCTGCAGATGGGGAGCCGGAGGCTCGAACCGGGATCCTTATGCCGGTCCTTGCGCTTTGCAGCACGTGCACTTAACCCACTGCGCTACCACCCGACTCCAATATTTATTTATTTATTCCCTTTTTGTTGCCCTTGTTTTATTGTTGTAGTTATTAATGTCATTGTTGTTGGATAGGACAGAGAGAAGTGGAGAGAGTAGGGGAAGACAGAGAGGGGGAGAGAAAGATAGACACCTGCAGACCTGCTTCACCGCTTGTAAAGCGACTCCCCTGCAGTTGGGGAGCCGGGGCTCAAACTGAGATCCTTAGGCAAGTTCTTGAGCTTCATGCCACGTGCACTGAACCCACTGCGCTGCCACCTGACTCCCAGCTTTTTTTTTTCTTCTAATTCCAAAAGGTTAAGCTAGCCAAAGTGCGGGAAGTAACAGATTGGGTATACAAAATGACTTTCATGCTTGAGGCTCTGAGGTCACAGATTCAAACCCCAGCACCATTATATAAGCCAGAGATGAACAGTGCTCTAGTGTCTGTTTTTCATTAAAATAAAACAGCAACAGCACATATATATGCTAGATGATACAGACAATTATACGTATTTTTACTTTTTTAAATATTTATTTATTCCCTTTTGTTGACCCTTGTTTTAGTGTTGTAAATATTATTGTTGTTATTGATGTTGTCATGTTGGATAGGACAGAGAGAAATGGAGAGAGGAGGGGAAGATAGAAAGAGGGAGAGAAAGACAGACACCTGCAGACCTGCCTCATCGCCTGTGAAGCGACTCCCCTGCAGGTGGGGAGCCAGGGTTCTAACCGGGATCCTTCTGTCAGTCCTTGTGCTTTGTGCCACCTGCACTTAACCTGCTGCGCTACCACTGGCTAACTCCCTATTTTTTATTTTAACCAAAGCACTGCTCATCTCTCACTTATGTGGGGGATTGAACCTGGAACTTTGGAGCCTTAGGCATGAGTTTCTTTCCATAACCATTATGCTATCTACCCCTGCCCAATAAGAAATTGTATGTGGGGAAGCCCATACTTCCAACTGGCAGAGCAAGCTACTGAAGTGTAGTGACAGTTACATTTAATCAGCACTCCGTCTTCTCTACTGAGGGGCTTTAAGTTTGCTCTATTTTTCTTTCTTTTTTTTTTTTTGCCTTCAGGGTTATTGCTAGGACTCAGTGCCACTTGGCGATACGAGAATCCGGCATGAAGCCCAGCCAGTCTATCTTGGCGTTACTCTCGATCGCACTCTGTCATTTCACGAACATCTCATAAAAACTGCAGCAAAGGTGGGCGCGAGGAATAACATCATCGCAAGACTGGCCAGCTCCTCATGGGGCGCGAGCGCTTCCACACTACGATCATCCTCTCTGGCATTATGCTATTCCACTGCAGAATACTGTGCCCCAGTATGGTTCCGTAGCCCCCATGTCCACTTGGTCGATTCCAAATTATATTCCTCCATGAGGATAATTTCTGGAACCATCCGTTCCACCCCGGTTCCATGGCTGCCAGTTCTTAGCAACATCGCCCCGCCAGATATTCGTCGGGATGCGGCATCTTCTAAGTTCATTTCCCACGTCTATGCTCGACCAGACCTGCCAATATACGCGGATATCTTCGCCCACCCTGTCCAACGCTTGACGTCTCGTCACCCAATCTGGTCCCCTATGCCTACACTGAACTTCTCTGTTCCAGACTCTTGGAAACAGAGTTGGCAGTCAGCTGAGGTAAAGAACAAACACCTCATCACAGACCCCTGCAAGCGTCAACCTGGCTTTGACCTAGCACGTTATGATTGGGCCCTCCTCAATCGCTATCGAACAGGCCATGGCCGTTGCACCGCTATGTTCCATCGCTGGGGAGCCAGAGACGACCCGAACTGCCCCTGCGGCTCCAGACAGACTATGACCCACAGTCAACGACTGCCACCTCTCCAGATTCAAAGGAGGTCTCGAAACTTTACATCAGGCGCAACCTGACACTGTTGACTGGCTATGGAAGAAGGGCAAACGCTAGAAGAAGAAGAAGAAGAAGAAGACCTGCTTCAACTACAGACCAGACTCCCCTGCAGGTGGGGAGCCGGGGGCTCGAACTGGGATCCTCATGCCGGTCCTTGCACCTAACCCACTGCGCTACCTCCTGACCCCCACACCCCAGGTTTCACAGGTTGTGGAAGACCTCCACCAGCTGATAGTCCAGGGTGCCCCCAGTGAGGATGAAACGTGGGCGAAGGGTGTGGGGCTGCTCTCAAGAGCTAATGGCTGACTGTGGTCCAGGAGGTGGTGCAGTAGAGAAAGCATTGGTTTCTTTCTTTTATAAAGATTTTATTTATGTATTCATGAGAAATGATAGGAGGGAGAGAAAGAACCATACATCACTCTGGTACATGTGCTGCTGGGGACTGAACTTGGGACCTCATGCTTGAGAGGCCAATGCCTTATCCACTGTGGCACCGCCTGGCCCACAAGCATTGGTTTCTTAACCATGAGGTTTCAGATTCAATCCCCGACAGCACATGTACCAGAGTAATGTCTGGTTCTCGTTTTATCTTTTTCATGAATGAATAGGTTCTTAAAAAAACATTTTTTAAAAAAGAACTAATAAGGGCCGGGCGGTAGCGCAGTGGGTTAAGCACACATGGCGCAAAGAGCAAGGACTGGAGTAAGGATCCTGGTTCAAGCCCCCGCCTCCCCACCTGCAAGGGGGTCGCTTCACAGGCGGTGAAGCAGGTCTGCAGGTGTCTGTCTTTCTCTCCCCCTCTGTCTTCCCCTCCTCTCTCCATTTCTCTCTGTCCTATCCAATAACAACATCGATGGCAACAATAATAATGGCAACAAAAAGGGCAACAAAATGGGAAAAAATGGCCTCCAGGAGCAGTGGATTTGTAGTGCACTAAATCCCAGCAATAACCCTGGAGGCAAAGAAAAAACAAAAAGAGCTAATGGCTGCTCTCCTGCCCCCCCTCCCCGACTTCTTGCCCTAGGCCTAGACTCTCAGCTGCATCTGCCGGTGGCCAGGGTGGGTGAGGCACAGTGGAGCTGGTGGTTCTGAGGTACCGGGGACCCCTTTACACTGAACCTTACTTCTGAGACCAAAACAACACTGGAGGCCAAAGACACAGAGCACTGTGTGCACCTTGCTTTCCCAGCAGCTCCAGTGCAGTGGTGGTGAGCATGATAGGCAGCAGCCTCCCCCTCCCCCAACAAAGCCCAGCCTGGGCAGTCCCTGGCAGTGGCTCCGCCAGAGGTGTCCTATTCTGATCCCAGTCTGTGAGTGTCACCCTCACCCACACAGGCCCTTAGGATATGAGACTGACAGGCCCCAGGAGGAAGGGCACAGTGAGCAAGGTACTGGACTAAGACAATGAGGGCTTGAGCTCCACACACGCCCCCCCTCCCCCCACCGTGGTAGAGTGATGCTCTGGTGGCATCACTGCTCCTTATCTTTTTTTTTTTTAATATTTATTCCCCTTTGTTGTCCTTGTTGTTTTATTGTTGTAGTTATTGTTGTTGTATTGATGTCATCATTGTTGGATAGGACAGAAAGAAATGGAGAGAGGAGGGAAAGACAGAGGGAGTTAGAAAGATAAGACACTGGGATTCAGGCAATAGCGCAGCAGGTTAAGCGCAGGTGGCGCAAAGCGCAAGGACTGGAGGAAGGATCCTGGTTCGAGCCCCCGCCTCCCCACCTGCAGGGGAGTCAATTCACAGGTAGTGAAGCAGGTCTGCAGGTGTCTGTCTTTCTCTCCCCTTCTCTGTCTTCCCTTCCTCTCTCCATTTCTCTGTCCTATCCAACAACGATGTCAATAACGACAATAATAATTACAAGAATAAAAAAAGGGCAACAAAAAGGGAAAAATGAATAAATATATATATATATATGTGATAGACACCTTCGGACCTGCCTCACCACCTGTGAAGCAACTTCCCTGCAGGTAGGGAGCCAGGGGCTCAAACCAGGGTCCTTACACCAGTCCTTGAGCTTTGCACCACCTGTGCTTAACCCCTTGCGCTACTGTCTTGGCTAGGAAGTACCCTGAGAAAGATGGGGTTGGGAATCTCTAGGGAAGAATGTGGCAGGTCCAGAAACTGGAAGAGGTGGGAAAACAGACACCCTCAAATCTCTGGAAGGAGGTGTGGGGCTGGCAAGCCAGCTCACTTGGAGAGTGTGCGCTACTTTTCCATGTACAGGACCCAGGTTCAAGCCTGGCCCCTGCCACATTGAAGGGAGCTTTGGTGCTCTGGTGTCTCTCTGCCTATCTAAGAAACAAAAATTGAGAGCTAGGGAGGTTAAGTGCACTAGATTTGCATGCCTGAGGCCTCAAATTCAGTCCCAGCTCCACTGGGACTCTAGGGGAGTGGCCTAGAGTCCGTGTATGGGGGGAGGCAGTTTCAGGGAGGGCAGGCAGCAGACCCAGGGGCATGCTGTAGTTTGGGCAGGTGAGGGAGCCAGACCTCTGGGCCTGGGCACCACTTGACCCCGTCAGCCACCCCTTAACTAGGTCAGAGCCCCAGCCTGCCACCACACCCACCCCTCCCTGGTAGAGACATGGCACAGCAAGTTGAACCAGATCCTCGGGGAACACCCAGATCTGTGGGGTGCACCCCCTTCACCCCATCTGTGGTGGAGATGGAGCTGGAGACAGTGACCCACCAGGGGTCCAAACCCCAGGCCACCTTCCTGGGACCTGTAGTGCCCAATGTGGCCACCAGGAGGCGCACCGCTGGACACAAGATAAGGAACGCAGGAACTTCAGGGCGATGTATATGTGTGTTTATTGGGTGCACCTTGCATTCCAGGAGGGGAGGAAGTTCAGTAAGGTGATGTCTGCACTGTGCAAATGCGCTTCACACTGGGGCTTATGGTATCCAGGTCACAGCAGTAAGGGCCGAGTGTTTCCCAGTCACACAGAACCCCAGCCACCCCACATCCCAGAACAGCCCTGTGAGTGGCTGGTGCTACTCCTCCTGCCAGCCCCACACCTCTGGGTTCCCTCCAGTGGCAGTCGACACCCGGCTCAACCAGCCCAGAGCAGCAGCAGGTGCGGCGCCGAGGTGTGGGGGACAGGTGGACACGGGGCAGCTCTGGGGGAGGGGTGACAGGCAGCCCCACAGCTTCCAGACACTGCAGGGCTCCGCAGTGTGGGTGGCACCCAGTGGCTACTGCCCCTGCTTTGCAGTCCAGGCTCCTGGTTCTGAGGGCCGCTGCCAGGCGGCGGGTGGGGGGGGCGGGTGTCACGGGCTGGCACTGCCCCAGCAGCAGGGCCACTCGCAGTCACAGCCCCAAGTCAGGCCAGGTGGGTGTGAAGTGACAGTTGAGGACAGAGGCGTAGTCACGGCAGGGAGCTCGGAGGGGACAGGCAAGAGCGGACCCCCAACAGGAGTGCCGGAGGTCTGCGTTCTGCTAGCCGGTGTTTGGCTCCCACTCCCTCCTCTGGGGAGTAGTCACTGTCCCCAAGCCCTTCTGGGGTCTTCCCTGTCCTTCCTGTGACCGGCCGTGGCTCTGTGAGTGTGGAGGCCTCAGTGAGACTGTGCCAGAGTCTCCCACGGTACCTCAGCCCCAGGCCACTGCCGCACCCCCGCAGGGATACCAACAGGACCCCAAGGCGCCCCGCGTGGAATCAAGACTGGAGACAGAGTCCCATAGTGTGGAGCACATTTATCCAGAACACCCACCCGCCTGCCCGCCTGCGGCAGGCCCTTCACTCTGGAGACCAGCTCCTGGGGTGGGTCCCTCCTCAGCAACGTGATGCTCTGTCACGGCCTGGCCTGCTCCGCCTGCCACACCAGCTCACCCGAGATGTACGTGGCCCGGACGTGGAGGGCATCATCCAGCACCACAAAGTCTGTGACGGAGCCAGGGTGAGGGGTGGGGCCTCCAATGGGGGACCCTAACACCCCGCGCATCCAGGGCTGGCCAGGAGACTGGTGTGGGATGTGACTTGTACAGGATGACTGGAGGCACCTCAGGTTAGGGGCCAGGCTGCTCACAGCAAGAATAAGGGACGAGCGCCAGCGAAGCAGGACAGCCCCCCCCCCCCCTTGGACCCGGACGCCCACAGCCCTGACCTGCATCAGCCCCGAAGTCCAGGGTTCCTTTGTGCTTCTCTAGCCCCAGCAGCTGGGCGGGGTGCAGGGACGCAGCCTCCAGGGCCGACTCCAAGTTGCAGCCTGCTTGGGAACACAGCCAGGTGACCCGCCAGCATGAAAGAGTGCCAGAGCTCTGCACCAGGTGGACAGGACCAGGACCCAGCCTCGACGACACTGCCTGGCACCTCTCAACCCCACCCCACCCCCAGCCCAGCTCCACGGGGATCCCTCCTGTCAAGACACTCTGATCCCATTGGGCCTCTCCCTCCTGGGTCAGGGCGGGAAGGGGGAGCACCCGCATGGAAGAGCAGGGCCTCGGGTGCCCAAAAGCCACCAGGATGCAGAGCTCCATCTCGCCCAAATTATGCCGAGTGCCTCCCGCCAGGGACCTGCTTCTCTGGGCAGTGTCAAGAGCCTGCGCCCCCACTGACCTGAGGCCTGCAGGAAGTGGCGCACACACACATCCATGGGACTGATGCTGCCGCACAGCGTCCGGGTCCCTATGGAGAGGCGGGTTGGGGCAGGGTGGCCGCCAGAGGGACCCCGGGTATCCCCGCTGCCACCGGCCACTCACCAGCCACGTAGGCCGTCAGCCCATCCACCTCGACCTCCTGCTGGCCCAGCGTGTGGCGGCCGTTGCCCAGCCCCAGGGCGGGCACTGCATCCGTGACCAGCACGAGCCCTGCAGGGAAGGGGAATCAGTGCCTGCCGGCCCCCCAGACCCCTGCTTCCCCACAGGCGGCCCTCACCCTGGGGGTGGGCCCGGTGTGCAATGCGCAGGGCCGCAGGGTTGGTGTGGATGCCGTCTGAGATCATCCCGTAGAAGATGTGGTGGCCGGGGGGCAGCCGGTCACTGGTCAGGAGCCCCACGATGCCAGGGTCCCGGTGGTGGAACTGGGGGGAGAAAGGCAGGCTCTTGCCACAGTGCCCTCATGCCCCCCAGCACTTCCCCACCCTGGGCAGCGGCCCCCACACCAGCAGCACAGCTCCCCTTGACACCCGCCTCACTCACTGGCATCGCCGCCCGCGGCCCCACCCCTCACCGGCAGCATGGCGTTGAACAGGTGTGTGATGAAAGTGGCTCCGCTCTGCACGGCTTCCTCTGCAGCCCGCAGGTCTGCCACAGAGTGCCCTGCGGGAGGGGGGGCGTGGGGCTCAGACCCCGCACCCCAGGTGCCCCCCAGGCCTGCCCCCGGCACCCCTCACCTAGGGACACACGGATGCCGCGGGCCGTCAGTGCCCGGATGACCTCAGGGCTGCGGCTCAGCTCGGGCGCCAGCGTCACCATGCACACGTTGTCCAGCGGCCCGTAGGTGGCCAGCACGTCCTGGAAGGCGCGGGCCTCGAAGGAGCGCAGGTGGTCCTCGGGGTGCGCACCCCGCTTTTCCCGACTGATGAAGGGCCCCTCCAGGTGCACGCCTGGGAGGAGGGGTGTCGGCTCCAGCAGGCCCCCGGCAGCCCCGCTCTGCCCCTCACCTGCCTCCCTACGGGGCTTGGGTGGGGGTGCTGCCAACAGGTCCCCAAGGAGCCTCCCCGGGCGGGGCGGGGAGAGACCAGCCACTCACCGAGGACCCCGGCCCCATGGGGACCACCAGGCTTCACGGGGATCTGAGGTAGGACCTGGGGGGAACCAGCTGTTACGGTACTGCCCCTCTCCACTACCTGGGGTGACAGCTGGACAGGCCCGCACCCCAAGCCAGGGCCTCGGGGCCCCGTCGCACTCCCTGGGCTCCTGGGTGAGAGGCTGGCAAGGCCCACAGCCCTGTCCCCATGGGAATGACTGAGCCCCAAGAAGGACAGCCTGTGGGCACCAGATGGTGGCATGAGGGTAGTGGGCAGCAGGCTCCGGGCTGGGACAGGTCGGGGTGGCCCTGGCATGCAGCCCAGGCAGAGCTGGGGCAGAAGTGAGGCTGCAGAAACGTGCAGATGGGGACAGCAGGGAACAGTCCTTGGTGACAGGATACAACAGCCCGTGAGTACAGAGACTTCTGGGAGACAAAGTCAGCACAACAGAGAACAAGGGAGAAGCATGAGGTGCTCCACCCACAGGCTCAGGCACTGGCAGAGAAAGGGGGGGGGGCAACAAGAAACCCTCACTACAGAGGAGCTTCGAGGCCAGTGAGACAGCTGCCCTGGAGGGCGCTTTGCCACACTCGTGACACACGGGCTCTGGTGACAGTGTCTCTGTCTCTGCAGCCCTGCTTCACCACTTGTGAAGCTTTTCCCCTGCAGGTTAAGAATCATGAGTTTGGGGGGTTGGGTGGTAGCACAGCAGGTTAAGCGCACATGGCACAAAGCGCAAGGACCGGCGTAAGGATCCTGGTTCGAGCCCCCGGCTCCCCACCTGCAGGGGAGTCGCTTCACAGGCGGTGAAGCAGGTCTGCAGGTGTCTGCCTTTCTCTCCCCTCTCTGTCTTCCCCTCCTCTCTCCATTTCTCTGTCCTATCCAACAACGACGACATCAGTAACAACAACTACAACGAGAAAACAACAAAGGCAACAAAATGGAATCAACATTACATACATATATATTTACTTTTCCTTGGCTGGTTCAGGAGGTTGCACGGTGGCTAAAGCACTGGGCTTGCAAGCATGGAGTTGGACCTCTAGCATCACAAGTCCCAGAGTGACACTGTTTCTTTCTATTTTTAAAATGAGTAAGCTTTCAAAAACCAAGAACAAACAATTCCCCTGAATCAGGGAAGGCCCTGCAGCAACGAAACAAAAAGAAAAAAGAAAGCTCGGAGTGGCCCCAGTCAGTCAGGGGCTCTGGATGGAGGGCGTGGTCTCAGGGCAGCAGAGATGCTAGACAGAGACGCTTTCAACAGATTATTGGGACCCAGTGGTGGGAACCCTGGGAGAGGACCCAGGTCCACACCCCCAGCCCTCACCTGCAGGGGGAGAAGCTTCACCAGTGGTGGAGCAGTGCTGTAGATGTCTCTCTCTGTCCTTAACCCTCTTTTCAAAAAAAAAAGGCAGAACTTCCAGGACTCTAGCTGTCACCACCACACCACCCTGGAAGCACATCAACTCGCCCTTTGTCACCAAGCAGTGAGACACCAGCAGGAGAGCAGTGGTCTGCCCAACTGGCCATGCGAGGCAGCGGTCATCCTGTAAGAGGCAGCAGCCGCAGGAGGCCCCAGGTGAGTCAGCTGACGGAAAGCTCCAGAGGAGCCAGGTAGCGGCACGCCTAGTTCAGCGCACGTTGTTACAGCGTTACAGTTCCAAGGACCCAGGTTCACACCCCCAGCCCCACCTGCAGGGGGGAAGCTTCACAAGCTGTGAAACAGGCTACAAGTGTCTTTCTCTCCCTATCTCTCTCACTTTTATCAATTTCTTTTTTAAAATATTTTATTTATTTTAACAAGGGAAGTAGACATACACACACATTCGGGAACCAGAGTGCCACTCAGCTCTGGCTGTTGGTGGTGCAGAGGATTGACAGTGCGACCTCAGATCAAAACCTCAAGCAGGAAAGGCTTCTGCAGAACCATGATGCTGTCTCCCTAGCCCAATTTCTGTCTCTATACCATAAATTTTAAAAAAAGAAAGAGGAAGGAAGGGGAGAAAAGGATTCTTGTTTGAGCCTCCGGCATCCCACCTGCGGGGGGGGGGGGGGTGTCACATCACAAGTGGTAAAGGTCTGTGGACTTCTGTCTCCCCTCTCTGCCTTATCTACTCCTCCTCTCTCAATTTCTTTTATTTACTGATTGACTGATGAAAAAGATAGGTGGAGAGAGAGAAAGAACCAGACATCACTCTGGTACATGTGCTACCAGGGCTTGAACTCAGGACCTCACGATTGAGAGTCAAGCGCTTTATCCATTGTGCCACCTCCTGGACTACCTCTCTCAATTTCTGTCCTAGCTGATGGGGGTCCGGGGGGGAAGGCTGCAAGGCTGCAGGAGCAGTGGATTCGCAGTGCTGACGCTGAGCCCCAGTGATAACCCTGCTCTCCGAAAGAGCAGAATTCTCAGCCCCAGGACAAACAGGAAAGTGGCGGGAAATTCAGGAGAGGGTGCTAGGGGTAGGAAGGAGGAATGCAGGGAAGCAGGTCTCCCAGCAGAAGGGAGAGAGGCAGTGACTGAAAAGTGACTGTCCCCCAAGAGCAAAGGCCAAAGGGAGTTGTTTTTCCTGACAAGCCATGTGACCTGTAAGGTCATAAAAAAAAAAAAAAAATCAAAGCAATTTAAAAGTTAATGGCTGGGGCTGGGGAGATAAACAGCTGATGGTTATGCAAAGACTTTCAGGCCCGAGGCTCCAAAGGCTCAGATACAAGCCCTTAAATTGCCAAAAAAAAACCACAGATAGAAAGGTTGAATTCCAGAATAGTTTTTTAACGGGAGGACCAATGAAATAGCTCGCTTGGGTAGTGCGCTGCTTTGAGCCAGATCAGTATCACACTGAAGGGATCTTTAGTGCTATATTTTCTTTCTCTCCGTATTTTAAAAAAATATTTATTCTCTTTTGTTGCCCTTGTTGTTTTATTGTTGTAGTTAACTGACGTCATCGTTGTTGGACAGGACAACAGAGAAATGGAGAAAGGAAGGGAAGACAGAGAGGGGGAGAGAAAGACAGACACCTGCAGGCCTGCTTCACCGCTTGTGAAGCGACTCCCCTGCAGGTGGGGAGCCGGGGGCTCGAACCGGGATACCTGCGCTTAACCCGCTGCGCTACAGCCCGGCTCCCTCTCTCTGTATTTCTATCTAAAAATAATAGAAAGTGGAAAATACAACGAGGGATGGTCTCAATATATATATATATATCTTGTGGCCAACAAGGTGGTGAAGTAACTAGCCTTTGGGCTCCCAAGTATGAGGTCCTAGGTTCCATCCCTGACATAGCACATGCCAGAGTAATGCTCTCTCACTCACTAATAAGTTAACAAAGGGGAGTCGGGCAGTTTAAGCGTATGTGGCACAAAACCCAAGGACCTGAGTAAGGATCCCCATTCGAACCCCCAACTCCACACCTGCAGGGGAGTTGCTTCACAGTTGGTGAAGCAGGTCTGCAGGTGTCTATCTTTCTCTCCCCCTGTCTTCCCCATCTCTCTCTGTCCTATCCAACGACATTAATAACAACAATAAAACAAGGGCAACAAAAGGGAATAAGTAAATATTTTTAAAAAAGAAATAACAAAACAAAAATGCTATTCAAAAAAAAAAAAGTTGCCCCACCTCTCCGCTGGGGAAACAGCATAATGGTTACACAAAAGACTTTCAGCCTGAGGTCGCAGGTTCAATCCCCAGCACCACCATAAGCCGAAGTAAAGCAGTGCTCTGGTGTCTCTGTGTTTTTCTCTCTCTGGTAAAAATTAATTTAAAACAAATTCATTGAAGACAAGATGCTGGGTATGAAGGAATAAGATCAGCCTGAGAGGCAGGCAATCAGGGAGACCGAAGGTGGAGGGTGTGGAGGTGGAGGTTGCCAGCTCCCAGCTGGGCAGACAGTGGGCCTGAGGCAGGGAACAGCAGCACGCTGTCCTGGAAAGAGAGACTAGAGAAGACCTGGGGAGAGCAGGTGGTCTAGGGGCCCTGGCCAGGAAGAAAGGCGCCAAGGAACTTTTGGCTGCAGCTGCCGGGTGTGTCCAGGGCTGGAGGGAGAGGGCAAAGGCAGCAGTCCTGCTCTTTCTCAGCTAACACCAACCAAGGACCTTCACATTCCCACCCCGGAGAGCTTCCTCTCGGTCTCCCAACACCCAGTGTGGGTAACATTACAGGCAGAACAGCCCGCAGAAGGCACTGCCCGGCTGGAGCGCAACTGGGTCTGCATCCTGGGCCGTGCCAGGGGCCACGGGCTGGGACAGGCGGTGCTGGAATGTGCGGGGGAGGGGACGACTGCAGGTGGCCGGCAGGGACCCAGCTCTGCCTATTAGGGCAGCAGCTTGCGTGTCCAGGGCGCCGGCTTCAGTGCCTGACTCCACCTGGGGCCAGAGCGGCGCAGGGCTCCAAGCTCTCTCCCTTGAGCAGCAGAAAGGAAGGTGGGGAGGGAGGTGGTCTGCAGCTGGAGGCAGCCAGGGGAGGCCAGGGAGGGTGCGGGCCTGAGGAGGCCGGTGAGGACGCAGGCAGCCACCGCGGAGGGAAGGGGGGGGCCCGGGGTCCCAGGAGCCAGGCCAGCCAGCCCGCCGCCAGGCCTCACCTTCTGATAAACCTCGGGAGGCGAGGTGACCAAGGTGGGGCAGAAGGCTGTGACTCCATGCGCCAGAATCCTCTGGGCCACCAGGTCCACGCCGGAACCCACGTCGTCCGCAGCCTGGGAGAAATCTACGCCGAAACCACCTACGGCCACAGGGGAGGGGGCTCGCACCAAACCCGGTTCCTTCCCCGGGCCCCGCCCGGCCGGGCCGCACCGTTGATCTGCACGTCGATGAAGCCCGGCGCCAAGATGCAGCCCCCGCAGTCCCGCAGCTCGTCCGCCACGCGCCGCTCCTCGAAGAACAGCTTCTCGGGGTCCAGAACGCGCCCCCCGCGCACCCACAGGTCCTCCCTGCGGACGGGGGTCGGGCGCTCGCTCGGTTCGCCGGCCCCGCGTGGGGCGGCCCCCCAGCCCCGCCTCGCAGTCCGCACCCCGCAGCCGCCCGCACCTGAGCAGCGCCCCGCCGCGCAGGATCCGGCAGTTGGTGAAGCGCAGCACCCGGGCCCCCGCCGTGCCCTGCCCGCCGCGCATCGTGACCGGCCGCCGCCGCAGCCCCGCTCCCCGCTCCGAGTTCCGGCCGGGTCTCACGTGACGCCCAGCTGACTCGGCGCCACGTGACCAGCCCGGCCGCCCCGCCCCCAGTGACGCCACACGCAGACGCTCACATCCGATAAGTTTATTGGACGCCGGCGCCCGGGTGGGCGGCGCCTCCCGGAAGGGCTCCTCCGGCCGGGATGAATGAACAGGTCAAGTCATAAATAAACATCCAGTGGAGAGAAATGACAAGTCTAATTCACTCTGGGGAGGGGGCACGCGGGGAGGGGCGGGCCCCTGTGGTCGGGGGGCTGATGGGGGATCGAGGGGCCCAGATGTCCACGCACGGGGCGGGGTGGGCGACAGACGGGGCACTAGGACACGGCGCATTTACAAGACCAGCTATGGGGTCGTGCGCGGCGGGCGGATCATTCTGGAATGAGGGGGTCTCCGCGGGGCGGGGCGGCTACTTGGTGGAGAGGATGAGGGCCACGATGAGCCCGTAGAGGCCCAGCACCTCGGCGAAGATGAGGATGAGGATCATGCCCACGAAGAGTCGCGGCTGCTGGGCGGTGCCGCGCACACCCGCGTCGCCCACGATGCCGATGGCAAAGCCGGCCGCCAGCCCACTCAGGCCCACGCTCAGGCCGGCGCCCAGCTGCAGGAAACTCCTGGGGGGAGAGAGCAGGTCAGGGCCCTGGACGGCTGGGGAGCCCCCCCACGCGCCCACCCAGCGCGGCCGCACCTGTACAGGGTGATGCTGTCGTTGAGGGAGTTGGCGATAAGCACGGCCACCACCAGGCCGTAGATGGCGATGATGCCGGCCATGACCACCGGGATGATGGACTTCATGATCAGCTCGGGCCGCATAACCGACATGGCCGCGATGCCCGTCCCGCTCTTGGCAGTGCCATAGGCAGCACCCAGGGCTGTGGGGAGAGGGGAGTGAATGCAGGCCGGGTTGGGGCCCTGGGGGCCCGGCAACAGTGTCCCTCCACTGTGGAGGCCTCAGGATTGTCCTGTCGCCTGGGCCGATGCTCCACCGCTCCCACCTGCTGGGGGCCTGTGAACACCTGAAAGGTGGAGGTTAGGTCCCTTCGATCAAACCTGTTCCCAGTACTAAGGACAGGGCAGGCTCCGGGCCCTGTGTGAGGGGACACTGGAGGCGCTGAGCTAGGGAAGCAGTGGGGCTGTCTCCTTCCTCTCCCCTTAAGGTTCTTCCCTTCAGGCCTGGAGGGACATGGGCGGAGCACTTTATTTGCCTATAGAGGTGACCAAAGATGCTGCTGACAGCAGGGGTGGGGTGAGGGTATCAGAAAGGATTAGCAGAGCATTGAGGGAACCCTTTAGGTGGGTCACCTATGTGCAAGGGACTGGTAAGCTCTCCATCAAGAGGAGGGCAAGGCAAGGCTCTCAGGGAGTGGGCCCGCCTGAGTAACGGGAGGAAACGGGCTGGGGAGGGTCGAGACTGGCGGGCAGCATCAGGTCTGCAGGCCAGAGACACCCCTGGGAAGACAAGTGTGGTGGCTTCAGTGGAGCCCGGCACAGTGGAATCACGAGGCAGTTCCGGGAACAGCGCCGTTACCAGCGCAGGGAGGAAGTCAAAAAACAAGGAACAGGAGGAGCAGCTTCACGGAAGATGTGATGGAGAAAGTATGGCCACGACTTTTGTTACAGAAAAAGGGAAGCTGGAATAGGAGGGGGGGCGGCCTGAACTGTGGCCAGAAGCCGGGGAGAGCTCGGAGGGGGTAAGCAGTGATTTGAAGAGCTGCTCAGGGAGATGAAGATTTGGGAATGCACACTAGTGCCTGTCCCCAGTGCATGGGGGGCAGGGAAGGCGGCCCCAGCCCCCACAAGTCCTGCCCGTCACTCCCAGAGGCTGTTAGCAACAAAAAGGCAGCTGGTGAGTGGAGGCGGCTGGGCTCAGGGATAAACGGGGATTCAGGAGAAGGCAGCGGCAGCCAGAGGTGTCCCTCTCTCTGCTCATGTTTAGGGGTCAGTGTGGCTACAGGTGGCCGGGCAGAGGTCAGCAGGCTTCCACAGGCCGAGAGCACAGCTGGGGCGGCCGCGCACATGGAGGAAAAGGGAAGTCCCGACCACTCTCCCACCACAAATGACCCCTTCCTCCACAGGACGGGCTGGGCAGGGCACACTCAGCAGCTCGTGACCCGCAGGCAGGCCCGGGCGAGGACGCTGGGGGAGCAGAGCCCCGGGTTTACAGTCAGCAGGGCCTGTTTGGAGTGCAAACCCTCCACATACCAGCACAGGTGGCCTCCCCCCTGGCCACCAAGCAGGGTGGGGCAGGGCGGGCCCAGAGCCCCAAACCAGACTTACCCGAGGAGACCTAGACCAGACCAGGCCAGACCAGTCCCCGGGTGCTGCAGCCAGGCCGGGACTCCTGGGCTCCCCGCTCACTCGCTGCTGCAGCCGGTGGGCCCGGCCCCTGTCACTCAGCTGACACCCAGCAGTGTCAGGACCCGATCTCACAAGCCAGGCGCCACCGAGGACTCTGGGGGCCCCTGCTGCACTGCCAGGGAAACCCCTTCCAAGCCCAGGCCCGAGGGAAGGTCACCCATTCGTGCGCGCCCGCGAGCATTCATTCATTTCCAGAAGCCTGCGCTCCTCCTCTCCCCCTCCCCCCGGGACGGCCACCCCGTGCCGCCTCTCCCGCAAATTGAGACTCGCCCACACCCGCTCCCGCCGCCTCCCAGGACCCGTCCCTCGGCCGAGCTTTCCCAACCGGCAGGCTGTTGGGAAACACTGACAAGCCCCAACCGGAAGCTCCGGCCCGGGGTAGAGACCCACCTCGCCCGCCCCCCGCCCCCCGCCCCGCCGCGTGATGTCACACCTGCCCGCAGCTCGGGGGGCGGGCGCGGAGCAGGCGCACCGCCGCGGCCCCCACCCCAGCCCCCCGCCGCCGCTCCCGGCAAAGATGGCAGCGGGCCGCCGCCCCACCCCCGCAGCGCACGGCCGGTCACGAGCACCGACCCCGGCCCCGGCCCCGGGAGACCCCGGCCCCCGCCTGCACCCGCGCCGGCCCCGCCCGCGGTCACGTGATCCCGGGCACCCCGGGCTCTGCGGGGCGTCCGAGTGACGTCACCCCCGGCCCGAGCAGCGGCGGGCGGCTGTGCCCCGCGGGTCCCCCGCCCCGGGCCCCGCGCGGCGCTCACCGCTGAAGATCATGGCGGTCGTGGCGCCCATGACCCCGAAAAAGGCGGCGTACTCGGGGCCGGCCTTGGCCTCGGACATGTCTGCGCGCGGGGGGTGCGGAGCGGGCCGGTGGCGCTAGGGGCGGCGGGGCGGCGGCGCGGGCAGAGGCGGAGCGGCTGCTGGAGGAGGCGACCGGGCGGCAGCCGCTGCGCTCTAAATACCGCACCGCAGAGCAAGATGGCGGCCGCCGCCGCGTCACGTGACGAAGCCCCGCCCCCGGGCCGCACCACTGCGCGGGGAGGGGGGATCCGGAGCCGCCCGGACCCCGCGCCGCCCCCGCGCCGCCCTCGCGCCGCCCCCGCGCCGCCCACGCACCGCTCCCCGCCAGTCCTTCGAGTCGCCGCCCGGCCCCTGGCCCGCCCCGGCCCCGCCGAACGCCGCGCCCCCGGCCCCCCGCGACAGTGGGACCTGCCGGCCCCCGGGCGGTCATTTGCATGTGGGCGTGGCCTCGCCGGCCCCGCCTCCTCTGCGGCTGCGCGCCGCTGGTCTGGGTTCGGTTCCCAGGTCCTGGGTCCGGCGCTCGCGGCTTGGAGCCCGACGACGGCTTGGAGCCCTGTTGTCACCCGGCGCCGCGGGTCCCCCCGGGTGTGCTTACGCCCCCGGAAACCGCCCCACCCTTACCTTGGCCCCAGTCTTTTGCAGACCCGAGCAACCAGCACCCTACCAGCGACTTTCCCCTCTGGTTTCTGTCCCTCCCTCTGCACCAGCATCCAGCAGTGTGTGTGTGTGTGTGTGTGTGTGTGTGTGTGTGTGTGTGCAGTGTGCAGTGTGCAGTGTGTGTGTGTGTGTACCTCAGGATGCGCCCTCAACGCCCTGCACTTTGGGGGACCCTGTCCCGGCTCAGGGCTGGGCTTTCTTTCTGGGGCAGCTGTGCCAGCAGCCACCCTAAGCCATGTGGCCCTGGCACCCAGCCCAGCTGCTTTCTCTCTGCCGCCAGCTCTGGTCCCCTTTGCCCACTTGTCCTCTCAACTCTGAGTCCCAGGTCACCAGCATCCAGCAGTGTGTGTGTGTGTGTGTGTGTGCACCTCAGGATGCGCCCTCAACGCCCTGCACTTTGGGGGACCCTGTCCCGGCTCAGGGCTGGGCTTTCTTTCTGGGGCAGCTGTGCCAGCAGCCACCCTAAGCCATGTGGCCCTGGCACCCAGCCCAGCTGCTTTCTCTCTGCCGCCAGCTCTGGTCCCCTTTGCCCACTTGTCCTCTCAACTCTGAGTCCCAGGTCACCAGCATCCAGCAGTGTGTGTGTGTGTGTGTGTGTGTGTGTGTGTGTGTGCACCTCAGGATGCGCCCTCAACGCCCTGCACTTTGGGGGACCCTGTCCCGGCTCAGGGCTGGGCTTTCTTTCTGGGGCAGCTGTGCCAGCAGCCACCCTAAGCCATGTGGCCCTGGCACCCAGCCCAGCTGCTTTCTCTCTGCCGCCAGCTCTGGTCCCCTTTGCCCACTTGTCCTCTCAACTCTGAGTCCCAGGTCCTCATGAACCTCTGGCCCTTGGCCTGGGTGCTCTTCCTGAGCGGTCATGCCCGCGGCCCGCCTCCTCTGTAAGGCCCTCTTGCTGGGCCACAGGCCCCTGGCCGGGCTGCCCGCCTCCCACTTGCAGCCCCAGAGGTTCTGGGCAGGCAGACAGGAGGGCACGTGCCTTGCATGCACGGTGCCTTGGGTGCCATCACCGGCCCGCAAAGCAAACAGCGCAGTGAATGGCAGGTAGGGTTAGTAGGTAGGTCCCTTGGTGTCTCTCATGACTACTTTACTTATTTACTTATTTTTTAAAGAGAGATACGGAGAGAAAGAGATCGGAGCATTGCTCAGCTATGACTTAGGGTGGTTGGTGCTGGGGATTGAACCTGGAACCTTGGAGCCTCAGGCATCAAGAGTCTTTCACAGAACCAATGTGCTCCCCAGTCTCCTCATTACTACTTCTTAAAGATTTATGTACTTATTTTTAAAAATATATTTATTTATTCCTTTTTGTTGCTCTTGTTTTTTTATTGTTGTAGTTATTATTGTTGTTGTTGATGTCGTCATTGTTGGATAGGACAGAGAGAAATGGAGAGAGGAGGGGAAGACAGAGAGGGGAAGAGAAAGACAGACACCTGCAGACCTGCTTCACTGTCTGTGAAGAGACTCCCCTGCAGGTGGGGAGCTGGGCTCGAACCGGGATCCTTAAGCTGGTCCTTTGAGCTGGGGGCTCGAACCAGGATCCTTACGTCTATCCTTGCAAGATTTATGTACTTATTAGTGAGAGAGAATCAGAGCATCACTCTGGCACATGTGATGTCAGGGATTCAGGGATTGAACTCAGGACCTCATGCTTGAGAGTTTGATTCTTCACACACCACATCACCTCCCGGGCCACTCATTAATAAAAGGGTAATCCGGGAGGTGGAGCAGTGGGGACAGGGCTGGACTTACCAGCACAAGGTCCCAAGTGAATTCAGTGTCCAGCATCACGTGCATGAAGGAGGCATTGGTTAATAAATAACAATAAAAAGAGAGGGCCGGCCCCCTCCACCCAGCTGCCGGATTTCTGGAAAAAGGCAAGAGGATCTTTGCTGCTGTCCCTGCCGCTCTCACCTTCCCTCCCTGCCTTGTCCTCGCCTAGGTCACCGGTGGCTATTTCTCTAAGCAGAGGTACCAGGCGCATTTGGCAGGCTGTTGAGTCCCCTCTCCTCTCTCCAGTCCACCTCGAGGGTTTCCACAACCTCATCACTTCCTGTGGAGCATGGACTGGAGCCTCCCCAAGTGTTCCCAGGTCCCTGCCCTGCCCCTGGGTGCTCACATCACCCTTGTCACTTAATCTTAGGGGTTCAGGTCACCAGTGGCAGCCCTGGGAGCCAGGCCCAGGGAGCCCAGGAGCTGTGTCAGGGGTGTGCCTAGCCCAGGGCTCACAGCCCACCTTTGGGGGTTAGAAGCACAGGGACAGCCCCTCCTGGGGGCCCAGTGTATGGGGCCTGAGCTCCAGGGTGTTGGGCTGGCTGGCACCTTGAGTCAGCCTGTCTCCCGCGGGCTCGGCCTCACTACTCCCCTGCCAGCTTCTACACACTTTCCACCCGCAGCCTGGGAGTCACCCCCGCTCACCCTCTTACTCACTGCCTCTGAGGCCAGCCCTCCCAGCCCATTTCCTGGCCCCTGCCCAGGCTGCCTTGGACTTGGTGGGACACAGTCCTCCCCCCCCCAACAGCTATTCCTTGCCTACAATTAAGGTGGATTTTTAAAAAAAATATTTATTCCCTTTTGTTGCCCTTGTTGTTTTGTTGTTGTAGTTATTATTGTTGTTACTGATGTTGTAGTTGTTAGATACGACAGAGAGAAATGGAGAGAGGAGAGGAAGACTGAGATGGGGAGAGAAAGACAGACATCTGCAGGCCTGCTTTACCACTTGTGAAGCAACTCCCCTGAAGGTGGGGAGCAGGGCTTGAACCGGGATCTTTAAGCTGGTCCTTGTGCGTGGCGCCACCTGCCTTAACCTGCTGCTTTACTGCCTGACTCCTGAGGGAGCTATTTAAATGCAGGCTGGCAGGACCTCAGGAAGTAGCTGCTTGCTCAGTCCATTAGAGTGTCCGCTTGCACTCCGGCAACCTCCAAGTCTGCAGGTTCAACCTGCAGCATCTCCGTGTGCCAGAGCTGAGCAGTGCTCAGGGAAAAAGGAAGCTGAGGGAGAGCTGACTCCAAGCAGGACGTCTCCCCCCAGGACAGACCTTCTCAGCCATCACGAGACTCCAGGAACACTGCCTGAGGTGGCCTTGTCTCAGAGCTGTGTGTGTGTCTGTGGGAGACAGACAGAAACACTTGTGAGCGTTGGGGAGGGACAGGCAGGTGGTCAGGGCAGGGCAGTGTGGTTTCTTGTTGTCTTCACTGCTGCAGGCTGAGTGCTTTAGAAGGAAGAGAGAAACAGGTAGACAGAGGGCAAGGTACCACAGCTTCAAGGCCCCCCAGGGCTCGAACCTGGGTCGTGCACACAAGGCAGATGGCCTCCCACGTAAGCTCTGTCTGCTGCCCACAATTAATGGTGATAATAAAAAGCTTTTAAAGTGTGGGGCCAAGTGGTGGTGCACTTGGTTGAGTGCACCTTACAATGTGCAAGGACCCAGGTTCAAGACCCTGGTCCCCACCTGCAGGGGGAAAGCTTTGCAAGTGGTGAAGTAGGGCTGCAGGGGTCTCTGTCTCTCACCCTCTCTATCCTTCCTAGACCTCTCGATTTCTGATAGTCTCTATCCAATAAATAAATAAAGGTAATAAAAAAAATTGAAAAGCTTTCAAAGTGATACAAGGTTATTCTTTTTATTTTTTTAAATTAAAACGGTATTTTATTTATTTTGGGTAAAGACAGAAATTGAAAGGGAATGGGGAAATATGGAGAGAGATTAAGAGAGAGAGAAAGGGAGACCTGCAGCACTGCTTCACCGTTTGTTAAGCTTCCCTTCTTCAGTTGGGGACTGGGGAGCTTGAACCTAAGTCCTTGTGCAAGGTAATGACCCAGACACCTTGGTTTAATTAATTAGATTTCTTGCTACCAGTGTTATCACTGAGGTATATGGGCCATAGGTCCACTGCTTCCAGTGGCCTCTTATTTCCTTCCTTCCTTTATTTTAAATTCATTTATTCCCTTTTGTTGCCCTCATTTTATTGTTGTAGTTATTATTGTTGTTGCCGTTGTTGGATAGGACAGAGAGAACTGGAGGAGGGGAAGACAGAGGGGGAGAGAAAGACAGACACACTTGCTTTATGGCTTGTGAAGTGATCCCCCTGCAGGTGGGGAGTTGGGGGCTTGAACCGGGAACCTTACGCCGGTCCATGTGCCTTGCGCCACCTGCGCTTAACCTGCTGCGCTACTGCCCGACTCCCCCCCTTTTTTTAATAGAGAGACACCGCAGCACTGCTGCACTTCCTGTGAAGTTACTCCCCTAAAGGTGGGGACTAGGGGCTTGAACCTGAGTCCATGTGGTAGTAATGTGTGACTCTGCCAGGTGCACCACTGCCCAGCCCCCAGCTTTCTGTTTGCTTGGTTTTGTTTTTACCAAAGCACCGGCTTATGGTGTGGGAGAATGATCAAAGCTGGGGCTTTGGAGTCTCAGGCAAAAGATCCTCTGTGTAACCTTATGCCATCTACCCCCTCCTTATTTGTCTATTTATCTACTTATTTTATTTTATCTACTTATTAATAATAGAAACACACAGAGAAACCAGAGCCTTGCTCAGCTCTGGTTGATGATGGTGCTGGTGACTTAACCTAGGACCTTGGAGCCTCAGGCAGGAAAGTTGTTTGCACAACCATTTTGCCCTCCAAAAATTTTAAAAATATTTCTTTATTTTGACAGGACAAAAAGAAATTAAGACCTGGCTCTCCCCACCTGCAGGGGAGTCACTTCACAAGCGGTGAAGCAGGTCTGCAGGTGTCTGTCTTTCTCTCCCCTTCTCTGTCTCCCTCTCCTCTCTCCATTTCTCTCTGTCCTATCCAACAACGATGACATCAATAACAATAGTTAACTACAACAGTAAAACAATAAGGGCAACAAAAATAAATAAATATTAAAAAAAAAGAAATTAAGAGGGGAAAGGGAAGTAGAGGGGAGAGGGGAGGATTGACATGTGCAATACTGCCTCACTGCTTGTCAACTTTCCCCCTTGCAGACTTGGGGATTGAACCCTCGTCCTTGCATACGGTAATGTCCGTACCACCACCCAGCCCCTACTAAAGCTATTTTTATTTTGTTTGTTTTTAATTTTTTATTTATGATAGAGACAAAGAGAAATTAAAAGGGAACAGGACACAGAAATGGTGAGAGACCCACCTGCAGCGAGGGCTCTTCACAAGCGGTGAAGCAGGTCTGCAGGTGTCTGTCTTTCTCTCCCCCTCTCTGGCTTCCCCTCCTCTCTCCATTTCTCTCTGTCCTGTCCAACAACAACAACAACAATAAAGGCAACAAGGGCAACAAAAAAGAAATGGGAAAAAATGGCCTCCAGGAGCAGCAGGAGCAGTGGATTGGTAGCGCAGTCACTGAGCCCCAGAGATAACCCTGGAGCCAAAAAAAAAAAAAAAGAAGAAAGAAAGAAAGAAAGAAAGAAAGAAAAAAGAAATGGTGAGAGGAAAAGATATCTAGAGCATAGTTTCACTACTTGTGAATCTTGCCCCCATGCTTGGGGACGAGGGACTTGAACCCAATTCCTTACACTTAGTAATAATGTACATGTTCAACCAGCTGCACCACCCCTGAGGTGTTTCTTTTTGTCTGCCCCAGAGCGCTGCACAGCTCTGGTGGTGCTGGGGATTGAACCTGGGACCTCAGACCCCCAGGCATGGAAGTCTTTTGCAGAACCATTATGTTGTCTCCCAAGCCCAGCTTTTATT
Source organism: Erinaceus europaeus (assembly GCF_950295315.1). Classification (NCBI taxonomy): domain Eukaryota; kingdom Metazoa; phylum Chordata; class Mammalia; order Eulipotyphla; family Erinaceidae; genus Erinaceus; species Erinaceus europaeus. The sequence goes on from NC_080176.1 coordinate 5,325,085, forward strand.
TCCCCATAAAAGTTTTTTTTTTAATTTTTATTTATAAAAAGGGAACACCGACAAAAAACACAGGATAAGAGGGATTCAACTCCACACAGTTCCCACCACCCCTCCCCTGATAGCTTTCCTATTCTTTATCCCTCTGGAAGTATGGACCCAGGGGCACTGTGGGATGCAGAAGGTGGGAGGTCTGGCTTCTGGAATTGCTTCCCCGCTGGACATGGGCATTGGCAGGTCTAATACGCTCTTTAAGATTGCTACACCTGACGCTGTTGACTGGCTACGGAAGAAGGGCAAACGCTAGAAGAAGATTGCTACACCACAGCCTGGCCCCCACTGCCCAGGATGGGGATGTTGAGTACAGTGTGGCTGCTAGCCTGAGGGTGTCCCTGAATGGTGGAAGCTGGACATCAGGCTCCTGGAGTGGCAAGAGGTCAGAGGTGTCAACAAGGCGCCCCCAGAGATGGGGTAGTAAACCCTGTTTCTTGCTGACCAGGATCTTGGGTGTTGACAAGAAGAGCCAATGGGCAGGGCCTGGCCACCAGAGGGCAGTGTGCGGCGTCAGGATCCGCAGGGAGGCCTGCGCCCCGTGCAGGAGGCAGGGCATGTCTGTCTGAGAAAGGGCAGCCTGCCCCGGACCTGCCATCTGGCTGGGACGAAGGCCAGCAGAAGCTCCTTGGCCAGTGGCCGGGGCTCCTGGTGTGGCTCGCCCTCCTTCCTCAGTTACTCACTTGCCTGAGCTCAGCACAGCTGTGGTGATGCTGAGGAAGGGACTTACTGCCTTAGCTGCTGGCAGTAAGTCCCTCCGTGGGCTGGACACACAGACCATGATGCCCCAGCTCAGCTCGAGCTGGACCTGAGCCTCCACCCGCAGAAGGGTTGGCTGGGGGTGGTGCAGTGCAGACAGCACTGGCTTCTCAAGCAGCCCTGAGCCATCCCTGGCATGACATGTACCAGAGTGATGCTTGAGTTCCATCTCTCTCCTTCTCTCTCTTCTCTTTCACTCTCTCTCCCTCCCCCCACTCTCTCTCTCTCTCATCAATAAATTAATACTAACTCCAGAAGGGTGACCTGCAGGGCTGGGCTCTAAGCCAGGATTCCAGAGGTGAAAGGGCTTCTGATCTGTTGGGGGGGGGGGAGGGCTGGGGTAGATAGCATAATAGTTATGCAGAGACTCTCATGCCTGAGGCTCTGAGGTCCCAGGTTCAGTCCCCTGTACCACCATTAGCCAGAGATGAACAGTGCTCTGGTAAAAAAACAAACAAACAAACAAAACAAAAAAAAACCCAACAAAACAAAAAAGAAAGAAAAGAAAAAAAGGAAATACTGGGCTAGAGAGACAGCATCATGTTCCTGCAAAAGACTTTCATGCCTGAGGCTCTAAGGCCCCAGGTTCAATCCCCAGCGCCGCCATAAGCCAGAGCTGAGCAGGGATCTGGGAAAAACGAAACAATGGTCTGGGTGGTAGAGCAGTGGGTAAGATGTTGGATTCTCAAGCATGAGGTCCCAAGTTTGATCCCAGGTACCACATGTACCAGACTGACACTCTGGCTTTCTCTCTCTCCTCCTTTCTCATTAATTAATAAATATTTAGGGGCCTGGAGGTGGCACACTTGGTTAAGCATGCATAGTACTAAGTTCAAGGATCCAGGTTCAAGCCCCAGCTCCCCATCTGCAAAGGGGTTGCTTCACAAGTGGTGAATTAGGTCTGCAGGTGTCTATCTTTCTCTCTCCCTCTCTAGCTCTCCTTCCCCTCTCAATAAAAAAGAAAAAAAGAAAAAAATGGCTTCCAGGAGCAGTAGATTTATAGTGCCGGCACCAAGCCCCAGCGATAACTCTGGAGGCAATAAATAAATAAATGACAATAAAATCCTTGAAATTTTATTTATTCATGAAGAAACCAGGAGGAAGAGGAAGAGGAGGAGGAGAGGAGGACAAAGAAAGAAGATATATAACTGCGGCACATGTGCTGTTGGGGATTGAACTCAGGACCTCATGTTTGAGAGTCCAATGCTTTATCCACTGCGCACCTCCTGGACCACACAATACAATAAAATCTTTAAACAGAAAAAGTAAAGAAAAACAGACCTTCTGGCCAGCAGGACAGCTCACCTGGGGGGGTAGGTGCATCGCTTCACCAGGTGTATGACCTGGGTTCAAGAATGGCCCCCACTACATGAGGAAGCTGCAGTGCCCTGTCTCCCTCCCTTTTGTTTTTTTTTCCTTTTCTTCCTGTCTTTCTTTCTTGCTTGCCTCCAGGATGGATTATCACTGGGGCTCGGTGACTGCACTATGAATCCACTGCTGCTGGAGGCCATCTTTCCCATTTTGTTGACGTTGTTGTCATTGTTGTTGTTGATGTCGTTGCTGGACAGGACAGAGAGGGCGGAGAGAAAGACAGACACCTGCAGACCTGCTTCACCGCCTGTGAAGTGACTCCCCTACAGGTGGGGAGTCGGGGGCTCGAACCAGGATCTTTACACTGGTCCTCGAGTTTTGGGCCATGTGAACTTAACCCGCTGTGCTATAGCCCGACCCCAGAAACATCTGTAATTTTAAAAATGTATTTATTATTGGATAGAGACAGAGAAAAACTGAGAGGGAGAGGGAGATAAAGAGGGAGACAGAGACTCCTGAAGCCCTGCTTCGCCACTCGTGAAGCTTTCCCCCTGCAGGTGCAGACCACGGGATCAAACCTGGGTCCTTGTGCACCACAATGTGTGAGGTGCGCCACCACCTGGCCCGTCGACTTTCCTCTCTCTCCCTGCTATTTTTATCTGAAGTCAGCCCGGGGTGATGGAACTTCTGAGATGACCAAAAAAATCAAGGCAGACCACAGCGGCAGGTGTGGCCTGGCTACTACTCTTAGCCAACAGCTCTGGGGGAAGGGATTGCGAGGCACAGGGACACCCAGGATCCCCCTGGCAATGCAGGCATGAGGACAGGTGGGTAGGGTGCCATTATCTGCTGCCTTTATTTTTATTTATTTGCTTTTAAGATTTTATTTATTTATTAATGAGAAACATAGGAGGAGAGAGAAAGAACCAGGCATCACCCTGGTATATGTGCTGCCGGGGACTGAACTCAGGACCTCATGCTTGAAAGTCCGATGCTTTATCCACTGTGCCACCTCCCAGACCACAGATTTTTATTTTTTTAAATTATATTTATTTAGTAGATAGAGACAGCCAGAAATTAAGAGGGAAGGAGGTAATAGAGAGGACAAGAGACAGAGAAACACCTGCCTCACTGCTTCACCCCTCACAAAGCTTTTCCCCTGCAGGTGAGGGCTGGGGGCTCCAACCCAGGTTGTTTCTCATTGCAACACGTGCACCCTATCAGGTGCACCACTACCCGGCCCCAATTGTCTGTTGGCTTCACAAGGGCAGCGTTCAGGGTCGGGAGATGCACAGTGGCTTATGCAACAGACTTCCACACCCTCAGGTCTCACTCAGAGGTCCCGTGTTGAATCCCCAGCATCACTGTAAACCAGCAGGGCTCTGGTTAAAAGCAAACCAAGCAAGGGGAGGGAGGGGCCGGGCGGTGGCGCAGCTGGTTGAGCGCATGTGGCTCAAACAGCACGGACCAGTGTAAGGATCCCGGTTCGAGCCCACCGGCTCCCCACCTGCAGGGGAGTCACTTCACAGGCGGTGAAGCAGGTCTGCAGGTGTCTGTCTTTCTCTCCCCCTCTATCTTCCACTCCTCTCTCCATTTCTCTCTATCCTATCCAATAACAGCAATAACAATAATAATAATAAGAACAATAAACAACAAAGGCAACACAAGGAAAAATGGCCTCCAGGAGCAGTGGATTTGTAGTGGAGGTGCCAAGCCCCACCAATAAGCCTGGGAGCAAAAAAAAAAAAAAATATATATATATGTATATATGGTAGGGGCTGGGTGGTGGTGCACCTGGTTGAGCGCCCATGTTACAAAGCTCAAGGACCTGGGTTCTAACCCCCTGTCCCCACCTGCAGGGGGAAAGCTTTGCAAGTAGTGAAGCAGTATTTTAGGTGTCTCTCTGTCTCTGTCTCTCTCTATTACCCCCTCCCCTCTAGATTTCTGTCTCTATCCAATGAATAAATAATTTAAAAAATTCATAAGTAAATAAATAAATAAAATCCAACCAAGCTGACACATGGCTGGGGAAATTCTCCGCAGCTGGGAGACCAGGCCTTGCGCGAGAGAACAGGCTCCTGATTCGTCGGGCCTCCTGTGCCGCATGCGCGAGAGAACAGGCTCCTGATTCGACGGGGCCTCCTGTGCCGCATGCGCGAGAGAACAGGCTCCTGATTCGACGGGGCCTCCTGTGCCGCATGCGCGAGAGAACAGGCTCCTGATTCGACGGGGCCTCCTGTGCCGCATGCGCGAGGGAACAGGCTCCTGATTCGACGGGGCCTCCTGTGCCGCATGCGCGAGAGAACAGGCTCCTGATTCGACGGGGCCTCCTGTGCCGCATGCGCGAGAGAACAGGCTCCTGATTCGACGGGGCCTCCTGTGCCGCATGCGCGAGAGAACAGGCTCCTGATTCGTCGGGGCCTCCTGTGCCGCATGCGCGAGAGAACAGGCTCCTGATTCGAAGGGGCCTCCTGTGCCGCATGCGCGAGGGAACAGGCTCCTGATTCGAAGGGGCCTCCTGTGCCGCATGCGCGAGAGAACAGGCTCCTGATTCGACGGGGCCTTCTGTGCCGCATGCGCGAGAGAACAGGCTCCTGATTCGTCGGGGCCTCCTGTGCCGTATGCGCGAGAGAACAGGCTCCTGATTCGCTCGCACCTGAGTGATGACCTGGTCTCCGGCTTTCCCTTTCTCTCACAGGAATCGCTTTCTCATACGAAGTAAGTGATTTTTTTTTCTTTCTCAAAGTGACGTTCAGGATTAGGGATAGAACACCGTGGTAGAACGAACACCTGCTTCCATGCACAGACCCTGGAATTGATCCAGGCATCCGAAATAAGGGGGTTAAGTGCAACTTTAGATGTTTGAGTTGGGAGAGAGACACCACGGCATCGCCCCGGCACACGTGGTGCCGGGGATCAAACCTGGCAAGTTCCGCACCGCTCACAGAGCCAGTGCCTGGGCCCAGATAACCTTCAAAGGGGCTGGGCGGTGGGACACCTGTTACAGCTCGCATGTTACTATGCTCTGGGCCAGAGGTTCAAGCCCCTGCTCCCCAACCGCAGGGGGAAAGGTTCACAAGCAGTGGGGAGCTGTTGTCGGTGTCTCTCCTCTCTGTCCTTCCCTCTCTCTTCTTCACGCTCTATCAAGAAAGAAAAAAGAAAAAGGCTGCCAGTGGTCAGGGAGGTGGCGCAGTGGTCAAGCTTTGGACTCTCAAGCATGAGGTCCCGGCAGCACATGTGCCCGAGTGATGTCTGGTTCTCTCTCGCTCCTCCTGTCTTTCTCATAAATAAATAAAATCTTTAAAAGAAAAAGGCTGCCGGGAAGCAGCGGTGGCGTGCAGGCACAGAGCCCCAGCAATACCCTCAGTGACAGCAGGCGCCACCTGTAAGGCGGCGGCTGAGGCTGGTGCAGTAGCTCACGAGGTCACGGCCGGGCTTGAGGCCGGCCCTGCTGCACTCAGGAAGCTTCGGTGCTCTGGTCTGTTCCCTTCTCTTTCTCGGATTCTCTCTCTCTACAAAAGGAAAAGAAACAGCTCATGAATTTCATCACCTTTGTAAAGCAGAGTGAGGGGAGAAGACACTGCCAAAGCTGGCAGGAGGCGGAGCTGGAGAGGAGTCCGGGACCTCTGGGCCTGGGTGTGATGGCCGGTGGCTAAAGGCTGAGCAAGCTCCCTGGCCCCAAACAGCCCAGCACCTTCCAGTCAGCAGGAAAGAAAAAGAAAACACAAGGGAGTCGGGCGGGAGCGCAGCGGGTTAAGCGCGCGTGGCGCAAAGCACAAGGACCGGGGTAAGGAGCCTGGTTCCAGCCCCTGCTCCCCACCTGCAGGTGTCTGTCTTTCTCTCCCCCTGTCTTCTCTTCTCTTCATTTCTCTCTGTCCTGTCCAACAACGATGACAACAATAATAACTACAACAACAACAACAAATGGGCAAAAAAGGGGAATAAATATAAAAAAGAAAAAGAAGACATGAAATTTGAAGATGTCGGCCTCTGTGCAGGAGGAGGGTCGCAGGACAGATGATCAGGACTCATAGCAGTTGTTCCACTGTGACCTGCCTCAAGGAGCCCCAGGGTGCAGACAACCCCCAACACACACACACACACACACACACACACACACACACACCAGAAGTGCTGCCTAGCCCGGAGTTGGGGGCAGCTGTGTCACAAGCACCTTCCACAGTTGCTGAAAGGTCCCCAGGTCCCCCCAGCACCTCTGGGGGAGTCAGTGCCTGCACTCCATTTAGGGGCCTGCCTGGGAGCCGCTGCAGGGCCCCCCTTAGAAAGAGCAGACCCGAGCCCCGGAACTGACACAGACACTGTTTAATGAACTCTGATGGGTTCATAGAGGTGCGGCCAGAGGTGTTGAGGGTGCAGTGACCCGGCCGCTCAGCCCCTCCCCCTCGCTCCCCCCCCCCCAGTCTCACAGGGATAGCAGAGCAGGACACCTGCCCATTTTGCAGCTGGGGAAACTGAGTCCCAGACAGGGTCGCTGGTTGTCCATGTCCTTGGTCCCCCATGCCTTGGGGGGGGGTCTTGGAGGTGTGTGTGTGGTGGGGGGGCAAACCCCTCAGGAAGGGCAGCAGGGACTTGGGAGACCGGCCTGATGTGGCAGCACAGCTCCACCCATGGGTGCTTGGGTCCTCAGGACCAGCTGAGGGAGGCGGGGCAGGAGGGTCACTCCCTGCGGTGTCGCTGGGCGCCTGGGAAGCCGGCAGGGCTGGTGGGGGGGGTCTGACCAGGTCAGTGGGCACACGAGGGCACGAGGGGAGAGCTGGGGGCAGTTGGCCACAAGTCATGCTGGGCGTGGGGTCAGGATCAGGCGTGGGGCAGCGGGCAGGATGGGGTGGCCCCTGGTGGGGACTGGCCTGCGGCACAGCAAGTGCTGCAGACAGGATGGGGTGTCTGGCAGTGCCCCCCGCCCCCGGGTGGGTACTGGGAGGGAGGGGCTCCCACTCCCAGCAGGGTTCCCTGGGGACCTGCTGGGAGCTGCACTGAGACCCACCAGCAGGGGGCGCCTGGATCCACCACGTCCATAGTGACCAGGACGCAGTGCCCTTCCCCGCCTGGGAGGGCAGGTGGGCGGGTGGGCAGCCCTGCAGAGTCACGGTGGGCGGCACCCCACCCGCAGGCCTGGCACAGGGCCCCCGAGCACCCTGACATGCGTGGGGGCCTGAGGATCCCCCGGTGAAGCAGTCAGCAGCGCACATCACTGGGTGTCCGGGTCCTGGAAGCCCCAGGCCTCCACTGCCGCCACCAGGAAGTTCTCGGAGCAGAGGGGCTGGTTGTTGAAGGTGTCACAGTGGCCCGTGCGGCCGCGGTTCAGGTCCCCGTCGATGTAGAGGGCCTGGCCGCCCCCTCCTCCTGCAGAGGCCCCAGTCAGCACCCTCCACAGTGCCCGGCACCCTGCCTCACTGGGGTCCCTCCCACCCTGCCCCTGCCGGCAGGTGCTCACCTATGATGAGGCAGTCGACGCTGCCTGCCATGAACATGGACTCGCTCTTGGAGGGCAGGTTGAAGTGACGCGCGGCCAGGAAGGGCGACAGGCGCTCGCTGGGATTGGAGGACGTGGGGGCGGCCGGGGCCTCTGGGGGCCGAGTCAGCTCAGGGTGCTTGATGACCACCCACTCGTAGCGCTGCACCTCGGGCTGCAGCTGCGGGCGGACGGGTGAGGCCAGCCTGTGCGCCTGCCACACCCTGTGCCTGCCACCCTCCAGGGTAAAGGGTGGTGGTGGAGGGAGGGGGGGCCCCAGGACCCCAGCTCACCCGAAACACGAAGCACTCTCCCGTGCCAAAGAAGCCCAGCTTGCCCCCGAATTTGTTCCTCTCGCTCCAGTCCGTGGACAGGTACGCCCCGCACACCTGGGGGAGGCCGGGTTAGGTGCGCCTCCCAAGCCCAGCCCTAGACAGCCACCCAGCACCTGGGGGACACCCGTCCGATGACAAAGTGATAGCCTGACCTCAGGAGCCCACCAGCTGCCACCTGCCTACGTGTTTCGGGTTTTCCTGGCCGCAGCTGCTGCAGGGGACTCACCGTGATAGCCACCTGCTAGTCGGAGGTGGCCTCGCCCACATGGGTGGGGGTCCCTGGCCCTTGGGGGTCGGCTGGTCTCTCCTCCACATAGTGCAAACCTGGGTGGCAGCTGGGGCCACAGACCCCCCCAGGGGCCCCAAGGCACCGGCCTCACCTCCTTCTGTGTGGTCTTGATGAGCAGAAGGGTGGGCTCGCGTCCCTCACACTGGAAGTAGAACCTGGGAGAGACGGCACAGCTTGCTCTTCCCAGCCCCGGCCCACGCCAGCCTCCCTGCCAGCCCCGCCTACCAGCGACCCTGTATGGGCGGCAGCCTGAACATCCTGCCTGCAGGGAATGGGCTGGTGGCCGAGGGGCTGGGCACATCCTGACCGAGTGGGCAGCACCCGGATGTGGCCCGTAGGCATAGCCCTACACTAGGTGCTCTGGGAAGGCGGGAACCAGAGGAACAGGTCCCAGGAGGCCCTGGCAGCTGTCCCCCGCTGGGCGGGCCTCCCCCGCTGCTGTGGTGCCCTCCCCACAGGCAGGCCCACTGTTCTCTCACCTGGCCAGGCTGTAGCCGTGCTGTAGCGAGGAGAAGAGCAGCAGGGGCTGGCAGAGGGCGAAGCGCTCGGGGACCCACGACCAGATGTCCCGCATCTCCCTCACACTCACGATCTCCGAGTGGAAGTTCTCCGCGTGCACCGCCAGGTGCACAAACTGCCTGTGGGCAGACGGGGCAGCTTCAGTGGGTGCCAACCCCCCACCTGCTGCCCCCTTTTCCCGGGGGGGTGCCCGGCCTGGGTGGGGCCGGAGCACCCTCGTCTAGGAAACGGTGGTGCCGCTGTGCTCTGGCGGGACTGGGCCCCAGGGCCAGCCAAGCACCGCTGGGTGGACGGCATAGCGGGCAGCCGAGCAGACAGGCAGGCAGACAGGCAGACAGGCGGACAGAGACCGAGCGGGGCTCAGAGCAAGCAGCCCTCAGAGCAAGCAGCCAGGCCCCAGGGACAGCTCGGCCGAGGGAGACAGCAGCGGGGTGGAGCGGCCCCCACACCTACCTTTTAGAAAGCGAGACACTGAGAGACAGGAGGGAGCAAGGCACAGGAGAGGAGAAAACAGACACAGGGAAGTTAGCTGCGGCCAGCTCTGCCCAGAGAAGGGCCCTGCCGCTGCCTGCCCGGGGCCTGGGACACATGGGCCTGCTCCTGCCCTGTCCAGGGCGCCAGACCCAGGCAGCAAGGCTGGGCCCCAGGCGGCAGGGCTCTGGGCTGACTGCTGGCCCCGGGACTCAAGTCAGAAAGGCCACCCACCCACCCTCCCTCCCGCCGGCCAGCACCCACCTCTTCTGCTTGACAGTGATGCCCTTCTGCTTGAGGGCCTTCTCGTTGGCCATCTGCAGCAGCTGGATCTCCTTGCGGGAGAAGAGGCGGATGGCGAAGGCCTTCTCCAGCAGCTTCTCGGGGGACACGGTCTTGGCGATGTCCTTGACGAAGGTGCGGATGTCCTGCCTGACGTTGTCCGACTCGGGCGGCTGGCCGGCCCGCACCTTGTGGAAGAACTTGAGGATGGCCAGCGCCACGCGGTACAGCACCTTGTAGCCCTCCACCAGGAAGACGTCGAACACGCGGGCGAAGTGGCTGAGGGGCAGCTCGCCGAAGAGCCAGCGCTGCCAGTCGGCGTAGACCTGCAGCACGTCCTCCGACACGGCCACCATCAGCTTGTGCGCCGCCTGGCAGTACTTGTTCACCAGGTCCCCAAAGGTCATGCAGGATGACTCGAAGGCCAAGAAGCTCTGGTCCACCAGCTTGCGGCCAGGGTCGTTGCAGGCCAGGATGCGGCAGGCCTTCTCGAAGCACTCGGCCTCGTCGAGGCTGTAGTGCAGCAGCAGCGCCACCACGGCGGGCAGCGCGGGGCAGAAGGAGATGTCGGGGAACTGGTTGGCGATGCACAGCAGGATCTTGCGCACGGCGCCCTGGCCGCGTGCGTTCAGGCAGTAGCTGGGCACCTGCGTGTTGTCCACGAACTCGGGCAGTGGCAGGCTGCTGCCGCCGTGCTTACCCACCAGCTTGCCCACAATGTCGCTGTACACGCTGGCGTCGGGGGTGACTGTGCGGCAGGGGATGTCACGGATGAGGCGCTGGTACACCTTCCCGCGCAGCTCGTGGCTGCGGGCCCAGTAGCCCTGGCGGGCCAGCTGCTTCAGCTCCTGCAGCTCTGTGCAGCTCAGCTCCTTGGGTCCCAGGTCCTGGATGGCCGCTGTCATCTTCTCTCCGTCCACGAAGCAGTTGTAGCCCGGGGAGTCCATGGTGGGGCGTCCTGGGAGGGAGGGGCCTGGGCCGGGTGGCTACAGCCTGGTGCCCCCTCCCTGGGGCCCTGCCGCCGGGCTGCGTGCCATCGGGCCCTGGGGGAAGAACTGCGTTAGATGCACGTGCTCCCAGAATACCTTTCTAACATTCATTCGTACTTTCCTTCCTTCCAAGAGAGCACTGAGGAGGGAGTAGGTGGCCTCAGGCAGCTCTCCGCCTACTCGCCTCACTGTGCGTGTGGCCGACTTGTGCGTGGTGCTGGGGCTTTGTGCAAACAGGTGTCACTGCTCCAGGCCGCCTTTCTCCTTCTGTTCGGTAGAGAGAGGGAGAGACACCACAGCACCACGCACCAACCATAAGCTCACCCTGGTGGGGGTCCACGTGCTGCCATGTAGTTCCGGGTCAAGTACTGGGCCAAGCAAATGCTGAGGTCATCTCTATGTTTCAAGATTTGTATTTTATGGGAATCGGGCGGTATCACAGCAGGTTAAGCACATGTGGCACAAGGACCAACCTAAGGATCCCGGTTTGAGCCCCTGGCTCCCCACCTGTAGGGGAGTCGCTTCACAGGCGGTGAAGCAGGTCTGCAGGTGTCTGTCTTTCTCTTCCCGTCTCTGTCTTCCCTTCCTCTCTCCATTTCTCTCTGTCCTATTCAACAATGATGACATCAATAACAACAATAATGACTACAACAATAAAACAAGGGCAACAAAAGGAAATAAGTAAAAAAGATTTGTATTTTATGTATTAATGAGAGGGAACTAGAGCAGCATTCATGCACATGTGATCCTGGGGACTGGCCTCAGGACCCCATATGCAGACACTCTGGCCACTGCACCATCGCCGAGGCTGGGTATTTACTTATTTATGTTGCTTTATTGTCACCAGGGTTATCACTGGCGCTTGGTGCCAGCACTATAAACCCACTGGTTCTGGCAGCCATTTTTTTCTAATTTTTAAAAAAATATTTATTATTTATTCCCTTTTGTTGCCCTTGTTGTTTTATTGTTGTAGTTATGATTGATGTTGTTGTTGTTGGATAGGACAGAGAGAAATGGAGAGAGGAGGGGAAGACAGACACCTACAGACCCACTTTACCGCCTGTGAAGCGACTCCCCTGCAGGTGGGGAGCCAGGAGCTCGAACCGGGATCCTTAGGCCGGTCCTTGTGCTTTGCCACATGCGCTTAACCTGCTGCGCTACTGCCCGACTCCCCCTTTCTAATTTTTGAAAAAGTTTCCTTTATATTTATTTATTTTCCCTTTTGTTGCCCTTGTTGTAGTTGTTATTGTTGTTGTTATTGATGTCGTCGTTGTTGGATAGGAGAGAGAGAAATGGAGAGAGGAGGGGAAGACAGAGGGGGAGAGAAAGACAGACACCTGCAGACCTGCTTCACCGCCTGTGAAGCGACTCCCCTGCAGGTGGGGAGCCAGGGGCTTCAACTGGGATCCTCACACTGGTCCTTGGGCTTTGTGCCACATGTGCTTAACCCGCTGCGCCACCGCCCGACTCTCCTTTCTAATTTTTATTAGATAGGACAGAGAGAAATTGAGAAAGGAGGGGGAGACAGAGACAAACACCTGCAGACCTGCTTCACTGCTTATGAAGCGTCCCCCTTGCAGGTGGGGAGCCGGGGCTTGAACCTGGGTTCTTGCACTTGGTATTAAGTGCACTTAGCCAGATGTGCCACCACTGGCCCGTAGGTTGGGCCTTCAACCTAGGACATTTTTGTCTTCCTCTTTTTTGTGAAGCAGCATCTGGCAGGGACACTCCCACTGGGGAGTTGACTATTCTGAGGCTTTGCCAGGAACTGTGGGCACAGCTGCTCACATGGTATCCTGAGGCAACTGGGACAGCCACTGCCCCCTGGGCTACTGGAGCTGGGCCTGCCAGGAATGGGGGTGGGAAGTGGAGCTTCTGAAGAGGAGCCATGGCAAGGAGCGGAGGGCACTGGGGGGTGCAGGGCTGCAGGCCTGGGCCAGCTGTGTATCAGGGGACGTGGGCTCAGCCACACCCTCCCTGAGTGGGACTCAAGACTGGCTCTTATGTCCCTACAAGTGCCAGCTAAGTTCGGGGCCCACACTGACAGGGGATCCCCCACAGCCGCAAAACAGGTGTTGTAGGAGCACAGGCCAGAGGTGGTGGGGCTGTAGTCTCTGCTGGGGGGAGGGCTGGGGTTCTGGCAGGTGTGAGTCAGGCCGGATCCCGGATGGACCGCCTGCAGCTGGAACAGTGCCTGCCCTCACACTTTGGCTTGCTCCCTGAACTCTGGGGAGCAGCCAGCTCACTCCAGGCTCTCCTGCATCTGGACCATCTGCCAGAACCCGCAGGAAGCAAAGACGGCCTTAGAGACCGTGAGCAGACAGCCCTGGAACAGAGGAGGCTGGGGAAGGTGCTTCTTTCCTGGCGACACCCACACTTGCTCTCCGTCCTCCGATTCCCTTCTGTGGTTCTGCGGTTCCTGGGCCCTCGCAGCCTAATGATGGTGGGCCGAGTGCCCGGCCGGGCTCTGTCCCTGCTGCGGCTCAAGTCCGAGTCTAGTTTTCCACGAGGGTCATGTTCTCCTTCCTGTCGAGTCCAAGGCTTCACTGCTCCTGGGTGGCTTTTTTGCTTGTTTTTCCAGGCAGGAGAGACAGAGACAGAGACAGAGACGGGGTTCCTCTTGGTGCTAAGCACTGTGGGTTAAGGCCATGTGTAGATAGCATCATGGTTATGCAAACAGACTCTCATATCCGAGGCTCCAAAGTCCCAGGTTCAATCCCCTGCACCACCATAATCCAGAGCTGAGCAGTGCTCTGATTAAAAAAAAAAAAAAAAGTTCTTTCTTTTTTTAAGATTTTATTTATTTATGAGAAAGATAGGAGAAGAAAGAGCGAAAGAACCAGACATCACTCTGGTACATGTGCTGCCGGCGATCAAACTCAGGACCTCATGCTTGAGAGTCCAATGCTTTATCCACTGTGCCACCTCCTGGACCACAGATTTTTATTTTTTAATATTTATTTATTCCCTTTTTGTTGCCCTTGTTGTAGTTATTATTGTTGTTGATGTCATCATTGTTGGATAGGACAGAGAGAAGTGGAGAGAGGAGGGGAAGACAGGGGGAGAGAAAGATAGACACCTGCTTCACTGCTTGTAAAGTGACTCCCCTGCAGGGGAGGAGCCAGGGGCTCGAACCAGGACCTTACGCTGGTCCTTCTGATTTGTGCCACATGTGCTTAACCCACTGCACTACCACCTGACTCTCCAAAAAAAGTATATATATTTTAGTGATAAAGATATGGGGGGTATGAGAGCATTGCTCAGTCTTCCCCTCTCCATTTCTCTCTGTCCTATCCAACAATGATGACATCAATAACAACAATAATAGCTATGACAATAAAACAAGGGCAACAAAAGGGAATAAAATAAATATTAAAAAAAGAGAAAGAAAAAAGGGAGCCAGGCAGTAGCGCAGCAGGTTAACTGCACATGGCGCAAGGACCGGCATAAGGATCCCAGTTCGAGCCCCGAGCTCCCCACTGGCAGGGGAGTTGCTTCACAGGAGGTGAAGCAGGTCTGCAGGTGTCTTTCTCTTCCCCTCTCTGTATTCTCCTCCTCTCTCCATTTCTCTCTGTCCTATCCAACAACGATGACATCAATAACAACTGCAACAATAACTACAACGATAAAACAACAAGGGCACCAAAGGGAAAAATAAATATTAAAAAAGAAAAAAAAATTTTTTACAACAACAAGGGCAACAAAAGGGAATAAATAAATATTTTTTAAAAAGTTAAAAAGAAAAAAAACCTCAGATGTGAAGGCCTTAGGGCAGGATACCCCCCAAGGGCACCAGAGTGCAGTGTGGGGAGCAGGAGGGCGTGTGTGCCCAGGCTGCCAGGAGGTGCCAGGTCTTCCCATGACTGCTTCCCAGCTTGGCCTGCTCAGGGCCACCATGAGGGGCTGTGGGTGGTCCCACACCTCCCCCTTCAGTGGCAGTGTCCTGTCCCTTCTCAGACACCCGCTGTGCTCAGGGTCCAGGCACGACATGGAGTGACCAGGGCAGGACGAGTGAACCTGATTTCCCAGCAGCCCCTGCCCAGTGCCCCCCACCTCCCTTGACACAGTGCACCCCCAGCTCAAGACACATCCTCTTCTAGGGAGGTGGCAAGAAACCTGTCACGTGAGGGATCCCATTCTAAAGCCACCATGGTCCCTGGACAAGGGGTGTCCGTATGCCCAGGACCCCTTTACCCCACCTCCTGGGCTGCAGGTCCAGCTCAGAGTCTGAGGACAGGCTTGGTCTTACTTAGCTGGCAGGCCCAGCTCTGAGCCACCTACAGCCTCCTGGAGTGGGGCCAAGATGACAGGAAGGCACATGGGACCGTGTCCCTGGAGTTCCTCGTGACAGACAGAGCCACAGGGCCCCCACCACGGAGCTGCCAAGTGGCACAGCCCAGAGTCCCAGGGGAAGGCAAGCTGCCCCAGGACAGGAGGCAGCCAACAGCCTCTGCTCCCTTGATGAGGGGAGCCTGGCAGCCCCAGCCCAGGGGGGTAGGGGGGCAGGTGGGGACCTCAGGAGGCCAGAGGGGTCTGGGAAAGGCCAACACCCAGCGGGGAAGCCCCTGGAAGTGCCAGGTCAGAAAGGCACCCAAATCCCCACTTGCAGATAGGACCTCAAGGCTGTAGGACCCCAGACACCCCCAGCCCATCAAAGTAGAGTGACACCAGCTCACAGGTGGTGACGTGTCCCCCTTGGCCCTGGTAGCCCTGCATCCAGCCACCCTCTTCCCGTGGCAGGGAGGCACCCTGGGTCTGCCCCACCCCCTTGTCTCTGGGACTCTCTCCCCTGCCTCCTCACCTCCCTGTGCTCTGTCCCCCACTTCCCAGGGCAGCTCAGGGCCCATCCACGGGGTGCAGCCCGAGGGGAACACCCAAACATCCCCCTGAGACCTCTCCAGGCAGGGCTGAAGGCACCTAGCTGTGCCCGCCCCTCCCTGGCAGCTCGACGGTGCAGCAGACTGACCTGGTCACAGGGAGAGTGGAGGAGGCAGGTAGACACCTGGGGATACATGGGGCGCCCAACCCACGGGAATGGGAGCTCTGGGTGCTCCTGCCAGGCTGCCTGGGCCTGTGGCTTCTGGCTGGCAGCTTCCCTGGAGGGGAGGCTCCAGACCTGAGTGGGGAGGCGCTGGCCGAGGAACCTGATATGGGCGTGCAGGGGCGTGCGGGCATACAATGAGGCACGTGCCGGCACACAGGCACGGCCGCCGCACAGCCAGCTGGTGCTGAGGCTGAAGTTCAGAGGCGCCTGATCCAGGCACCCGCCACTCCCTGCGCCCTCCTGAACAGGATGCCTCTGCCTGGCGGGACTACAGCATGAGCCTGGGTGCTGAGCCTGGGTGTGGCCGGCCCCAGGGCACAAGAATCTGCAGTGCAGGAGGCGGGGAGGTGGGTGGAGCTAGGAGCCGCTGTGACAGGTGCCCCAGCCTGCACGTGGCTGGTGCTCGCAGGAGTTTGGATCTGAGACGAAGCCTGCCTGTAGTCTCTCGGGTTTAATCACTTTAATAGGCATTCGAGACACTTCCTGAATGCAGGCCGACTGGTGCCAGGACAGAGCTGCCAAGCGGCCTTGGGCGGGTACTGGGAGGAGGCATGGGGCTCAGGGGACAGATGCCCTGTACGTGGGGGTGGCAAGTGCCAGAGGCAGGAGTCACGGCCACAGAGGCCTTCCATACCAGAGGCTACCAAGACATGGAGGCTCTACCTGGGGGCCCCTCCACCTTCCTGGGATGGGCGGGGGTGGCCAAGGAGGATGGCAGCATGGGCACAGGGAGGGCTGAACGTGGGTGAACGTGGTGGGGCAGGGCACTGCGGCACCCAGGACACCCACTGCTGCCAGCTTCACTCCTGCATCCCTTTCTCCACCCCTCCAGCTGGCAGGGCAGCTGTAATGTCACACACCGGGCCCCCAACCAGATGCGGTCTGCCCTCTCCTATTCATGCCTCCAAGTCCCACTGGGCACAGCTCACTGGGCCGCACACTCCTGTCCCCACAGTGGCCAGGGGCCTCCTTGTGCGGCCAGGACCACAACAGAGCTGGCTTCCAGGCAGGAGACGGTCAGGTGGACTCCCGGCAACACCCCTGCCACCAGGGGCCACCTCCAGTGGGCTCTCTCCTCAGCACGCTTGGCAGGCCACACCTGAGCCGGCCTCGATGAACCTGTGTGCTGGGGAGCAGACAGGGCCCGTCTCTGGGGGCTGGCCCAGACCATAAAGGGACCTGGGGCCAAGACTCCAGGTGCCCAAGGTCACTCAGCTCGGCAGCAGGTGTGTGGGTGGGGTTGGGGGGGGTTTACTGTTGTCACGAGAACCTGAGAGATGACGAGATTACTCCTACCTGCCCGGAAGGTCACCCTCAACCCGCTGAAAGCAGCATGGAGTTAGCACCTTGCCTCCGTCCAACCCCTGCGGCGGGGAGCCCCCCTTCCACCTCCCTTTGGTGCCCTCACAGGGGAGCCAGGGTGAAGGTGGCCAGCCCCGGCCCTGTCGCTCCTCGGCGCTCTCAGGCTTTGTCTGGAGCTGAGCAGATTAGGAGGCATGACCTTCATGACAGCGGCGTGGGGGCCACCCCGGGGCTGGCGGCGACAGCACACCTGCCCTTTCCTGGGTGGCCCGCCGCCCTGGAGAGCAAGGCGCCCCGCGTATGAGCGCAGGACCCCTGAGTCCCCGCAGGGCCCCCCAGTCACAGCCGGGGCGAGAACACGTGTGTCACCACCCAGCTGCACCCGCGCCACCCTAGGGTCGCATCACCCAACAGCCGCCCCCAGCCCGCAGCCTGGGTGCCCGCGACCACCCTGGCTCCTTCCCATCACGCAGCCTGGGGGGTCGGCCCCCAGGGCCCGGCCCCACCCCTGCGGGCCTCCGGTGGCGTCGCCCGCGGGCTGGCAGAGCTCGGGGCCCAGGGGGCCTGGGCCGCGCCGGGGGGGTCAGCGGGCTCGGGGCGGGGACCCCGGGGCCAGGGGGCGCGTGTCACCCGGGGCCGGGGATGGCAGGCCCGGACCGCGGCGCGTAGGCGGAGGATCTGCTGCAATCCCCAGGGTTTCTGCCTGGGGGGGGGGACCGAGGCCCGCGCCAGACCCCCTGGGCAGCCCAGACCACCCCCCGCCCCGCCCCGCCCCGCCCCCGAGTCACGCCCCCCGCCCGGCGCCAGGAACCCACCTTGCCGCTGGCCGCTCGCTGCCCGCTCACCCGCGACTGGCGCCCCGCGGTCTGCGCACGCGCGCCCCGGCCCCGCCCCCGCGAGCGCGCGCCGCGCTGCCCACCCGGGTCGGGCCGCGCGCTCTGGGCATGCGCACCGGCGCCCCGCAGCCGAGCATGCGCCGGGCAGGGCCCCGGGGGCGCGCGCCGAGGGGGCGTGTCCGGCCGGGGGCTCGCGACCACGTGGACACGACTTCGGGCCCGAAGCCACCGAGAAGGGGCGCCGGGGTGTGGGGGGCGGCCCGGGGTGGGGTGCGGGCTCACGCGGCCAGAGGCGGATGACAGCGCCCTCGGGAGGCGGGGCTGTCGCCCCCGGGAGTGACTGTGGGTATGGCATCAAGTCGGGGCCACGACCTCGGGTGGGTGGGGTCCGCGGAGCCCGGGGTCCTGGGCACGCGGCGGGGGAGCCCGCAGCGCCCCGCCCAGACCGCCCCGCAGCCTCCCCGCCGTTCGCGCCGCCGCTACCGCCGTAGGCGCCGCGTCCACACGTCCCGCCACGGCAGCACGAGGCTCCCGCGGGAGGCGCTGAGCCCCGGGACCCCGCCGCCCCCCAGCAGCAGGTAGCGGCGGCCGGGCAGCAGGCGGGGAGCCCGCAGGCCGCGTCCCGCGCCGGCACCCACAGTGCGCGCTCCCCGCCGCCCCGGAACACGGCGAGCACGGCCACCGGGAAGCGCGTCCACGCGCCTCGCCGCGCGCGCCCGCCTGCAGGGCTGGGGAGCGGGGTGTGTCGGAGTGGGGCCGCGGCGGGGCCGGGGCGCCTACCGTGTTCCTTCCCTCCCGCAGAAGGTCTCGAGGCCGATGCGGTGGCGGCTCTGCGCCGGCTTGCAGTGCGAGTCGCAGTCTGGGGACGGGGCGGGGTTCGCGCCGGACCGCACCCGCCGGGCGCTCCCCCCGCGCCCCGACGCACCCACCGTGGGGCTCGGCAGGGCCGCTGTCCTCGGCGGGGTCCGGCGCGGGGGTCCCTGCACGGGGAGGGGGAGGGGGCAGTCCGCGCTGGCAGGTCCCGGGGGCCGGGGCGGGCAGGGCCACTCACTGACGCGGGGCGCCGCCAGGGAGCGGCTCTGCTGGAAGCCCCGGGCGCGGAGGTCACAGGTGAGGCCGGCGACGCCGTCCTTGCAGAGACACTGGCCCGTGGTCTGGTTGCAGGTTTTTTTTTTTAATTTAAAAAATATTTTATTTTTGAGAGAGATGCAGAGGGAGAGAGAAACACCAGAGCCCTGCTCAGCTCTGGCTTATGGTGGTGCGGGGGATTGAACCTAGGACTTTGGAGCCTCAGGCATGAGAGCCTGTTTGCATAACCATTAGGCTATCTCCCTCGCCCTTTTTGAATTTTTAAAAATATTTATTCCCTTTTGTCACCCTTGTTGTTTTATTGTAGTTATTGTTGTCCTCGTTGCTGGATAAACTAGAAATGGAGAGAGGAGGGGAGACAGAGAGGGGGAGAGAAACACAGACACCTGCAGACCTGCTTCACCGCCTGTGAAGCGACTCCCCTGCAGGTGGGGAGCCGGGGGCTCGGAACCGGGATCCTTCCGCCGGTCCTTGTGCTTTGTGCCACGTGCGCTTAACCCGCTGCGCTACCGCCCAACTCCCGTGGTTGCAGGTTTTGCGGGCGGCGCCCACAGGGTGACAATCACAGGCTGCGGGAGGAGGGCGGGGCTGGCGGCGGGGCCGGGGGCGCGCGCGGGGGCGGCCTCACCTCTGCAGGCGCGCGGGTGGCTGGCCGCGCGGCCCGGGTCGCGGTAGTGGCGGTGGCGGTGGCGGTGGCAGTGGCGGCCCGCCGTGTTGTGGCGGCCCGACAGGCGGTACAGCTCCATGTTGAAGCCGCAGCGGCGCGCGTGGCCGTTGCAGGAGCAGGCTGCGGGGAGGGGTCGGGGCCGCGGTGGGATCACGGTCAGCCCCCCCGCCCGGGCCTGACCCACGCAGGCGTGTGCGTCCCGCGCCGAGCCCCGCTGCCACGGCCGATCGCGGCCCCGGCCGTCGTGCAGCGCCCGCCCACCGGCAGCTCCGTCCCCGCCGGGCCGCGCGAGCACCAGGCGCACGTCGGAGGCCGTCACCCCGTCCTGCAGCACCGGGCTGCTGTCCAGCTCCAGGCCCGGGGGGCTGCCGTCCCGCAGGCTGAAGGCCAGGAGGCCGCCACCGTCGGGCCGGACCTGCGGCGCGGGGAAGCACCGGGCCTCGGGTCCGGCCGGGGGCGCGGGCGGAGAAGGAGGCGGGCGGCGCCCAGTTGCGGTCGCGGGCGGCGCGGGGCACAAGCGCAGGCTCACGAACACCAGCGCCACGTTGTGGGGCGCCGCGGCCCAGCGCCAGCACCCTGGGGTGCCCGCCATCAGCAGGCTGGCGAGGTGCGCGCGCCGCAGGGCCGAGGCTCGCAGGTGGCGGTGGCCCGGCGGCCGCACGTGCTGGATGCCCGCACCTCGCGGCCCAGCTCCGGGCTCACCAGGCCCGGCTCGTATCGGCGGGGCGCGCAGCCCTCGGCCTGGCAGGGGTCGGCGGGGCTCAGGACGGCCTTAGGCGCGCCCGCCGCCAGCAGCAACCCCCAGGGCCTGCCGGGCACGGCCGGGGTGCAGTGCTCGGGCGCCCCCTCCTCGCTCTCCCCGCCCGCAGGTCATGGCCTGGCCCGGCCGGGCCGAGCAGGTCTCCGTTCTCTTGGGAGGCCTGGCGGGCGGGGCCCGGGGCGCCCGCAGCCGCTACTAGGCCGCGGCAGGGTAGGTACGCCGGGTCGGGGGTGGGGCCCCGCGGGGTCGGAATCCCAAGCAGATCCAGAAGCTGCAGGGTTGACGGCGAGGGGGCCGGAGAAGGAGGGGCGGGAGCCTGGAATGTGCGGGCGGGAGGGATCTGCAGGGGTGGCCCAGACACGCAGCCTGGGGACCATCCAGGGAGGCCTGGGCGGTGCCGGGGGGGGGGGGGGGGGGGGGGGGCGGAGGTGGGCGCCCCCTGGCCCTGGGCGGGGGTGGGGTAGCCCAGCAGCGGAGAAGCCGGGCTCCGACGGTGTGGGGGTCACTTGGGGCTGCTCAGCAAGGGCTCCGGGGCGGCCTGAACTCCACTCTGGGCTGGTGAGGGCGGGTCCTCAGGGCTCCCAGCCTCTAGCTGTCTTCCCCGGAGGGCAGCCTGGGGGAGCTGGCAGGGAGGGAGGGGGTGGAAGGCGAGCAGTCTGTGTGTTGGGGGGTGGGGCACGCAGAAGGGCCTCCTGGGGTGGCTGGCTAGAGACATAGGGAGTCTGGTGTGAGAGCTTGGTCCATGTACTTGTAGGGAAACTAAGGCAGGGTAGGCTGAGCAGGACTATCAGCAGATGGGACAGCCGCCAGCTGAGAGGTCAGAATAGATTCTGGCAGAGACAGCCCCCCCCCCCCAGGATGCTGGCAGCCAATCTCAGCAGGTGGGCCCGCATGGCACACAGAGAACCCCTGAGGGTCAGGCCTGGAGCCATTGCTTTCCCAGCCCCTGCTCTCCAAGGTCCTTCTGGTTTTGAAGTTTTGAGCTTCAAACCCCACCTGCCTGCATAGGGGATCCCCAGTGGGAGATTGTGGGTGCTGGCATAGCCTTCTACAACTGTTAGGAGCGGGGAAGCAGCTGGCCAGTGGGATCCATGTGCAGCCCCAACCCTGGGTCCCTAGGGAAGCTCGCCTTGGGGGGCGGGGAGGACAACCCTGTGGAGGGGGCTGGGCCCTCACATCTGCACCTCTGTGGGATGCGGGTAGGCTCCTGGGACTCCTGCTGGCTCCAGTCAGTCTCCCCACCCCGCCAGCCACCATCCCCGTGGCCTCTGCAGCCCTGGCAGATGGTGTGGAAGGAGCCTCTCACAACCCCCACCTGCCCCTCCCCTTCCAGTCTTTCTGCCCCAGGCGGGCAGGCAGTGCTACTTTGAACCTGTGGCTGACACCCAGCACAAGGGGTTTTAGTCACTGGGGGCAGGTGTCAAGGGTGTGCCCTTAAAAGATCTCCCCCACACTCCCAGGCTAATTCGGGTGCAGTGGCGGGAATGTTTATTGATCACTGTCCTGCTTGGGGGACTTTAGCCCTGCTGTGTGAGGAGGGAGATGGGGTGGCGGCAGAGGAATTGTCACCAACACACAGGTGCACTGGCCTCCTGAAGGGAGTTCCTACACGCGGCTGGCCCTGACCTTGGATTGGGGGGGGGGGGGTTGGGTGCCACCAGGTCTCCCTGGCTTCCGCCACAATTCTCGGAGCCTCATACCAGCCCAAGTGGGTGGCACCCAGGACCTGAGGCTGCACTCAGCCGTGGGCCAGGACCCGGAGGGCCCATGCAAGTGGTGAGGGTTGTAGTGGTGCAG
The DNA here is from genome assembly GCF_950295315.1 of Erinaceus europaeus. NCBI lineage: Eukaryota > Metazoa > Chordata > Mammalia > Eulipotyphla > Erinaceidae > Erinaceus > Erinaceus europaeus. The sequence goes on from NC_080176.1 coordinate 5,347,047, forward strand.
GCCAGAGCACAGCCTTGAGAGACACCCCCCCACACACCACAGGTGGTCAAGAGCAGCCTCGGGTGGGGGTGGGGGTTGGTTCATGTACAAAATTGATAGATGGAAGTGCGGGACACTGCCCTCCCCCCCCCCCAGGCAGAAAGTTTGATCCTCTAGTGTAACCCCTTTCTGCTCTGCGCTCCTGGTGGGGGCATCTACCAGCCTGGCCCACACAGGGCCTGACCAGGGTGAGGTGGCCAGCACACTGCCCCATGGGACAAAGGTCCAGCAAGAAAGGCTCAGCAAACAGCCAGGGCGCCTGGCCTGCGGAACTCAGAGGTACTGGGGGGTCAGGCAGGGAGTCACTCCACACCCAGCGCACACTCTAACACCAGCAGCAGTGTGACAAGAGGGGCCCCCTCCCGGAGGGTCCTGCCCAATACAGTGGCCAGGGTTGGGTTGCAGGCAGCAGGAGCTGCTCTGTGGGGCCCCTACCTGGCTGGCTCCCAGGCCCCCACCCCCTAGCTGCAACTTCATCTCTTGGGAGTTCTGGCCTCCAGAAGCCATGTATCCCCAGGCCCGGTTCTGAGAACAGTGCTAGATCGACAGGTTCCCTGAGGCCCACCCAAAGGACACCCCCTGGGAGCGTAACAGTGGGAACCCCTCAGGAATTCCAGACCGAACCCTCAGGAATCCTGAAGTCCCCACAGCACACCCTGGCATAAGCCCAGGCGTTGGGGTGGTGAATCCTGACCTCCTGACAGGTGTGAACTCGACTGCACCTAGTCCTGTGTGTGGGGTCAGGGGCCCGTTCCTGGTGGCAGCTCAGTGTGGGAGACAGGTCGGGACCACCATCAGAGGTAGGTGGGACTGTGGGTTCTGTGCCCTGTGAGCCCCAGGAATGGGAGACGGGGTCACAGGTGTGTATCTCCACCCCACCCCCACTCTGGCACAGAAGGGACAACAGGTGCTTGTGAAGTGCACTGGCTGTATTCCTGAGAGGCAGACGAGGAGAGAGCCCAGAGGCCCCGGTGGTCGGTCACACTCGTTCTTTTCTGGAGTGGTGTTGCCTGGGCCTTGGGTGGAGACTGGGGTTGCTGAGAAGGGAGTCTGTGCCCAGGGGGCAATGTTGCAGAGCAGGGCCCGGAGTTTCAAGGGAGGCGTCCAGGCACCTCTGTGTGTGGCGGAGTGTTCAGTCCACAGGCTCAGCTTCGTCCCGCAGAACGCAGAGGAAGTGCTGGCCGCCCTCACAGAGCAGGCTGTGTGCGGCCCGGCAAAGCGCCAGATCCGGGGGCTCCGTCCTACACACCAGGGGGAGGAGCTCGGCCATGAGGACCTGGAGGGGTGCAGGGTCGAGGTCTGGCACCCACATACCGGCTTGGGTCCCGGGCCCCAGGGATGAGCACCCTGGTTGTGCCCCAGCCCCAGAAGTACCTTCTGCAGGTGTAGCTGTTGCTTCAGCATGGCCACGCGCAGGCGCAGATCGGCCAGGGCCTGCAGCTCCCGGGTGCTGGAGTAGAGAAGGCGCTGCGGGTGCCAGAGGGGGTCCGTCCCTGGTCCACAGGGCAGCGGGGTTCCGGGGGGCCTCCCCTCAGGCCAGGGCTCCGGCTGCTGCTCCGCCACTACTGTGAGGACAGAGGACACTGCTGGAGGGCAGTGCCAAGCACCTCCCAGCCTACTTGTCCCTGGTGGGGTGCACTGTGCCCCACTCCCAGGACTGTCACCCTGACCTCCGGCCCACACACTGCCTCTCCCACAGTCACTAGTGAGGAGTGTGCGCCAGGAGAGCTGTCCCCCCGCTGCCTGTGGACAGGGACGGGAAGCTCACCTGTGCGTAAATCCTGCAGCCGTTGAAGACACTCGGTGGCCATGGCCCCCAGCCCATCCAGGGTGAGTAGGCGGCGGTACTCCTGCTTCCAGTCCCCTGGGTCTGCGACAGTCAGGGCAACCCAGGTCCACAGGGTCCTGCAACCCAGCCTGCCCCCAGGCCCCACCCCAGGCCCCCCCCTGGCTCCTGACCTGCGGCCAACACCTCATCCTGGCGTAGCCTCAGCAGCGAGCAGGCCGCACGCAGGCGCGCCACCTCTGCCTCTACCTCAGCAACGCTGAGCGTGGAGCTGGCAGGCTGAACAATGTCAGGAAATGCCACAGTGGTCAGACAGATCCCTGGCCCTGCCCCTTCCCAGGAGGGGGCTGGAGCATAATACCACTCGACCCCCCCTGGTATAGAGCTAGAAGCCCCCCCCCCCCCGGCCGCCAGCAAGGATACGGCTGCCTGCAGTGTCTGGAGGAACCGGTTCTTGGCGGCGGCGGCTGCATCCCTGGCATCACCCATCGAGGTGGAGCTGAGCTGTGTCCACAGGCTGATGGGCACGGGGGACAGACAGGACGGTCATTCCAGCCGGCAGGGCTGAGAGCAGGCGAGGTCAGGCTGGTGGCCCAGTGGGGGAGGGTGTTGGAGGATGAGAGGATACTGTCCTCACTCCCTAGAGGGACAAATGGGCAGGCTCCCGGGAGGGTGCTGTCACCTGGATGAACCCCATGAAGGGCTCTTTGTTTGGGATGTCCCCACCCCCAGTAATGGAAGCAGACTTATTGGGAAAGCTCTCCCCACATGGCCCCCAGTCTCACCGGGTGTTCAGGGAGGCCGCCTTCCTATAGGCCGAGGGCAGCTGCAGCAGGGTCCTGCGGGGAGACAGTGCTCAGAGCAACAACTCCTGGAGTGGCCGTGGGAGTCTGTTCTGGTAGAGGACAGGGAGTGCCCCAAGCAGAGCCCAGGCACCCCAGAGTTCTCTGGAGACCCCTGGGAGGATCAGAGGACAGGACCCCGGAACAGCCAGGGCTGAGTGGCCTGGCACATGCAGCCAACCCCCTCTCTGCCAGTTTCTTTTTTTTTTTTTAATTTTTATTTATTCCCTTTTTTTTGTTGCTCTTGTTGTTTTATTGTTGTAGTTATTATTATTGTTGTTATTGATGTCTTGTTGTTGGATAGGACAGAGAGAAATGGAGAGAGGAGGGGAAGCCAGAGAGGGGGAGAGAAAGACAGACACCTGCAGACCTGCTTCACCACCTGTGAAGTGACGCCCCTGCAGGTGGGGACCTGGGGGCTCGAACCGGGATCCTTATGCCGGTCCCTGCGCTTTGCACCACGTGGGCTTAACCCACTGCCCTACCGCCTGACTCCCGCCACTGTTTGTTTATCTGTCCTGGTAGCACCCGGCCCTGCCCCATCACCCAGACTCACACCCCGGCAGCTGGCTGGGCCTGTTGTGAGAGGCTGGGAACCTACCCCTTCTCCTTGAGCCTAAAGACTTCTGGGGAGTGAGGGTCAGCCGAGGGGGGTTCGTGTTGGTCCCTGAGGCCAGGGCCAGTCTTGGTGGCCTGGGGCCCTGGAGTCATGGTCCTGGCAGGCCCCGAGGCTCGGCAGCCGCCCCTGGAAGGCCTGGTTTCTGCTGCCCGGCTGCCAGCACGGCCTGAGGCCCCAGGCGGGACAGCGGTCGCGGGGGCTGGCGCGGCTGCCTGGGACCCAGACTTCAGGCTGGCGGTCTTGCTTCTCTGTCCGGCTTTGGAGATGTCTTTCCGCACCCGAACGGCCTTCTCCAAAGCCTGAGTCAGGAGTTCCAGCTCCTTGAGTTCCTGGGGTGTGGGTGTGCGTGGTGGGAGAGCAGGAGCGGGCGGTGGTCCCCGCACTGTGCGCGGAGGGGCCGCCCCGCCGTGTGCAGGAGACGCCGGAGAGGCGGGTTTACCTGCAGCTGGGTCCTCGCTTGCTCGGCCTGGGCTCGGCTCCGGAGCCGGGGTTTCGGCAGGGTCCCTGCAAGACACGGGACCGCTGTCACCGCCCGGGACAGGACCCCCGACTCCCGGCGGCTCCCCTGCCCGGGCGCGGCCCCCAGCCCGCGAGGAAGGCCGCCTACCAGGCCCGCAGCAGCCGCCGGGAGACGCGCAGGCTCCGCTCCAGCTCCCGCTGTCGCTCGGCGCAGGCGTCCAGGGCGCCCCGCAGCTCGGCCACCAGCCTGGGGGACACACCGGGGGCTCAGCCCTGCGCGCCAGCCCCGCTCCCGCCCCGCCCCGCCGCTCGCTCGGCCTCACCGGCGGGAGCTGTCCGCCGGCAGCATGGACCCACCAGCCGCCTCTCCGCGGAGTTTGCCGCCGCCCGGAGGACACGCCCCTTCCGGGAATCAAGACCGCCCCTTCCTGGAGGTCCAGCCAATCCCGAGCCCCGAAATCGGGCCCCGCTTTCCTGGGGGTGTGAGCTGCTGGAGAGGCCCCGCCCCCACGGAGCAGGTGGGACCGCTGCGGGGCGGCGGCTCTGACAGCTGGGGCGGCGGCCGGTCCTGTCCCGTGGGGCACCTGCCTGGTGAGCGGCGGTGGCGGGTGTGTTGAGGTGGTGACATCGAGGAGGGGCCGCCACCCAGGAGGTGGGGGACACAGTAGTGACCCTTGAAGCCGGGACAGGCTGTCCCGGAGTGGACATGGCCTTGCGGCTGAAGGCAGACCCGGGGGTGCTGGGATGACGGGAGCTGGGGAGAAGGGGGTGGATGTTGGGAAGCCCAGACCCAGAGGGAGTGCAGGAAGCTGTAGCACCCCCACACTCAACCACTCAACGGGGTCTCTGAGGGCTGGGCGGCTTCCACCCACATTCAGGAGACCCCACCTCAGACAGGTCTTCTCCGAGGGGGCAGGGGGTGGCCCAGGCACAGACTGGATGGGGGCCTGGGGGACACCTGGGCTTTACTTAGTCTGGGGGCTTCAACCCTGTGAAACCACCAGTCCTGGTGGCCTTTCCCCCCTTATTTTCCCAGAGTTGAGAAACCCCACAGCGCTGCTCCGCCATTTGTGACACTCAGACCCAGGCCTGTGCACATGAAGGATGCTCTGGCCCTTCGGAGCCAGGCTCTTTGATAACTGGCTTGGACCAGGGGCGGGTGGTCCAGGAAGGCACAGCAGGCAACGGGTGTCCTCATCACATTTAATCCTCACAACACTCCTGCGAGGTAGATACCAAGGCCCCGCTTCCAGGGGGCGAGGCTGATGCGGGCTCAGGGGCACACAGCTGGGGCGGCCTGCACACACACCCTCACGGCAGCTCAGTGACAGCTACCACAGGGACACACGCACACACACATACGGCACTGGGCAAAGTCACCGAGCATCGGCGTGTCCACAGCCCCACAGTTCCGGCTCAGGTGCATTTGGGGACACCCCTGTCCAACTGTTTGGTCCGGGCACTTCCAGAGCAAACAGGCCTCCCCACCAGAGAGGCCAGTCTGCCGATCCCGGGGCTGCACTTGTGGAGCCTTGGCGGCGGCAGCCAATATAAAAGGTGGGTGATGTGCTGTCCTCTCTGGCATCCACAGTGCCCAGCAGGGGCTTGCTCTCTGATGCCAGACCTCCCGTCATTCGTCCAGCCGATCTCTGGAGAGTCCTTTCTGCAGAGTGTCAGGGTAGCAGTGAAGGGTTTGAGTCAGACTTCCTTGTTCCCAGTTAAGCCTAAATAACGTGGAGCACCTCTTGTGTTTTATTTTATGCCTTCTATTTTCAACCTCTCGTTTTCATCTTAGAAGAATGAATGATGGAGATAAAGACAGGGAGAGAAAGGGCCCAGAAGTTCAGTGCACAGACACACAGCATTCACAGGGACACTGAGCATTCTGGACGACAGACTTCTGAAAGGAGCACAGAGGCGGGAGCAGAGGGCCTGTGACACTGCTCCCAGAAGGAGGGGTGCAGGGAGGTGTCCCTCGCAGGCTCAGTGGCCTCAGGACACTGCTGCCTGAGCTGACAGCGGCCCAGGCAGCAAAGCTGAGGGAGGGCTGAGGACCTGCCTTCAGTGACAGCTGTTGCTCATGGCCAGGGCTCAAGGCAAAGCTGGACAGACCCTGGAGGGGACCGAGAAAAGTGTCACACAGCATGGCATGATTGCTTGGAGGTTGGACTTTGCGGAGGGGAGGGGAGGCTTCTACTCAGACTTTCTGGTGGCTGGCATGGGCCTCCCAGGAACAGGGTGTGGAGTCATAGGGACGGCCCCCAGTGATGGGCTGTGTCCGGGGCCCTGTCCTCTGCTACCACTCACAGCTGTAGGAAGCCCAAGTTCATGTCTTCCTCCTCCTGGCTGGAGGTAGAGAGGGTCTTCCTTTTCACCTGCCGCTGGGGACGGCCACTCTCTTGAGGGCTCGGGGATCGGCACTGTAAACATGACTTCCTGGCATGGTGGCGGCAGGGCTGAGTGTGTGGGTCGCTGCCTGGCGACAGCACTGAGGTAGGTCGGGGCAGGCCCCCGGGGCCCCCATCCGCAGAGTTCGTGGGGCTGGCGCTGCTGATGGAGGAGTACCCTGAAGTGGTGGCGTCCCCACCAGGCTCCCTCTGGCCGCCGGTTGCTGAGGTGGGCGGGTCCCGGTGGCCCTGGTCCTCAGGACTGGCCTCCTCGTCGCTGGAGTCCTGGCAGCAGTGCTGCTCCGGGTCCAGGTAGAGCACAGTGACGTTCAGGACACCGCTCGGAGCTGTGACTGTGGGAGATAGCGGGTCAGGGGCGCTGGCAGGAGGCCACTACCCTTGGCCACTCAGGAAAGGCCCCATCCTGCTCTCCAGCAGGACTTGGGGCACTGTGGCAGATGACAACAAACTAGTCATCTAATGTGCTTTGTTTTATCCTTGCATGGCGGGGCCTCACACATGCCTAATTTCATGGGCTCCGGGCAGCTTCTTCAGAGAGAGATGAGGGAGACAGAGACATGCAGAGACACAGAGAGACCCCAGCACCAGGGCTCTGCTCATGGGGTATCAGCGCTCAAACCTGACCCAGCAAAGCAACTGCTCTGGTGCCTCTTCCAAGTCCCTGAGAAGATACCAGGCACAGAGGAACCATGCAGATGGGGCTTCCTGTGGGATGCCCGGCAACCTGCCCAGACGGTGCCCGGCAAGATCTCGCCCAGCTGAGTGGGTTCTGCTGCCCCGCCCTGCCCCTACACTCACCGTCACCCTCCTTCTCGCCCTCGCTCTCCTGGTCACCCTCGTAGCCGGAACAGTAGTCCAGGCTCCAGTCCAGGAAGCTGCCAAGCAGTGTCTCCTCCTGGCTGGATAGTTCGGCGGTGGGCGTGGTGACAAAGGCGCCCCGGTCCTCCTGGGGGCTGTTCTCTCGCTTCCTGCCAGGTGGGAGGGTAGGAGGCGTCAGCAAGGGGGCTTGGGGGGACCACCCTAAGAGGAGGGAGACGTGGTCAGCACGTTTAGGAAGATGAAGGCAGGGGAGGGGTGGGCGGTGGGCTTGTGACTCAGCGAGGCCGCTAACCCCAACTGAGCAGGCAGGACGCAAGTGCATGGGGGAAGGACGGGGCTGCTGCCAGCCGCGCCTAGGAGGGAATGAGCCCAGGCCGCCATGTGTGGCCGGGTGGTGGGTCTACTGACCTCTTGGTCCTCCGCCCCGATGGAGAGCTGAGGAAGGCGTGGATGTCCCCAGTGCTGAGGAAGGCGGCGGGCTCCGGGCTGTCCTGTTTCACGCCTAGCGCTGCACACACCTGGCCATAGCTCAGAGCCTGGGGAGCAGTCAGGGTCAGGTGCTGAGCTCCCGGGAAGATGGGTTCCTCCACCCGTACCCCCTAGGTGCCCAGGTGGCAGGGGTGGGGCGGCACCTCCTCCTGGCTGATCTCTTCATAGCGCTTGTCCTCGAACCGCTGCTTCACGGCCGTCAGGGAGACCTGCCTGTAGTCCTTGGGGGCGTCATCATGGAAGCTGGAGGCAGAGGGGCGTGAGAGGGGGTGGGCACATGGGGACCCCCACCTGAACCATCTCCCCCAGTTCCACACACAGCTGCAAGAGTCCCAGCAGCCAGAGCTGGAGCCTACGTGTCCACCCGCACTCGCTCCAGGGCATAAGCCTGATGCGGCCCAGCCAGACAGGGAAGATGCTGGTGGGCGGACCAGGGGACAGGCAAGGGAGGCAGGGAGGGATCATCCTGAGGGCAGAGGAAATTCCTCGCCAAGCCCGGTGAGCAAAGTTTTGCGAATCAGTGTTTCCCATCTATCTGGTTGGAAAAAACAAAGGGACTCAGTGTGGGTGTGGGGTGGCCCAGTACAGCTGCTGGATGCTGTGCCCTGAGTGGGCGACCACAGGTCACACAGGCCGAGCCCAGCCACCATGGCTCTGTGCCCACCAGCCCCTGGGAGGAAGTGGGGGGAGCGAGGCAGCCCCCACCCCTGGGGACTGGCAGGGTTGGAACAGAGGGCTCATTCCTGTCAGATCAGGGGACACCCCGCTCAGCGGTGGCTGGGGAGGGACCGTGGGCAGACAGAGGTGGCCAAGGGGACCAGACCAGGGGTGTGTAAGGAGGGACATGAGGAGTCCCTGGGACACAGGAGAGGACAAGGTGGGCCAAGGTCTCTGCATGGGACTGGGGTCTTGTCAGAGGAACGGCCTGGGAAAAGCTGGCAGAGGGTGGTCTGGGTGTGGGTGGGTCTGGGGTCTTGTCAGGACTCAAATTCCCTGAGCAAGCTGATGACACAGCCCTGGACATTCCAGCAGCAGCCCCTAGACACCCTGTGGGAGGTGATAGGGCCATCTTCACTCACCACTTCTGGTGCAGGCTCAGCACACAGGGGGTGAGGTCTTCACAGGAGAAGCCGGTAAAGTCCCACAGGCGTGTGGTCCAGGGCTGCGCTGAGGAGGCAGAGGAGATGGTGGACCTGGGCCCCAGCCCTCCACCCACAGCCGACACCGTGGAGTCGGGCAGAGGCACCCATTTCGCCACCCTCCCTGGGCCTTACTGTGGCCGTGGCTCAGCCGGGCCAGGAGCAGCGCGGCGGCAGCCAGGCGGGCGGGGGAGTGTGCGGCCAGGCCGGTGTGCAGCAGCGACAGCTCACATAGGAAGCTGCACAGGTGCTGGGTGCGAGGCGTCTCGGGGACCAGTGCCAGCAGGACCTCCTTGTAGTCCACCACAGTGGGGACCTGCCAGGGGACGGGGGCTTCAGTGAGTGGGGCGCCCCCGCGGTTGAGAGGCGCAGGGCCCGCCCTCAGCCCGAGGCTGCCCTCCCCGGCACTCACTCGGATGCGGCCGTCCAGCGTGGAGGTGACCTCGCCCATCATGCGCACCAGGTCCTCGTACTTGTACGTGTTGTCTGTGAGCCACACGGCCTCCCGGATCGTCAGAATCTCTCTGCTGATGAAGCTGTGGGCCCACATGAAGCTCAACAGCCGACCCCAGGGTGGGTGAGGGAGGGGGCTAGCTGTGCTGGCCGAGGCTGGGGAAGAGGAGCCAGGCGGGTCTGACACAGACCAGACACCCCAGCAGGAGTGACCAGCTGTCCTCTCAAGGCCTGGGAGGGCGGGTTTGCCAGCACCCACGGGTCAGACAGTGCTCTACCCGCACCGGCCCCCAGTGAGGTCTGGACAGTGTGCCTGGGGCCGGGGGGTGACCAGAAACACACTGTACCCCAAGTCGGCTCCCTTACAGGACACGGGATCCAAGTGCCCTGGTGGGCGGGGTGGGTGAGAGCCAGCTTGGGTTTCCTTGCAGTTGGGCGGACGAGTGGGGGTGGGGTGGGAGCATGAGGGTGGGGGGCAGCCCAGCCGGGCACTCACCGGGTGCAGATAACCATGCAGGCAATGCCCAGAAGCTGCAGCCGGTAGCGGGGCACCAGCCTCCGGCGCAGGTAGCGGTCCACGCACTCCACAGTCAGGTGGAGGCACAGGCTAGAGAAGTCCTTCATGGTGGCCACCTCCACCAGCCAGTCGATCAGGATGTACCTGGGGGGGCACCGCCGGGCCTGTCAGCAGGGCTCCCGGCTCCACCGGCCAACGCTGACCCCCGGCCCTCCTCCTCGCCCACGGGCAGTGGGCACAGGCCTCTCCACACCCCAGGCTCAAGCCCCTTGAGCTATCACACCGCACGCTGACTTGCCAGGATGGGACTGAGGTTGTAATCTGGCTTTGGGAGTGGGGGCTGCAGGTCCCCATGTCCCGAGTTCTATGACACCACGGCACGAGCCCTGGCCCTCACCTCATGGTGTCGCTGAGCCCCTTCTGCACAGAGAACACCTGCTGCTTGCTTGCCGCCCGGGACGCCTGGAACAGCTGGCACACCACCTCGCCCGCCGCCTTCTCCTCCAGGCCCAGCTGGTGCCAGCTGGCACAGGCCTTCGCCAAAGCCAGCTGGGGAGGAAGACGCAGGCGGGTGAGCTGGCATGAGGTGGGCACAGTGGGCACTGGAGCCCTGTGGCTAAGGCTCCTTCTCTTTTTGCAGTAGTGGGTCACACAATAAGCGACTTTAAAAGGGCTACAAAGTGTGAGGAAGTCTCATCTCATCTCCTTCCGGCCCTGAACCGGCTCCTCAGTCAGTGGAGGGTCTCTGTAACTTCCTCTTTAAACTGAGCTTTCTGGGGCCGGTGGTGGCTCGCCCCGCGGAGTGCACGCACTGCCACCTGTGAGGACCTAGGTTCAAGCTCTTGGTCCTCGCCTGTGGGGCGGAGGCCTCCTGAGTGCTGGAGCAGTGCTGCAGGTGTCTCTTCTCTTGTTCTCCCCTTTTTTAATCCAATTCCCACCCCATATTAAAAAAAAAAATCTTCTGGGGATGGTCGAGTTGTGCAGGAACTGAGTTCCTGTGTTACCCTGGTGACTAAGACAGATACAATTTTCTGGGGCCAGGAGCTGGCCCACTCTGCAGAGCAAGTGCTTCAGCTTGTGTGAGGGCCTGGGCTCCAGCACTCGGCCTCCACAGAGCACTAGGGATGGGGGACGTGGGGGGGGGGGGTGGCTCTGTGGTGTCTATCTGAATTAAAAATGAACATATGTAAGTAAACCAAACTTTCTGCTCACTTGTCAACTGTGGAAGCCGGGCGTTCTAGGAGCCGTGAGGCTCAGATAACCTGGCCGTAACGTTCGTGTCTGCATGTGGTCATGGGCACATCTGGGAACTCCTCTGTCCTATTCCCTTTCGGTGACTAGGCATGGTGACAGCACCTACCGGGTGAGCTCACACAAATCGCCACCAGGCCTCCAGATGGCCCCTATGTGCCATTTCTGTCTCTCCTTCCAGAAAGCTCTCTGACCACACACGCCATCTCTCCTCTGCCCTCCTGAGGGCTGACCTGTGTCCCGGCACTGAACACCTAGCACCCCTCTTCCACTTCTGGTTGATTTCTTTTTTGGGGGGTCACCTATCCCTGCAGTCTTGCCAGGTCTCGCCCTCACCTGCCCCAGCGCACAGTTATTTAGGACAGTCAGATGAGAGAGGACCGAAGTACTTCTCTGGCACATTCAATGCCAGGGGTTGAAACTCATGACCACATGCTTAGGGATCCATCCCTCTAGCCACCATGCCAGCTCCCAGGCCACAGGCTTCCTCTTTTAGAGGCTGTGGAGCCCCGGGCCCCTCCCTTCCAAGGCTCACTGATCTTACTGACGAGCCTCAACTAGCTGTACCCTGTGTCTCCTTTCTTGTAACTTGCCAAGCACCTGGTGGACACAGTGGTGCCTATCAGCTGGTTTCTCAGTACAGACGGTTCCCAGCCCCAGGTGAGGAATAAGAATTAATGTCTAGCCCAGCCCTCACTGCACTGAAGGAAGCTCTGGTGCTGTGGTCTATTCACTCTTTCTGTCTCAAAAAAAAAACACAAACAACCAAGTGTTGGGCAGGAGACAGAGCATAATGGTTATGCAAACAGACTCTCATCCCTGAGACTCCCAGTTCCCAGGTTCAATCCTCTATACCACCATAAGCCAGAGTCAGTGCTCCGGTGAAGAAAAGAAAGTGTCCGTGGTGGGCTGGGAGGTGGTACAGTGGATTAAGTGTTAGATTCTCAAGTACGAGGCAGGCGGCAGACAGAGGAAGGAAGCTTATTGGGGCTCTCTCTCACACACCCTAGAGCTCACATCCCGTGTGGGTCAATCTCACTGTCCCTGAGGGAGAGGCCCCACGGTCCCCCTTGGAAGGTGTTTAAGGAGAAAGGCTGCCCCCCTCCGCCTCACCTGTGCCTCCCAACAGCCTTTGGCCGCGTAGTCCCTGAGTTTCCGGAAGCTGTGGAGGCATCTTCCGGGATCTGACATCTGCCAACAGGAGAAAATCGGGTGCCTTCACATTGCTGCATCTCACACTGATCCCTGGGTTCTGAAATGTTTCCCTCCAGCACTCTCAGAGGGGCCAGCCTTCTCCCAGCCCTCACCCACATGACAGTCCCAGGGTACTAAGGGCTGGAGCAGAAGGCCCTTTGGTCCACGGCTGCTTCTGGCAAAGTGACTCCCTGCTCCCTTGGCCTGGTCCACTTACATCCGTCCTTCTGTCACTTTCCCAGAGGAGGTATGCGCTGGTCAGACAGCCGTGGTTGGCAGACTCTTCAAACAGGTCCCGGGCCTGCTTCTTCTTCTCTTCGTCCTGGAAGAATCAAGCCTAACTCAGGCTTCCTGTCCTCTGCTTTCTGCTGATTCCTTCTATCCATCTTCGCCTGTGATTCCAAGGAATCCCAAGCTTGGCTCTTATCTTTAATGGCATACACCAGCCAGAGGTGGGAGCCACAGTGGGACCCAAGCCCAGGGTCCCAGCCACACTCACTCTACCCAGGAAGCGCTGACTTTGACTTGAACCCCAGACACACCAGCCTTGCCTGGTGGAGGCCCTGAGTTCAAACCTCCAGTACCACTGTGAGAGCTGAGCAGGGCTGTGGTTCCCTCTCTCTCCATTCTCCCTCCCCCATAAAAATAATAAATCCTAAATGAGAAAAAAAGTTAAAAAAGCGTGAGAACCCAGTGCTTTGTGGCTTGGTGGCTCACCCAGCTGGGTAGGCATCAAATGACAAGACAAGGGACTCACCTCAAAGAGACTCAGCACTCTGCCCAGGCAGTGCAGTATGGATGCCCTGTGAGTCTAGACGAGGCAGGGAACAAGTGTGACCATCAGCAGAGGGGGCTCCCAGAGTCCTCTCTGCTGCTCCAGTGGTCCCCACCTGGCAGAGGACCCCTCCCCGCCCCTCCCTCACTCAGTGGCTCTCACTGCTCCAGAAGCCTCGGCCCAACAGTGTATCTGAGACTAAGCTGCACCGAGGCGCCTCTCCTGAGGGGCGCTCCCCGGGGCTCCTGGTGGCTGCCTGCTCCCTGCTCCCCCACTGCACAGTGCCCACCCGCAGTGCCTTCCGCGGCTGGGACTCACTCTGTGCAGCTGGCTCTCGGCCTGGAGGCTCTCATGGACCACGGCCTTGCAGCAGCTCCCCGACACGGACCAGGGCGGGCGGATGAAGAGCCAGATGAAGGGCGCGGCGCCCGTGTTCAGCCGCTCGGCCAGGCTGAAGAAGCGCGACGCCTTGAGGCCGTTCACTTCTGCGCGGGCCTCGTCAGACACAGACACTGCAAGGACACGGGGCAGGGTTCTAGCCCGCTGCTGTGAGGAGCTGCTGGGGTGTCAGGGAAGCAGCCCCCCCCCCCCCGACTCCCTGTGGCTTGTGAGGTTGGAGGGTGCGGGCATCTGGGACGGCACACCCCTGCTGGGGTAACCCCTGCGTCTTGGGGCAGGGAAGGTGCCCCCCACAGAAATCACCCCATTCCTTCTGGAAGCCCTTGCCCCCGCCCAATGGCTGCGGGCCTGTCTGGGTCATCTGCAAGCTCTGGAGTTGCTTCCGCATGCCCTGTGGGTGACTCTGGGAGGAGCAGCAGGAAGATGGTGGCCGTTCCCTAGTGTCTGTGTTTTGGGAATGTGCTGAGCACACCACAGACTGGTTCACGGCTGGCCGGGCTGGGAAAGAAAGCTGCACAAGCTTCTCTTCGAGAGCAAAGGAACTGAGGCACCAGGCCGGTTCTGACCAGCTCGCACCTGCCTCCCATTAGCAGCGGCCACTTGTGTCCCTGACCCCTGGGGAGCTGGGCCAGCTCTGACCCAGAAACACTGCCCCGTGAGCCTCTGGACCAGCCACTCAGCAGGTCCAAGTTAAAGAGGCTCCTCAGAGATGTGACTCCCCCAATCTGCTACAGCAGAATCCCGCAGGGCTGGTCTGGGCACATGCTCGGGAAGGAGATGGTGAGGCTGAGCTCAGCTGCACCCCTGCCTGGGGCCCAGGCCACTGGGCACACTCACGGCCTTCGTTGTAGAGGTAGGCTATGCCAAGCTTCACGGCGGCTTCAAAATTCCCCTTCTCAGCAGCCCTGGAACACGGAGGACACAAAGCGTCACGTGACTTCACACCGTCCCCCACAGCACTTCGAGGTTAACACCCACCTCCCATGAGGACAGCGATGGGGAGGAGGCCGGAAATAGGCTCGTGGACAGAAGCAGTCAGAGACCCCGCCCCGCGTTGTGCGACACCACCCAAAGGGTCCAGAACAGTCAAGAGCCCGGGCGAAAAAGCAGAGTGCTGGCCGGGGTGGTCACAAAGGTCTGTGAACGATTTCTGTGGCTATGCTGAAACCACAGAGTCGTACACCTTCAATAAGCTGCACAGTGTGGGGATTGCTCTGCTGTCGTCACTCGCTGGGCCGGGGAAGAGCTGTGGCCATGCACCAGACCCCTGTGCCTGTAGGTCGGAGGCCCCAGCTTCCAGCCTGGCATCACCACAGGCCAGAGCTGAGCAGTGCTCTGGTTTCAGTAAGTAAATGCAGGGCTGAAAGGATAGCTGTGCGAGGCCAGGCCAGGGGTGAGTCTGGCCTTTCTTCAGCCCCAGTGGTGGACCGCCTGCACGCTCAGGACATAAGGCTCATTACCCTCAGGCTCACCCTGGGTCCCCATTCTAGCAGGGGGTGCAATCAGCCAGGGGGTAAAATGTAATTAGACGTAAGCCATAGGGTTTTCACACAAAAAATGGAGGCTTTATCAGGTTTCCACACAAGGGTGACCTGGATCTGAGTCACCCCCATGGCCTGAGGTGACTCAGGGTCAGGCTGTGGCCTGCAGGAGGGGAGTGACTCAGGAGTAGCTCCATGGCTCTCTGACACCACCTAGGGGTGACAGGTTCTGGGGCCCAGGCCGGCACAGGAGCCCCAGGGCACAGAGCAAAGGCAGCTGTTTCCAGAACACAGATACCTTTCGAAGAGCTGCAGGTTCTTGGGAGAAGGCCACAGATCATGGAAGCTGGCGCAGGCCCACACACTCGCATGGTTGTCCACCAGGAACTTCAGGTGGGAGTGCACCTGCAGATCAAGGCCGGCAGTGACCTTTGGGCAGTAGAGGGTCCGCCTCTGGGTCAAAATCACAGCCACTTTGAACAGAAAAGAACCCCATGGCTTGTGGCCTGGGAGGTGGCTCGTGGCAGAGTGCAAGGCTGCAGGGCCCCGGGCCTCAGGGCCAGAACGACAGCCTGCTCCTCTCTCTCTCCCTCATTAATAAATGATTATCTTAAAAGCACAAAAACAAGGGGGCTGGGTGGTGAGTGCACATCTTACAATGTGCAAGGATCCAGGTTCAAACCCCTAGTCCCCACCTGCAGGGGGAAAGCTTCACAAGTGGTGAAGCAGGGCTGCAGGGGTCTCTCTCCCGCCTTTCCCCTCTCAATCTCTCTGAAAAACAAACAAACAAACAAACAAACAAAAAGCAGTTCAGAGACAAGTTTCTATGTGGCTTTAAAGGCTGGAGGGGAACCAGGAGACAGTCCTGAGTATCGGACTTCATACGCCAAGCACCACAACCACACGGGGGCACCACGTAAAGGGAAGACCCCTGAGTACTGGAGCAGCGCTGTGGTGTCTACCCCTCCCTCCCTCCATCCGATACTGACAGAAAGAGGTGACTGAGAATGGTGGAGTCGAACAGCTGCAAAAAGCCCCAGTGGTCAGGAAAAGAGAGAGAGAGCAGTCCTGGAGGTGGGATTAAAACGGAGGAATGTTGTGTGTGGGGGGGGGGCAGCACCTGCAGGGATGGACCTGCGAGGACCCAGGAGCAGGCAGGACACATGTCTGAATCTTGCTAGTGGGAGCCTGGGGGCCAGTGGGGAGGCTCAGAAGGGACCCACATGAGTGACACGGAGTCCCTGGCCCAGGACGTGCAGGTGGTGCCCAGGCTGGGCCCTGTGCAAAGGCACAAATGCTTTTTGCAGACCCACTTCGTTGTCTGCCCAGCCCTTTAAAGTACTTTCTGCTGAAGGGATGCAGGCTCTTCTGCCACGAGTAAGGTCACTCTTGCTCAGCAAGCGCCGCGGCCCTGAAGTGAAGAGCTGCCGCGTGTAACAACTTCGTGTCTGCTGCTGCCTCTTCTGAACCTCCAGTTTCACTCAGACATTTAAAAGCCAGAAAGCCTAAGGAACCCAACACACCCATCCAAAAAGATCTGTGTACACATATGTTCTGGGCAGCACAATTTGTAATAGCCAAAACCTGGAAGCAAACCAGGTGTCCAACAACAGATGAGTGGCTGAGCAAGTTGTGGTCTATATGCTATATGTGTGTGTGGGTGTGTGTGTGTGTGTGTGTATATATATATATATATATATATATATATATATATGAATATGATTCAGCTATTAAAAATGGTGACTTCACCGTTTTCAGCCCATCTTGGATGGACCTTGAAAAATTCATGTTAAGTGAAATAAGTCAAAAACAGAAGGATGAATATGGATGACCTCACTCTCAAGCAGAAGTTGAAAAACAAGATCTGGGGAATGTTATGCATGTACAAACTATTGTACTTACTGTTGAATGTAAAACATTAATTCCCCAATAAAGAAATAAAGAAATAAAAGCCAGAAGGCCTGGGTGGGCTAGGCCATGGCACTAGGAAGCAACTTACTGCGCGCACAGCAAGGATGTCCCCGACGGAAAGCCATTTCAGGATGTGAAAGATCACGTCTTCAGGGAGACTCAGAATGGTCAGGTTGCGGGGTCTCCTCCTGATTCTCCGCTTGGTGGGGTAACAGAAGCACTTGGCACACCTACAGTGGATCACTGCGGAAACACCAGAGTGGCCCGAGTGACGGGGCGAAGGGGCAGGTGTGATGGCAAGCAGGTGACGTAACAGAAATCGAGGGGCATTGTGGCTTGGGAAGTGGAACAGTGGGGGTTCAAGGGCCAGGCTCTCAAGCATGAGTTTGATCACCAGCACTGCATGTGCCTGAGGGATGCTCTGGTTCTCTAATAAATAGAATCTTAAAAAAAAAAAAAAAAGTGGGGGAGATAGCTTAACGGTTATGCAAACAGATTCTCACGCCTGAAGCTCTGTCAGGTCCCAGGTTCAATTCCCCTGCACCACCGTAAGCCAGAGAGCTGAGCAGGAATGGCGGGGAATCGTGCAAATTATTGAAGGTATGACATTAAGTACATTTTATAAATTTTTTTTTTTTAATGGCAAATAACAGGCTATCATGTAACTCGGGCCCCGGGGAACCTGATCGGGTCTCAAATAAGACCCGCTGTCATGGCATCTCTCCAGAAAGCCCCGGGACCCTGGCCGGGGACTAAGTGAGAGGCGCCCGGGGCTCTGCGCACCCGGCGTGCAAGTCCTGCGCTCCGCCACCGAGCCCCCGGCCGCCCGGCTTCTCGCCGAGACCCTGCGGACACGGGCGCGGGCAGGGGGTCGGCGGTGACCCCCGCCCCGCCCCGCCCCGCCCGAGGCGACCCCTGCGAGCCAAGGGTCCTGACCCCCGGTCCTGCTCCCCACCCAGGTCTCCCGGCATCGAGCCGGCGGGACAGGCCGGCGGCAGCACCCAGGCCCCGACGGCTCGGTGGCCCGCAGCCCGGAACCCGTCGGTGTCCGCAGCCCGCCTCTGCGGGGCTGCGCCGGGCATTTAAATCCGCGCCGGCCGTGCGCCACCGGCCCAGGCTCGCGCGAGGACGTCTCGAGCCGGCCCTGATGACCCCTCCGCCCCCGGCCTCCGGGCAGTTCCGAGATCCCGCGCCCGCACTCACCGCCGCCGCTGCCCATCGCCGCCGCCGCCAGAGCCGCCGCCGCCAGAGCCGCCCCACCGTCGCCAGCTCCAAGCGCGCCGCCCGCCGCGCAGGCGCAGACCCGCCCCGCCGCCCGCCCGACTTTTCAAACTCGTCCGGCGCTCCCATTGGCTGGTCGAGGGGGGGCGCGCACCGCCCAGTCTCAGGCCCCGCCCACCAGTCTTGGAAGAGCGCTAGCCATTGGCCACATCGAGATGCGAATTCGAACGCTGCCTGAGGATTGGCTGAGCGTGCGAGACCGCCCCGCCTCCCGGACCGGACCCGCATTGAATAAACCGGCTCCGCGGGTCCGGGGTTGAGCCGGCGACGGGGTTCCGCGCTTCAGCCTGCCCGGCATCGCCGCCCCCAGATCCCGCTCCCCTGACCGGCGCTGTGCCGCCCGTCCGATCATCCCTCTTCCTGCCCGGGGCCTTTCCAAGGGGCAGGACCCCCCCCCCCCTCGGCAGGCGCATCCCTCCTTCGCTGGAGGACGGAGCGGGGCGGTCTCTCCAGCCGCGCCGGTCTCCCATCCCTTCCCGACAGTCGCTCATTTTCCTGGCCGGTCCCGGTGCCCATCCCGCAGGCTCAGACGGCGGGGCGCAGAGCTGGGGCAGCCATGGGTGTCGGTGTCGCGGGCTGCACGGCCCACCCTGTCACTCCGTCCCGCTCGCCTCCCTGCCTCCTGAGACACTGCTCCCGGGTCACCCGGGCCCTGGGCTGCCTCTTCTGTGCCCTGCTCACTGCCTTGCTTCTCAGCACCCTGCTGAGCCCTCCTCCCCTTGCCCCTCACAGTGCCCTGGCGGTGAGCCCCTGGCCCACCCCGCCCCTGGAGTGAGCCGGCAGGGTGTCAGGTGCAGAACCAGGGGCGAGGGAGTGAGCTTGGCTGGCTGCAAGAGGAGCCTTCAGGGGAGACAGAGATGGGGGACAGAGGGCAGTTGGGGGCAGCCAGTAGGGAGAGGCCAAGGAGGGCTTTCCTCAGGATGGAGCCAGGTGTGTGGCGTCCAAGGTGGGGAGCAGAGCCCAGCTGGGAGGGAGCAGGAGATCCTGGCACCAAAGAGTCTCCCCAGCGCCCACCCCAATGTCTCCTCCACTTCTGCCCCAGGCTGGCACTGTAGCCCCTGCTTTGATGACCTGCATGTGTCAGAATCACCCCCCAAATGTCTGATTCAGTCTGGGACCCGAGAACTTGCATTTCTAACAAGTACCTGGCTGTCGCAGGGGTCCCTGGGCCCACCCCCTGGGGCTTGAACACCTCAGAGGTGGCTCTTACTGTTCTACTTCCTGGCACAGGGTCCCATGCAGACTGACGCCCACATTTGAGGGGCCAGGATGGAGAACAAAGGGAGCCCTTAAAAGCAAGTTGCCAGAAACCACGGCTCCAGGCCTGTAGATGCCGCCTCCTCCCGGGGCCTGGCATTACCCTGCCAGGCTGTGCTCCCGCTGCCCGTGGCCCTGGCTCTGAGGCCAGGCGCCCCCGGGGCGCATCCGTTCCTGCGCAGTGCACAGGCTCTCCTGGTGGGGCAGGCGGCGTGCATCTGCTAGTGGGCTCTGGGCAGTCTTTATTACAGCCCGAGATGCTGCGAGAGCAGGGGGCTGGAGGGCTGGGGGGCCGCCGAGGGACGTCTCCCTGGGGCGGGGCGGGACTGTGCAGGGTGGATGAAGCTCAGGAAGATGTCCTCCAGGGACACCTGGCTGATGATGTAGTCGTCCAGCCGATACTTCCTCTTGGCCTGTTCCAGAATGCCGAACACCTAGGGTGGGAGGAGGCGCAGGGGACCATGGGCACAGGAGCCTCAGCCGGTGGCAAGTCCTGCGGGTGCCCAGCCCTTCTCAGCTGCCCCAGAGTAGGCCTCCAGATGGGAGGAGGGCACCGCTGGAAAGGTCCAGGAGGCCCTGTGGGTCTGTTGTGCCCTCCCTAGGAGAGAGCCCCGAGAGCAGCCCAGCTCACCTTGGCCCAGCTGAGGCCGACGCCCGGCAGGTGGTAGTGGACCATGCCCTGGTGCTCGTCCTCCAGGACGCTGCCTGCACAGATGAGAGACCGTGTCCCCCAGAGCCGGGCTGGAGGCCCCCTGCCCTGGGGGTCAGGGCCCAGGGCCCAGGGCTCATCCCCGCTCTGCTCAGGACACACCTGGGAAGGTCAGGTGCACAAAGGCCTTGAACTCCTCCAGTGCTGCCTGCCGCCCGTCGCACTGGACCTTGGCCTGCAGGACGTAGCCGCTGCCGAACTTGCTCTTGAGGTGCTGCGGGCTGCCCAGGCACCGGAACCGGCCCTGCACCATGATGGCCAGCCGGGTGCACAGGGCCTCACACTCCTCCATGCTGGGGAGAGGGGCGGAGGCCTGACACAGGGCAGGGCAGGGGCGCCGGGGCCCACCCTCTGTGCCGGGCTTGTGCAGAGGGGAAGGTGTCAGCGGCCAGATCGGCCCATTCCTGACTCCCACCCAGTGCAGAATTTGTGAAGAGAGGCCCTGGGTCCTCTGTCTGCGCAGCCCACTGAGCCTGCCCCTCCCCCCACAGCCTCAGACCGGCTCTACCTGTGGGAGGTGATGACGATGGCCTTGCCGGCCTTTCGGGCCCGGGCCACCGTGCCCCAGAGCAGGCGCCGGGCCACCGGGTCCATGCCTGTGGATGGCTCGTCCAGGAAGATGACGGCGGGCTCTCCGATCAGGGCAATGCCGGCGCTCAGCTTCCGCTTGTTGCCGCCGCTGGGCAGAGGGGCAGGTGAGGGGCCTGACTGCTGTCACTCTCCAGGGGTCCCCTCTGCCTTTCCCTATCCCTGTCCACCTCCCTCCCCAGGCCTCCACAGGGTCTTGCTGTCCACTCTCTCTAAATCACCCCGACACGGGGCAGTCCAGGTCGGCCACTGCTCCCGCTGTTTCCAGTACGGGGGTGGCAGGGGGACAGTTCAGCTGACTGTGTGTGTCTCCCTGTGTCTCTGTCTCAGCCCTGGTGGCGACAGCCAGCTCACGGAACACTTTTCAGGGCAGGGGGCCGCTTTCCGGCCGGCACAAGAAAGACCAGCGCCTCTTACCTGTAGGTCTTCACCAGCCTGTCGGCGTAGGAGTACAGGAGAAGGTCATCGATGAGCTGGTCCACGCAGGAGCCGATGTGGCGCTCGGGGACGCCCCGCAGGCGGGCGAACATGACCAGCGTCTCCCGGCCCGTCAGGTGGTTCAGCAGGGCGTTCAACTGGGGGCAGTAGCCGGTCCACTGCCGGGTCTGGGGGGTCATTATTGGGGGGGATGTCGGCAAGTGGCCACACCGGGAACAGACGGGTGGGTGGTGATGTTGGGGAGCTCGGAGGGCCTAGGAAGAGCTGTTCAAACCCAGTGGGAGTCCCACGGCACTGGAGCCATGCTCTGTGCACGTGCTCAGTGAACGGGAGGTGGTGCAGTGCAGCACTGGGGTCTCTAGCACACATCCTTTTTTTTAATTTTTAATTTCTTTATTGGGGAATTAATGTTTTACATTCAACAGTAAATACAATAGTTTCTGCATGCATAACATTTACCAGTTTTCCATATAATAATCATCCTTTTTGGACCTGTATTCTCCCTCCCCACCACAAACCCCATCTAGCACATGTGCTGACATCAGTCCCTGGCATCGCGTGTGCCAGAGTGACGCTCTGGCCCTCGCTCCCCACACTAGGGCCGACAAAGTAGCTCACTTGGGAAGTGCACCGCTTGCCTTGCATGCGGCCTCCGCTTGGGTTTAGTCCCCACTGCACAGAAAGACGTTTCTGTGCGGTGCTTTCTCTCCCTTTCTTCCTGTCTCTCTTTCACTCTTTCTTTTTTTTTTTTTTTCCTTCCAGGGTTATTGCTGGACTCGGTGCCTGCACCATGAATCCACTGCTCCTGGAGGCCATTTTTTTCCCTTTTTGTTGCCCTAGTTGTTGCAGCCTCGTTGTGGTTATTACTGCCATTGTTGACATTGCTTTGTTGTTGGATAGGACAGAGAGAAATGGAGAGAGGAGGGGAAGACAGAGAGAGAGGGGAGAGAAAGATAGACACCTGCAGACCTGCTTCACCGCCCGTGAAGTGACTCCCCTGCAGGTGGGGAGCCGGGGGCTCGAACCGGGTTCCTTACGCCGGTCCCTGCGCTTCGCGCCACGTGCGCTTAACCCACTGCGCCACCGCCCGACTCCCTCTTTCACTCTTTCTTCTTTGGGGGTGTGGGGGGCAGTCAGCCTGGAGTGGTGAAGCCCCAGAGCCAGACTCTACTCCCAAGTTCCTACTGGATGTGACCCATGGCTTCATCTCCTTTGTAAAAGGTCTCCGCCTAGACTGGAGTCAGGGGCAGGGGGGAGGCTGGCCCCAGGCCCTGTGCTGCTCTGGCGTGGACCACCAGCCTTCTGGGGCGGCACCGGGCCGATGTGGCGTGCCAAGCCCATGGAGCAGCCACCTGGTGATGTTCTGCCAGGGATGTCATCCCATCTTCTCCTTTGCAACTTGCTGTCTCAGCTCAGCGTTTTGTCCTCCCAGTCACCTTCCTCAGCAGACACAGACTTTCGAGGAAGGGTCTAGATTCATTTCAGTTTAGTCCACACGAGAGAGAGAGGGAGGTTCACAAGAGACAGAGACAGACGGGGGGAGCCAGAGCACTGCTCTGGTACCTGAGGCCCTGGCACTGAACCAGGAGCCACAGACATGCGAGCCTGGTGATCTAGCTGCTGAGTTATATCCCCGCCACATACCACAACTTCTCCATTTTACTCAGCTGTTAATAAACAATTTGGGCTCATCTAGTTTATCTCTGAGTTTCTTTTTCTTAAGGCATTAAAAAATTTGTAATAATAATTATTATTATTTACTATTTAATTTATTATTATTTTTATCTTTTACCAGAGAACTGCTCAGCCCTGGCTTATGGTGGTCTGGGGAATTGAACCTGGGACTTTGGAGCCTCAGGCATGAGAGTCTCTTTCGTAACTGTTACGCTATCTACCTTCCACTAGTTATCTCTGAGTTTCTGCCACTGTCAGCTCGTGGTGAGTCACCAGGCAGTCTGTGCCCAAGCTCAGGCGCTCCCTGGAAACAGATGTTGAAAACAGAGAGGCAGGCCTGTCTCTCTCTCTCTCTCTCTCCCTCTCTCTCTCCCTCTCTCTCCCTCCCTCTCTCTCTCTCTCTCTCTCTCTCTCTTCTCCTCCTTCCTCTTTAGGGACATCTTTTTAAAAACATGACTGATGTTTTCCTTGTCCTTCCCTCCTTCTCACTGAAGGAGGCCCTACACATCTGGCTGTAGGGAGGGCGGTCAGGCTGCTTGCAGGGGCAGGACTTACTGTTACCAGGCCAGGGGATGCAGTGACTTGGATAAAGATGCTTCAAATATGTTATTATTAAACATGAGAGTTTCTGGTAGATTCTCTTTGCCAAGTGATTCTACCCTAAGGTTTCTACTTCTAGTTTACTACCAAGTTTTTTTTTTTTTTTTAAATTCCTTTTTGTTGCCTTTGTTGTTTCATGATTTGTTTATTGTTTATTTGTTTTATTGTTTATTTATTTTTTAAATATTTATTCCCTTTTGTTGCCTTTTTTGTTTTATTGTTGTAGTTATTATTGTTGTCATTGTTGTTGGATAGGACAGAGAGAAATGGAGAGAGGAGGGGGAGACAGAGAGGGGGAGAGAAAGACAGACACCTGCAGACCTGCTTCACCACCTGTGAAGCGACTCCCCTGCAGGTGGGGAGCTGGGGGCTTGAACCGGGATCCTTCTGCCCGTCCTTGTGCTTTGCACCACGTGTGCTTAACCCGCTGTGCTACCTCCTGACTCCCTATATTATTATTTGTTGGTCTGCTTCTAATTCTGCTTCTAAGGCCCCTTCTGTTGCATTGCTTAACCCTGTGGTCTGTTTACATAATCACTGTTTTACCTGAGACCTGCCCTGCCTGCAAGGCATTGGTTTAATCCCACTGGTTCGAACTCTCTTTTCGCTCCGCCCCCTCTCCTAGTCACACCCTGTTTTTACACCCTACCACTTCCTTCCTGGAGAGTATAAATGCAGATGAATAACGCCAGCATGGCATTGCACTGCATCCCAGTCAGCCATGAGTCCCTGGTTGTCTGTCTCCTGGCCGAGAAGCTAGCCCGGCATCTGGCATCTGAACAGGGACTGGCAATTATTATTTTATCATTAATTTTGGATAGAGACAGAAATGGAGAGGAAAGGGAGAAAGAGAGATCCTTGCAGCACTGATTCACAGGTTGTGAGTGAGCAAGGGCTGGAACCTGGGTCTTTGCATATGATAATGTGTGCACAAAGAGGTGTGCCACTGCCTGGCCCCTCAGTGGCATGTCCACATCCCAAAAAGACCTGCATCCATGAGCAGTTCTTCCTATTTCTCAATGCTGTGACCCCGATGACAGACCACAGACTTCCTGTTTCCTGACAGCCAGCCAGCCACACACCTCCCTTTTCTTTTCTTTTTTTATTTTGTTATTGGGAAATTAATGTTTTTTTTAAAAAATATTTATTTATTTATTTATTCCCTTTTGTTGCCCTTGTTGTTTTATCGTTGTAGTTGTTGTTGATCTCGTTGTTGTTGGATAGGACAGAGAGAAATGGAGAGAGGAGGGGAAGACAAAGAAGGGGAGAGAAAGATAGACACCTGCAGTCCTGTTTCACCACTTGTGAAGCAATTCCCCTGCAGGTGGGGAGCCGGGGGCTCGAACCAGGATCCTTACACTGGTCCTTGTGCTTAGCGCCACCTGTGCTTAACCCGCTGTGCTACCGCCCGACTCCCGGGAAATTAATGTTTTTCATTCAACAGTAGATACAATAGTTTGCACATGCATAACATTTCCCAGTTTTCCATATAACAATACAACCCCCACTAAGTCCTCTGTCATCCTTCTTGGACCTGTATTCTCTCCCCACCTACCCCAGAGTCTTTTACTTTGGTGCAATAAGCCAACTCCAGTTCAGGTTCTACTTGTGTTTTCTTTTCTGATATTGTTTTTCAACTTCTGCCTGAAAGTGAGATCATCCCATATTCATCCTTCTGTTTCTGACTTATTTCACTTAACATGAAATTTTCAAGGTCTATCCAAGATGGGCTGAAAACGGTGAAGTCACCATTTTTTACAGCTGAGTATTATTCCATTGTGTATATATACCACAACTTGCTCAGCCACTCATCTGTTGTTGGACACCTGGGCTGCTTCCAGGTTTTGGCTATTGCAAATTGTGCTGCCCAGAACATATGTGTATACAGATCTTTTTGGATGGGTGTGTTGGGTTCCTTAGGATATATCCCCAGGAGAGCAATTGTAGGATCATAGGGTAGGTCCATTTCTACACACACCTCCCTTTTCTAGACACCCATCTGTCCTGCATGCTTCACATGTGCGGTGTGATCTGGAGCTCAGAAACAAGGGCCCGGGTGGAGCTATGGGCTTGTGGGTCATACATAAACCTGACCTGCTGTTTTCAAGGATCAGTTCTCTTTCTCCAAGCCCTATATGCCCCAGGGGTACCTCAGGCCTCCGTCTTCTTGAGCCCCCCACACCCAGAGGGGTGCCCCCTTCCTCCCATACCTTGTCCAGGTCAGAGCGGATGCTGGTGCCCTTGATGAAGGCGTCCCCGGAAGTGATGGGCTCTTCTCCTGTCAGCATTTTGAAAATGGAAGTCTTCCCGGTCCCGTTGAGGCCCAGCAGGGCAAAGCACTCCTCTTTGGGAACAGTGAAGGACACCTTATTCACAGCCAGTAGGGGGACCTTCTGTGCATAGACCTGAGACATCCGGACAAAAGATGCCCGTGAGAAGGCCTGGGCTGGGGGCAGCCCGGAACCCACTCTGCTCAGGGCACACTGAGTGTGGAGTGGGGCCCTGCTGTCCTTGGCGCCCCAGGCTCAGATGCGCCAGGCCCCAGAGTGCCTTCCCCTGTGGGGTTTCCTCTTCTCTGTGCCTGCATGCCTGCTGGCGGGCTTAGTTCTCTATGGCCAGTCTCCCTCCCCTCTGTTCTTGAAACAAGGTTGAGAGAAACCCCATGCTGCCTAACTCTGGATTTAAGCCATCAGGAACTACAAGGAAGCAGAGAATGAGACAGCACATTCAGGGGCAGTGGCTCAACAGACTGCGGTGTTTTCTCAGGGAGAAGTGTAAGCTTTCAGTCAATTCCAGTCTTGGCTCCCCACAATTTGTCTGCTCCACGCAGGAGAGGTTTGGCTTCAATCACTCACCTCCTGCCTTCTGGGTCTCCCTGCTTCTCAGGTCGGGGAGGCGACGGGGAGTCCCCATCCCAGGCCATCCTGTCTATCAGGGACTCCAGGGGAGACTATGGAGGGCTGTCTTTGGACTCAGATGAACTGGGTGTGGTCACTCTGAGGGAGCCTCCCTCCTGCACCTCCCTGGCTAGAGTGACACCTACCCAGGAGATAGGGGGTACCCCCCTTCTGACAGTGTTTCCTTCCCTTATACAAGGGGGGCCCCCCTTTGCTATGGAAGCCACATCTGACTTTACCTTTGACACTTCTTTAAGAACCAGGGGGTTGTTTTCACATAACATTTCCAAACAAGCGCTGATCTTTCTCGCCTCCAAGTTCACATCTTGGTCGCCAGGCACTGAGACCACGCTGTGCGGCTTGACCTGCCATGTGAAGGAGACTGCTTCTGTGAGGGGAGACTGCTTCTGTGAGGGGAGACTGCTTCTGTGAGGTACACTGCTTCTGTGAGGGTAGACTGCTTCTGTGAGGGGGAGACTGCTTCTGTGAGGGGAGACTGCTTCTGTGAGGGGTAGACTGCTTCTGTGAGGAGGACTGCTTCTGTGAGGGGGAGACTGCTTCTGTGAGGGTAGACTGCTTCTGTGAGGGGAGACTGCTTCTGTGAGGGTAGACTGCTTCTGTGAGGGGGAGACTGCTTCTGTGAGGGGGAGACTGCTTCTGTGAGGGAGACTGCTTCTGTGAGGGGTAGACTGCTTCTGTGAGGAGGACTGCTTCTGTGAGGGGGAGAATGCTTCTGTGAGGAGAGACTGCTTCTGTGAGGGGAGAATGCTTCTGTGAGGGTAGACTGCTTCTGTGAGGGGTAGACTGCTTCTGTGAGGAGGACTGCTTCTGTGAGGGGGAGACTGCTTCTGTGAGGAGAGACTGCTTCTGTGAGGGGAGACTGCTTCTGTGAGGGGAGACTGCTTCTGTGAGGGGAGACTGCTTCTGTGAGGGGGAGACTGCTTCTGTGAGGAGAGACTGCTTCTGTGAGGGGATACTGCTTCTGTGAGGGAGACTGCTTCTGTGAGGGGAGACTGCTTCTGTGAGGGAGACTGCTTCTGTGAGGGGAGACTGCTTCTGTGAGGGGTAGACTGCTTCTGTGAGGAGGACTGCTTCTGTGAGGGGGAGACTGCTTCTGTGAGGAGAGACTGCTTCTGTGAGGGGAGACTGCTTCTGTGAGGGGAGACTGCTTCTGTGAGGGGAGACTGCTTCTGTGAGGGGGAGACTGCTTCTGTGAGGAGAGACTGCTTCTGTGAGGGGATACTGCTTCTGTGAGGGAGACTGCTTCTGTGAGGGGAGACTGCTTCTGTGAGGGGGAGACTGCTTCTGTGAGGGGAGACTGCTTCTGTGAGGGGGAGACTGCTTCTGTGAGGGGAGACTGCTTCTGTGAGGGGGAGACTGCTTCTGTGAGGGGGAGACTGCTTCTGTGAGGAGGACTGCTTCTGTGAGGGGAGACTGCTTCTGTGAGGGGAGACTGCTTCTGTGAGGAGGACTGCTTCTGTGAGGGGAGACTGCTTCTGTGAGGGGAGACTGCTTCTGTGAGGGGGAGACTGCTTCTGTGAGGAGAGACTGCTTCTGTGAGGGGAGACTGCTTCTGTGAGGGAGACTGCTTCTGTGAGGGGAGACTGCTTCTGTGAGGGGGAGACTGCTTCTGTGAGGAGAGACTGCTTCTGTGAGGGGAGACTGCTTCTGTGAGGGAGACTGCTTCTGTGAGGGGGAGACTGCTTCTGTGAGGAGAGACTGCTTCTGTGAGGGGGAGACTGCTTCTGTGAGGGAGACTGCTTCTGTGAGGAGAGACTGCTTCTGTGAGGAGAGACTGCTTCTGTAAGGGCGAGACTGCTTCTGTGAGGAGAGACTGCTTCTGTGAGGGGGAGACTGCTTCTGTGAGGGGGAGACAGTTCACAGGAACTACAGGAACTAGGTGACCCAGCCGACCTCACAGACACGTCACAACGTTCCTTTCTTGGGGGCCATCTACAATTCTCAAGATTGAAGGCATATCAACATAGCATGACCCGTAGACAGGAAGTCTCTGTGGCACTGGGTTGGACCCAGAGAGTGATAAGGTATAACAAGTCCCATTGCCTGCCCGCTTGCCCACCTGCCCACCTGCTTGCCCCACTTCCCCATTTTCTGGGAGCCCTTTGTCTCTGGAAGACTTTCAGACCAGGAGCTGATAGAATATGCCTTTCTCCCATCTGACTGGTAGATGCCAGAGGGCAGAGCTGGCTCAGAAGGTGACTGACTTTAGGAAACCAAGGACTGAATTTCTTTTCTTTTCTTTTTCTTTTTCTTTTTTTTTTGCCTCCAGGGTTATTGCTGAGGCTCAGTGCCTGCACCATGAATCCACTGCTCCTGGAGGCCATTTTTTTCCCCTTTTGTTACCCTACTTGTTGTAGCCTGGTTGTGGTCACCATCGCTGTTGATGTCGTTTGTTGTTGGATAGGACAGAGAGAAATAGAGAGCGTAGGGGAAGACAGAGAGGGGGAGAGAAAGACAGACACCTGCAGATCTGCTTCACCGTTTGTGAAGTGACTCCCCTGCAGGTGAGGAGCCGGGGGCTTGAACAGGATCCTTACGCTGGACCTTGCGGTTTGCACCACGTGCGCTTAACCCGCTGCACTACCGCCCGACCCCCAAGGACTGCATTTCTGCTTGACTGACCAGCCCCTGACCAAGCTGACACGTTCCCCTTCCACCAGGTCTCTGGCTGCGCAGACACAGACTGTCGACTCCCTGCCCTGAGTGTGTGACATGATGCCCCGGGTTCTCTGGGGTGCTGCGGATAAGGCCACGTGGACCACGGTCCCCAGCCTGCTCCACTCACAAGTATTTGCCTCCTGCTGGAGCCAGCGACTCTGGCCTTCAGTCTCCACAGGACGCCGCTTTCCAGGAGGAACAGCAGGCTGAGGTAGACGGGCCCCGAGATGGCGAGGGCCACCAGCTGCTTCCCCATCCCCAGAGACTTCCAGGCATAGATGTTCTTCTGGGTCACATATCCCTCCACTAGAGCGGGACAAACAGGTTCTCAGTCTTGGGGTGATTTTCCCGACACTTTCCTCGATCGATTCCTCCTATTATAACAAATGCCACTGGAAAGAAGCATCATTTGCAAGGGGAAGAAAGGGGTCAGGCTGCGGTGAGGGTTAGAAACTAGGTTTTTGGTGATAATCCTAAGTAGGGTTTGTGGAGGTTGATAACAGAAGTCTCTATAGCCCCAACTAAGTAATTTAAAATTATGTCTATGTCCACTTCACTCCTGTGAGAATGTCATACATCAGAAAAGGTAGCAGCAACAAATCCTGGAGAGGTTGTGGGGACAAAAGAGCCCTCCTTCAGTCCCATTGCTGGTGGGAATGTCAGTGGGTCCAACCCCTGTGGACAGCAGTCTGGAGACTCTCAGAAGGCTAGAAGTGGATCTGCCCTATGACCCTGCAATTGCTCTCCTGGGGACATATCCTAAGGAACCCAACACATCCATCCAAAAAGATCTGTGTACACCTATGTTCGTAGCAGCATAATGTGTAATAGCCAAAACCTGGAAGCAACCCAGGTGTCCAACAACAGATGAGTGGCTGAGCAAGTTGTTGTCTATATACAGTGGAATACTACTCAGCTACTAAAAACAGTGATTTCACCATTTTCAGCCCCATCTTGGATGGAGCTCGAAAGAACCATGTTAAGTGAGATAAGTCAGAAAGAGAAGGATGAATATGGGATGATCTCACTCATAGGCAAAAGTTGAAAAACAAGAACAAGATCAGAAGAGAGAACACTAAGCAGAACTTGGACGGGAGTTGGTGTATTGCACCAAAGTAAAAGACTCAGGGGTGGGTGGGTGGGAGGGTGGGGGGGTGGGCAGGGAGGGTTCAGGTCCTGGAACATGACAGCAGAGGACCTAGTGGGGGTTGTATTATTATGTGGAAAACTGGAAAAATTATCCATGTACAAACTACTGTATTTACTGTCTGTCAACTGTAAAACATTAATCCCCCAATAAAGAAATAAAAAAAAATGTCTATGTGGTCCGGGAGGTGGTCCAGTGGATACCATGAGGCTCTGAGTTTGATCCCTAGCAGCACATGTACTTGAATGATGTCTGGTTCGTTCTCTCTCCTATCCTCCTCATTAATAAGTAAATAAAAGGGGCTGGATGGTAGCGCAGCGGGATAAGTGCAAGGACCACTGTAAGGATACCAGCTCGAGCCTCTGGCTCCCCACTTGCAGGGGCGTCATTTCACAAGGGGTGAAGCAGGTCTGAAAGTGTCTGTCTTTCTCTCCCCCTCTCTGTCTTCCCTTCCTCTCATCATTTCTCTCTGTCCTATCCAACAGCAACGACAGCAATAATAATAACCATAACAACGATAAAAAACCAACAAGGCCAACAAAAGGGGAAAAAATAGCTTCCAAGAGCAGTGCATTCATAGTGCAGGCACCGAGACCTAGTAATAACCCTGGAGGCACAAAATAAATAAATAAATAAACAAATAAATAAAATCTTTAAAAGGATAAAAATAAAATTATGTCTATTTTTGTGTCTTTTTTTAATTGTACTGGCCTGGGCCTTGCACATACACACATGATTCCAGGGTCCCAGCTGATGTTTTCATTCTGTCTGCACTTGAGAGTGAAAACAGACAGACAGACACACACACCCAGAGCCCAGGAGGGGGTGGGAAGTGGCACAGCTGGATGAACACACCACTACCATCCTTGGAGATCCAGGGTCAAGTCCCCAGTCCCCACCTGCAGGGGAGCTTCATGAGAGCTGAAGCAGGGGTGCAGTACCTCTTTCTCTCCCTCTCTCTCTTTTTTACTATTTTTGGCTTTTATTTATTTACTGGAGAGATACTGAGAGAAATTGAGAGAGAACGGGAGGAAGGGAGGGCAAGAGACAGAGAGACACCTGCAATACTGCTTCACCACTTGTGTCGTTTCCCCCTGCAGGTGGGGATCAGGGGCTTGAACCGGGGTCCTTGCTCACTGTAATGTGTTGTGCCACCACCTACCCCCTCTTTCTCTCCTTTTCTGTCTCCTTCTCCTTTCTCAACTTCTCTCTGTCCTATCAAATAAAAAGAAGAAAAAATAAATAAAAAGGGAAAAAATGGTCGCCAGGAATGGTGGATTAATTGTGCAGACACCAAGCCCTAGAGAGAACTCTGGTGGCAAATAAAATTGGGGTGCTGTGAGGAAGACAGCATAATGGCTACGCAAACAGACTCTTGTGCCTGAGGCCCCGAGGTCCCAAGTTCAATCCCCCATACCCACCATAAGCCAGCACTGAGCAGTGCCCTGGTAAAAAGAAAGAAAGAAAGAAAGAGAAAGAGAGAGAGAGAGAGAGCAAAAGGAAAAAGAAAAAAGAAATGGAAAAAGAAAAAGAAAAAAAGTGTGTGTGTGTGTCACATCACAGCACTGCCCCACCACCCATGGAGGTCCCCTGGCTACATAGTTCCAGCACCACATGGGAACATCACAGATGGCACTGAGCTCCACAGATGGCGCTGTGGTGTTTCCCCTTCTCTGACTGTTGTTGTTTTCAATTTCCCAGAACCCTGCTCAGTTCTGGTTTATGGTGGTGCAAGGGTTGAACCTGAGACTTCAGAGCCTCAGGCATGAAAATCTGTTTGCATAAATATTATGCTATCTCCTTTGCTTGCTCTATTTGATTTTTTAAAAAATTTATTTAACTAACTTTTTCCTCCAGGGTTACTGCTGGGGCTCGGTGCTTGCACTATGAATCCACTGCTCCTGGAGGCTATTTTTTCCCTTTTGTTGCCCTAGTTGTTTATCATTGTTGTTGTTATTATTGTTGTTGTTGATGTCATTGTTGTTGGATAGGACAGACAGAAATGGAGAGAGGAGGGGAAGACAGAGAGGGGGAGAGGAAGACAGACACCTGCAGACCTGCTTCACCGCCTGTGAAGCGACCCTTCCATGCAGGAGGGGAGCCGGGGACTCGAACCAGGATCTTTATGCTGTCACACCGGTCCTTGCGCATCGTGCCACGTGTGCTTCACCCACTGCACTGCCACCCAGCCCCCTCTATTTAAAAATTTTAAACTGATAAGTAAAACATTGGCCCTAGGGGCAGACAAGACAGTTCACCTGAACGGTACACCCGCCTTGTCATGTGTGTGACCCGGGTTCGAGCCTGGTGCACGGCGCTCTGGAGGAAGCTTTGCGACGTGTCTTTTTTCCCTCTCCCCTATGTCTCTCAACAGTTTCAAAGCACATGAGAAATAGAGAGAGTCACTCTGGCACATGAGCTAACAGGCTGAACTCAGAGCTTGCTAGTCCCTCTTGCTTGCTAGCACATGCTTCATCTCGGCACCGCCTCCTGGGCTGCTGTTTCTTTCTCGCTGTAAAAAAGGTGACCTTTGGTGTGTTGCACCAAAGTAAAAGACTTTGGGGTGGGTATTTCACTGTCAACTGTAAACCATTATCCCCCCAACAAAGAAAAAAAAAAACCACCACCACCACCAACAACAACAAAAGGTGGCCCAGAGTGGTAATGGCCCAGCGCCCCTGTAAGCCCCCCAAGCCCTGCAACATTATTAAGTGAGAGAAGTCAAATGCGAAAAGGCACAAATGAGTTAGAAAGATAGCTTGTCTTGCCGTGGGCATGACCCGGGTCTGAGTGCTAGTACCTAGCACTGCGGCACCAAGGGAGGTTCTAGAGCTGTGGTGTCTGTCTGTCTCTTGCCTAGAAGAGCAGGTTGGCCTGGGAGCAGTGATATCACATATGCACAAGATCCCAACTCCATTCATTAAAAATTTTTAAATTTAATTAATTAATTTATTTGCCTCCAGGGTTATCGCTGAGGCTTGGTGCCTACATTATGAATCCACTGCTCCTGGAGGCCATTTTTTCCATTTTGTTGTCCTTGTTATTATTATTATTACTGTTGTTATTGCTGCTGTTGTTGTTGGATAGGACAGAGAGACATGGAGAGAGGAGGGGAAGACAGAGAGGGGGAGAGAAAGACAGACACCTGCAGACCTGCTTCACCGCCTGTGGGGTGAAGGTGGGGAGCTGGGGGCTCGAACTGGGATCCTTGAGCTGGTCCATGTGTTTCCAGCTATGCGTGCATAACCCACTGCACTACAACCCCCCTTATTTATTTATTATTGAATATAGACAGAGAGAAATTGAGAAGGGGAGATAGAGAGACTCTTGTAGCCCTGCTTTACCACTCATGAAACTTTCCCCTTGTAGGTGGGGACCAGGGACTTGAACCCCCAACTCCATTACAAAAAAAAAAAGTCCCGTTTGTATCATTTCCTGTATGAAAAGCCCACAACAGATAGGTTATTGGCTGCCAGAACTGGGGGAGGTGGGGGTGAGTGCTAGCGGAGAGGGGGTCTCTTTTTGGGGTGAAGGTGTCCTGCAGCTGGTGGCACAAGGCACCGCCTGGGGAATCTGCTACCAGCCACCGGGTGTGCACTTGAAGTGGTGCAGGCTGCGTGACTCCCAGGTCGCCGGCTATACTCACATATGTCGTTGCAGTCCAGCTGGCTCAGCTTCTTGTCAGCGCAGAGCTTCTGTAGCTCAAAGTTATAATACAAGTTGGAGAGAGCCATTCCCAAACAGTAGCCTGGAAGGGGCAGGAACATCTGGTCCAAGGTCTCTGAGACTTCTGTGTAGCCCATGTCTGTCGGGGAAGAAGAGCAGCTCTACTGGCAGGAAGACACACACCTGCCCAGCACCTCCGCCACAGAGCACTGTTGGCGCTGCCTTTCACGCCCCGTGTGGGGTCGCTTCGAGACTGGACTCTCCTCTCAGGCCCTCTGCAGCCACTCAGCCTCTGTGCCATGAATATACAGAAAGGGTTCTCTTAGACATTAAGAGAAGGCAACTTTTAGCTTCTTGTGTTTTGTTTGTTTGCTTGTTTTATTCTTTATTTTTATTTTTTTAATTATTGATTGATTGATTGATTTTGCCTCCAGGGGCTCGGTGCCTGTGCTACAAATCCACTGCTCCTAGAGGCCATTTTTGCCTTTTGTTGTCCTTGTTGTTTATTGTTGTTGTTGTTCTTGTTATTATTGTGTTGTTGTTGGACAGGACAGAGAGAAATGGAGAGAGGAGGGGAAGACAGAGAGGGGGAGAGAAAGACAGACACCTGCAGACCTGCCTCACCACTTAACCCGCTGCACTACTGCCCAGCCCCCTGTTAGTTTGTTTTTAGATAGAGCGAAAGGCACGATACCACCAAAGCTTCCTTCAGTGCGGTGGGAGCCAGGCTCGAGCTAGGCTGTCCACACAGCAAGGCAGCCCACTGCCCAAGTGAGCTATTTGCCGACCTGTCATGTTTCGTGGAGTGGAGAAAGGTGATGAGAGGTAGCACAGGTCTTACTTTTTATGAGGCCCGACTTCCACCCTGGGCACCAATGTGGAAGCAACATGGAGGGTGCCGGGGCAGCTCCACACATGGTGAAGTTGTGCTGTCGTGTCTCTCATCTCTCTCTCACTCTCTCTCTGCCTGTTGCTCCATCCAGACAAACAAACCAGATTTGACATAGGAGGGTGCTCATGCTCAGTGGTATCGTGAGTGCACAAAGTTCCGGGTTCCTTTCCTGGTTCTGTTCGACAAGTAAGTAAATGGAGCCCCTGAAAGGCGAGAGGGCAGCTGTGGCTGCAGTAAACTGTGTTTCTTAATACAGAGCTGAGGTGTTTACTTTCAGCAAATAAACACAGTAGCTTTGCAAAACCGATGTGCTTCTTGTGAGCACGCTACAGCTGAGGACCGAGAGGCGCGTGACAGAGTGCGGAGCGCTCCGGTCTCTTTCTCACAGAAAACTAAACATATAAGAAACAAGAATTCTGGGCGCCAGGAGGTGATTCTCCAGATAGTACACACACTTCATGCGTGACGATCCAGGTTTGCGACCCTGCAAGGGGGAAGGCCTGCAGGGGAGCTTCGCCAGTTGTGGAGTGGTGCTGTGGGTGTTCCCATCTCATCCTCTCTCTCTCTCCCTTTCACTCTCTCTTAAAAAAAAGTGGGGGGTCTGGCGGTGGTGCAGTGGGTTAAGCGCATGTGGTGCAAAGTGCAGGGATCCCGGTTCGAGCCCCCAGCTCCCCACCTGCAGGGGAGTCGCTTCACAGGCAGTAAAGCAGATCTGCAGGTATCTGTCTTTCTCTCCCCCTGTCTTCCCTTCCTGTCTCCATTTCTCTCTGTCCTGTCCAGCAATGAACAATATCAACAATGGCAATAATGATGACCATGGTGAGGCTACAACAACAAGGGCAACAAAAGGGGGGAAAATGGCCTCCAGGAGTGGTGGATTTATAGTGAGGGCACCGAGCCCAGTAATAACCCTGGAGGGAAAAAAAAATAAACAAACAAACAAAAAAAGTGGCCACCAGGAGTGGTAGAAGCATGGAAGAAAAGAAAAGAAAGAATTCTAAATTTGGAAACCTAGCCTGGAGGCTGAGGCAAAGTGGGGATGGGGAGTGGCAGCCCCCGAGAGAGATGCCAGCAGGACAGCGCCCTTGAAGCTCTGCCAGCCAGGGTCACAGCACAGCCTTTACATGCGGTGGGGGGATATTCCTTCTGCTCTGGATGACACGTCCACCTGTCCACCCTTTCTGCTGAGTGCTGTGTCTGGGACACCTCCAATTTGGGGCTCTTCAGACTCCGCCTGCCAGCGATGCCCGTGCACCGGTCTCTGTCCCACACTTATGGGAGCACCACTGTGCCTGCTGGCAGGACGGGGAGCTGTGTGTGCCGTGGCTAGAGGGACAGACGGAGAGGCCCGGAGCACTCTGCGGTGCAGAAAAGCCGACCCTCACCTTTTTCGCTTGTGACGAGGATGAAGGGCCCGATACTCAGGAAGGTGAGTGTGATGATGAGCTTGACGCAGGCGCTGCCTGCATTGTCGAAGCAGAAGCTGGTCAGGTAGATGAAGGGGACGATGGCCCAGGCGTAGAGCATGAGCGCCAGCACCACGGCCGGCACGCTGGCCGGGTGTGTGAACGCCTCCTCCTTGTAGCACAGAAACACCACCTTAGGGAGGGGAGAACTGCAGTCACACAGAGTCCAGGCTAAGCACCAGAGACAGGAGAGGATGGTCTCATTGGGAACACTTGCTATACCCAAACCCCAACGGCCATGTCCCACTCCCTGCTCAGCAGGGCAGGACCGGCGGGGCTCTGCTCCCAGGGGGCACTCTCGGGCGTTGGTGTGGTGAGATCAGGGGCTCAGAGCTGCAGTGCTCAGTCCCAAGCAGGTATGGGAGCTAGTTCTGAATGAGAAACACCCCAAGGTGCTGGCGGCAGCACCAGCCTTGGGGTTACCCGTCAGGAGACCTGAGGGCAGGCCTCTCTGCTCCTGGTGATGCCAGGATCTGACCATCCTTTATTGAGTGTCAGTACTGACGGTGCTCTCACACGCTGTGTCACCTCGCAGCCTAGAGCTGCTGGTCTAGACTTCGGATCTGGGTTCTGGTTCTTTGCAGTGTCCTCAAGGTCAGCCTCCTGGACGCACAGATGGGGCGCCGGCCCACAAGGTCCTCACCAGCAGCAGCAGGCTGGGAATCAGGAAGGAGAGAAGGTCCCACAGCAGAGCCGACAGCCAGTAGGCGGCTACATAGACCCCGCTGGTGAACTGCACATGTTTGGCCCTGAGTGATTTCTCTTTGACCGTCAAGATGGAGAAAGAGCTGGACAGGAAAGCGATTCCGAAGAGCAAGTTGATGACCAGATAGTGTCCTTTCGGGCC
This sequence comes from Erinaceus europaeus, assembly GCF_950295315.1. Classification (NCBI taxonomy): domain Eukaryota; kingdom Metazoa; phylum Chordata; class Mammalia; order Eulipotyphla; family Erinaceidae; genus Erinaceus; species Erinaceus europaeus. The sequence continues at coordinate 5,383,769 of NC_080176.1, forward strand.
CCTGGGAGAGTAGGCATGAGGGGAGAGGCAGCAGTTTCAGCACAGGCACTCCCAGCCTCGGCCCCCCAACACTGCAGCTGTAAGTAACCGGAGAAACAGGAAGACAAGGGCAGGCAGCAGGGGAGAAGGACTGAGAACAGACGGACAGGCAGGAGGACTGGAGCCTGGGCGGGGCGGGGTGGGGACGCACTGGTACAGGATGTCCTCAGCAGTCTCCGAGGTCGACTGAGGCTGGGGGTGGTTGACAGCTGTGATGGAAGCCCGTGGCCCCGAGAGCAGCCGGAAGAGCAGGCTGTCCACCAGTGCCACGGCCAGCGCGGGCGAGTGAAGGGCCTGGTTGTTGAACAGCGCTGTCACCGTGCTGCGGTTGCCCTGGTGCTCGACGGAGACCCCCACGAGGTATTTCCCATCAAACTGCTCAGGCTCTTCCTCCAACCTCTTCAGCAGGAATTCTTCTACCAAACCTGAGAATGAGAGAGAGGAAGCAGGAAAGGGGGGAGAGGGAGGCAGAGGGAGAGAGAGGGCCTGTGGGGGCCTCCTTCCCATCTGCTACTTCTACCTCTGCCGGTGGCCCCTCTACTCTGCAGCCCCAATCAAGCCTGACTGTTTCAGAGTGAGAGAGGCAGAGGGAAACGCAAAGGAACCACTGTACCACAACTCCCTGCAGTGGGGTGGGGCCGGGCCAGCGGGGAGCTGTGTGTGCCGTGGCTACAGGGCAGACAGAGAGGGCCCGGAGCACTCTGTGGTGAGGATGGAGGGTGGGAGCACTCTGTGGTGAGGATGGAGGGGTGGGAGCACTCTGTGGTGAGTGAGGATGGAGGGGTGGGAGCACTCTGTGGTGAGTGAGGATGGAGGGGTGGGAGCACTCTGTGGTGAGTGAGGATGGAGGGTGGGAGCACTCTGTGGTGAGTGAGGATGGAGGGTGGGAGCACTCTGTAGTGAGGATGGAGGGGTGGGAGCACTCTGTGGTGAGTGAGGATGGAGGGGTGGGAGCATTCTGTGGTGAGGATGGAGGGGTGGGAGCACTCTGTGGTGAGTGAGGATGGAGGGGTGGGAGCACTCTGTGGTGAGTGAGGATGGAGGGGTGGGAGCACTCTGTGGTGAGTGAGGATGGAGGGTGGGAGCACTCTGTGGTGAGTGAGGATGGAGGGGTGGGAGCATTCTGTGGTGAGGATGGAGGGTGGGAGCACTCTGTGGTGAGGATGGAGGGGTGGGAGCACTCTGTGGTGAGGATGGAGGGGTGGGAGCACTCTGTGGTGTGGATGGAGGGGTGGGAGCACTCTGTGGTGAGGATGGAGGGTGGGAGCACTCTGTGGTGTGGATGGAGGGGTGGGAGCACTCTGTGGTGAGGATGGAGGGTGGGAGCACTCTGTGGTGAGGATGGAGGTCACGTGGCCGAGTAGCACACTAACCAGATGAGCTATTCTGAGATCAGGGGCAGGATTATGACTAAGCAAAAGTGATTCACACGTGAGCCAAGTCTCCTATTACAATATTTCTCGTGTTTTATTTTGTTTTGTTTTTTTTTGGGTGCGACTCAGAGTTAAGTATTTCTTAACTCCCTCAGAGTTAAGTATTTCTCTTTACTGGCCCCCCAACCAAGGGAGTGTTAGTCCAAACACTCAAGACAGCCCAGCAACCTCACTGTTGGACGTGCTTTAGCCTCCAGGAAGATGAGACAGTGGTCTCATATCTGGGACTCCTCCCTTTCACATGATTTGAGATTTGAAGATTTTTAAAATTTTATTTAAATATTTTCTTCTTATTATTTTTTTGTCTCCAGGGTTGTTGCTGGGACTTGGTGCCTGCACTACGAATCCACTGCTCCTGGTGGCCATCTTTTCCCCATTATTGTTGTTGTTGCTATTGTTGCTGGATAGGATAGAGAGAAATGGAGAGAGGAGGGGAAGACAGAGAGGAGAGAAAGATAGACACCTGCAGACTTGCTTCACCGCTTGTGAAGCGACTCCCCTATAGGTGGGGAACCCAGGGCTCGAACCGGTCCTTTCACTTTGCACTATATGTGCTTAACCAGGTGCATTACTGCTCGCCCCTGATTTCATTATTTTTATGAGGGGAAGAGAGAGAAAGACCAGAGCACCATTCAGCTCTGGTATCTGTGAGGCTGGGAGTGAACCTGGGCCTTAGCTATGCTGGACCCTGTGCTCGAGTGGAGAGCCCTGGGAGGCGTTTTCCAAGATTTCTGGATACGTGGTCTGAAAGCAGAACCTTCACAGGCTGTGACAGACATGTCACTCTAAGGGTCAACAGGCCTCCCTCTGTGGTCAGTTCTCCTGGGCCTGGTACTCACCTGGAAGCTCTAAAGGAATCTGGTTTTCGGCCACAAGCAGATCTCTGAGGTGTTTGGGAAGCTGAGGCCCCAGTCTGGAATTTGGAGAGATAAAGAATGGTACGATGGTCTGGCCATATGTTTTTAGCGTCAGCTCCAAGGGGTTGTTCTCTGTACTTGCTCTGAGGCTGAGGGAAGAGAGGCTATAGACTGTGATCAGCAGCGGCACCAGGATCTGGATGGTGAACATCAGCAGCCAGTAGCGCCAGGAGTACAGCGCCCTCTTCAGGAACATGGTGTAGAACTGCTGGCAGAAACGCTTGTACTACAACAAAGGGGGGAGGACACCACTAGCGCTGTGGACAGAGTTGATTTCTCTTGGAATCTTTTTTTTTTTAATCGTTGTTGTGATTACTATTATTGTTGTTATTAATATCGTTGTTGTTGGATAGGGCAGAGAGAAATGAAGAGAGGAGGGGAACACAGAGGAGAGACAGACACCTGCAGACCTGCTTCACTGCTTGTGAAGTGACCCCCCTTAAGGTGGGGAGCTGGTGGGCTCCAACCAGGATCCTTACGCTGGTCCTTTCGCTTTGCACCATGTGCACTTAACCCGCTGTGCTACTGCCGACTCCCTCTATTTTTTTTATTGTTGTTGTAGCTATTGTTGTTATTGATGTTGTTGTTGTTGGATAGGACAAAGAGAAATGCAGAGAGAGGAGGGGAAGACAAAGAGAGGGAGAGAAAGACAGACACCTGCAGACCTGCTTCACCGCCTGTGAAGTGACTCCCCTTCAGGTAGGGAGTCAGGGCTCAAACTGGGATCCTTACTCCGGTCCTTGCGCTTCGCGCCACATGCGCTTAACCCGCTGCGCTACTGCCCGACTCCCTAGTAATTGTTATTGTTATTATTTCTTTACAGGACAGAGAGAAACTGAGCAGGGTAGTGGGAGAGAGAGAGAGAGAGAGACACCTGCATCCCTGTTTTAGTGATGCCAAAGACCCCACCGGCTCACATTCTCGCTGGCGTCTAAAGCACGTTGCTCACCCCAGTGTTCGGTTTGATTGGCAGGCCAGACCAAACTGAAAAGATCCTTGAATGAAGACGCTTGATTCTGTTAATTGGAACTTTGTTGACCAGAGGGAGAGAATGGACAGATGGATTCTTGGCGGCTTGGGGAGTTTGACTAGAATCTACCAACTGCGTAACCCTAAAGCAAATGCAGAAAGAAATACAAATTATTAAATCACAACATGTGTCATTTTATTTGGATTAAAAAAAAAAAAAACACGAGAACTGGAGAACAGAGGACTAGAACAGTGGAGGCGGGAGCTGTGCAGGTGACGAGCTCTGAGGAGGCTCTGAGGAGGCACTGTGCTGCCCGCCACCGAGCTCCTAGGAACTCCGCTCAGGCAGCACCAGCGAGAGTAGATGTCACTGTTTTCTATACAAGATGCATGAAATTGAAACGAAATTAATTTTAGGGGCAGGTAGTAGAAGCCATTCTATTCCCATCCAGTAGAGGGCACACGTAACCATTTTAAGGACCCGGGTTTGATGCCATACCATCACATGGGAACACCAGGCACAGAGGAAGTTTCATGAGAACTGAAGTGATGAGAGGCTGGGGAGACAGCATAATGGTTCTGCAAAAGACTTTTATGCCTGAGCGTCCAAAGTCCCAGGTTCAATCCCCAGTACCACCATAAGCCAGAGCGGAGCAGGGTTCTGGTTGCTCTCTGTGTATATCTTTCTCTCTGTGTCTGTCATTAAAAATAAGTAAATAAATAAATAAAGATACATAAGAGAGAGAGAGAGAGAGAGAGAAAGAGAGAGAGAGAGAGAAAGGCATTACAGCATTGCTCGAGCACCCCAGGAGCTTCTCTCACTACATGGTACTCCCATGAGGCAATGGGGCTTTAAGCAGAAGTCCCATGCATAGGAAGGCATGCACATTACCAGAGGGCTACCTCCTGGCCCCCAACAAGTTTATTTTAAGATTTTATGCTAGGGCCTGGTGGTGGTACACCAGTTGAGCGCACATGTTACCATACACAAGTACCTGGGTTCAAACCCCTGGCCCCCACCTGTAGGAAGAAAGCTTCATAATGCAGGTGTCTCTCTTTCTCTCCCTCTCTATCTCCCCCTCCACTTGATCTCTCTCTGTCTCCGTTAAATAAATAATACATTAAAATTTAAAAAAATTATGTTAATACAAACATCCTATAATAATCAGAACAACATTCAACTGATGGAATGAAGCTGAGGAGCTGTGTGCTAGCTGAATTCAAGCTGTGACACTGAAAAGCCACAGCAGTCACAGCGGTATGGTGATGACACGGGGCACACAGACAACGAGTGGCCGGAACACGTAACGGAGAAGTTGACACACAGTCAGTTGCTTTATGTGAAGTAATTCAATGTAAGGAAAATCCATTTTGGGGCTGGGTGGTGGTGCACCTGGTTGAGCACACAGGTTCAAGGCCCCAGTCCCCACACGCAGGGGAAAGCTTTGCGAGTGGTGAGGCAGGGCTGCAGGTGTCTCTCTGCCTCTCTCCTTCTCTATCTCCCCCTCCCTCTCTATTTCTGGCTGTCTCTAGCCAATAACTAAGTAAAGATAATACAAAAAAGAAAATTCATTTCCACAAAGAGCTCTAACTGTTTAACCAGCTTCCTAATTATTCAAACCAAGTGGAGTAGGGTTACCTGTTACTTCTAGTAAAGTATCCAAAACACATTCAGTATTTAGTTATGTATTTATTCTTGCCTCCAGGGTGTTGCTGGGGCTTGGCGCCGGCACTATAAACCAACCGTTGCTGGCGGCCATTTTCCCCTTTGCGCTCTCTCTCTCTCTTTCTCCCTCTTTCTTTCTTTCATTTTCCTTTTTAAGATTTTTACTTATTTATGAATGATAAAAATAGGAGGAGAGAGAGAGAAAGAACCAGACATCACTCTGGTACGTGTGCTGTCAGGGACTGTAGTCAACATCTCAGGCTTGAGTCCAGTTTTATCTACTGCGCCACCTCCCGGGCCACTATTTTTTCTATTTTTATTCAATAGAAGAGAGAGAATTTAAGAGGGGAGGGGCAGATAGAGAGGGAGAGAGAAAGACAGACACCTGCAGACCTGCTTTACTGCTGCTTAAGTGTCCCCGCTGCAGGTAGAATGTGGGTTTATTTATTTTTATCTCTTTATTTTTGTTTTTACCAAGGCATTACTTCCCTGGGTTGAAATCTTCAGAGTTAGACATAGAGACAGAGGATGACAGAAAAAGTGACACTGAGGATCCTTCAGTGTGGTGGGGCCAGGTGGGAACCTGGGTGGCCTGCGTGGCAGAGCAGGTGCAATACCCAGCTGAGCTGCTTTGCTGGCTTATTAATTAATTTAGTTGTCTCCAGGGTTATCACTGGGGCTCAGTGCTGGCACTCTGAATCCACTGCTCTTGGTGGCTATTTTTTTTTTCATTTTTTTATTGGATAGGACAGAGGGAAATTGAGAGGGGAGGGGAAGAGAAAGATAGACACATATGGGGGGGGGCTGAGCAGAAGTGCAGTGGGTTAAGCGCACATGGCACAAAGCGCAAGGACTGGTGTAAAGATCCCAGTTCGAGCCCCCAGCTCCCCACCTGCAGGGGGGTCACTTCACAGGTGGTGAAGCAGGTCTGCAGGTGTCTATCTTTCTTTCTCCCTCTCTGTCTTCCCCTTCTCTCTCGATTTCTTTCTGTCCTATCCAAGAACAGTGAAGGCAATGACAACAATAATAGTAACAACAACAATGATAAATAACAAGGACAACAAAAGGAAAAATAGCTTCCAGGAGCAGTGGATTTGTAGTGCAGGCACCAAGCCCCAGCAATAACCCTGGAGGCAAAAAAAAAAAAAAAAAGACACATACAGACCTGCTCCACCACTTGTGAATTAACACTCCCCCCCCCCCCGTAGATGGGGAGCCAGGGGCTCAAACCTGGATCCTTGTGCTTCATACTGTGTGCACTTAACCTGGGGTGCCACTGCCCGAGCCCTGCTAGCTTATTTATTTATATATTTATTTGCCATTATGGTTATCTCTGGGGATTGGTGCCTACAGACAAATACACTGCTCCTGGTGTATTCCATTTATTTTAAACTTTTTCTTTCTTTTTCTTTTCTCTTTCTTTCTTTCCCAGACGACTGATCAGCTCTGGTCTATGGTGGTGCTGGGGATTAAACCTGCAACTTTGGAGCCTCAAGCACGAAAGCCTTTTTGCATAAATATTATGCTATCTCCCCTGCCCTCCTTCCTTCTGTCCTTTTATATATTTGGCAGAAAAGAGAGAACTTGAGGAGGCTGGGTGAGGTAAAGAAGGAGCACTCATAGCCCTGCTTCACCACCAGAGAAACTTTCCCCCTGCAGTTGGGGACCTGGGGCTTAAATCTGGGTCCTTGTGCATAAGATGTGCCCATGACCAAGTGTGCCAGTGCCCACTGCCCAAGCCCCTTGTACTGTTGTTTCCCGTGCCTGAAAATTCTGTTTGAACCGTGCTTGTTAAATTCTAGTCCATTCAACATGTTCTCCATTAGCGCAGGGCCCTCCCGCTTGGCGGTACTCTCAACGGGCTAGCAGGCCCTTCAGTGAGGATGTTGCCAAAAGACTTAACGCTGAGGTGGGGGGGGGGGGGGGTCTAGCCCTAAGAGTCTCAAAGTCTATGGTTCACAGTTGCTCACTTAATGAAGACTTCCTCCATGGTGGTGACAGAGGCCCCAAAGCTGGTGATACCTAACTCTTCCTGCTTCTCTTCCAAGTCAGCGAAGAGAGACTCAAACCTAAAAGGGAAGGGCAGTGTCATCTGTCAAAAGTGGCGGGTAAGCCCTATCATCTTCCCCTTTGGTTTTCCCCAGAGGAAAAAGTCTGGACTATGTGACGGAGAGGACATCCGTCCAGATCTCAGCTCTGTAACTCTTCAGTTTCATGACTGTGGACCTGAATAAGGAGACTAGTAACAGCAGGCTCTTGCAAAGATAAATCAAACATGGTTCTAGCACAGTTTAAGTGAAGGTAAATATTAATCTACATCTTTTCTTCCAGTAAGAAGAAATAATGTGGTTTTTTGGAATGTCTATGAAATCTCCGGGTCTATTTGAAGTCTTTCTGCATGGATCAACTCTGTAACGCTCTCAACAGCTCTTTGAGGACAGTGCAGAGAGAGAAAAAGGTAAATAATTTGTTGGAGATCACACAGCCTAGTTCTAGGAGGCCCGTAGAAGATATAGGAGAGAAACGGATGAAGCAGATAAGTAAGAGAAGAAGAATCAAACTAGGGAATCTTCGAGAAGCTGAGGTGATGGGAGCCTGAGCTGGTGCTTTGTGAGGAAGAGGCTATAAACAGATGAAAGAAAGAGAACTGAGTGTGAAAGCAAGCAGGCGTGTAGGTCTGCAGCAGGGAAAATACAGAGTTCTTGCTTGGTGGCTTTTATTCTCTTCCTGGTATGTGAGTGAATTCCCCACTGAAGGTGACATGGGAGTTGACTGAAGGTGACAGAGGAGCCAGGGAGGGGAGTTTGGTTAACAGTCTGAGACTGACATAGTTGATTTTTCAAAGATTTATTCCTGTATTATGAGAGCAACAGAGTGAGAGGAGAAAGAGCAGAGTACTGCTCAGCTCTTCTGGCATAAGGGGGTCTGGGACTGTAGGCAAAGCCTCTGTGTCCTCAGGAATGCAAGATATGCCTCTTACTGGCTGAGTTATCAGCTCAGCTCTGACGTTATTCATTTAAAGGAGACTCATCTGATCTCAGTCGTGTGGGTGCAGGTAGCTACATCCACAGTCCTGGACCCCTGAAGGCCACTCTAAGGAATCTGACTTTGATCTAGGGCAACAGAGTACTCGGGTTTTAAGGAAGGAGATGACATGATTAGATCACAGTAATTTTTTTTTTTCCATTTCCAGGGATTCACCACTCTGGCCTGACTGTTTCAGACAGAGAGGCAGAGAGAGAAAGGGAACCACAGCACTGAAACTTCCTTCAGTGCAGTGGGCACTGGGTTCAAACCTGGGTTGTACACATGGCAGAGCAGCCCACTTCCCAAGTCAGCTAATCTGTCGACCCAAATGCTAGTATTTTAAAATGTGTTCTGATTGGGTGTTTCTCCAGGAAATACCAGAGGCCTGGCAGTGCAGGTGCAGATGCTTATTGGAGCTGAGGGGGGACTGGAGAGCCTCCCGAGGCCCCTTACCTGTGTGCCTGATCCTTTGGAAGTATAAAGGTTAATTCCTCTCCAATGCTGGCCTGGTAAATGGCGTTTGGTATATGATGAGTAATCACATGGACTATCTGCTCTGTGTCACATCCAGGTGTTTTCACTAGAGTGATGTAATAGCCTGCACCTGAAATAATATTTCAAAGACCATGGAACAGTTTTATGGTGTGTTTTATTTTTTATATTTATTTTTCCCTTTTTGTTGCCCTTGTTGTTTTTTTATTTCTTTATTGGGGAATTAATGCTTTACATTCAACAGTAAATACAATAGTTTGTACATGCATAACATTCCCCAGATTCCCATTTAACAATACAACCCCCACTATGTCATTCATCATCTTTCATGGACCTGTACCTTGTTGTTTTTTTATTGTTTAGTTATTATTGATGTCATTGTTGTTGGATAGGACAGAGAGAAATGGAGAGAGGAGGGGAAGACAGAGAGGGGAGAGAAAGATAGACACCTGTAGACCTGCTTCACCGCCTGTGAAGCGACTCCCCTGCAGGTGGGGAGCCGGGGGCTCGAACCAGGCTCCTTACCCCGGTCCTTGTGCTTTGCGCCACCTGCGCTTAACCCGTTGTGCTACCGCCCAACTCCCGGTGTTTTTTTTTTTTTTTTTAAGAAATTTATTTATTTATCTTTATGAGAGAAAGGGAGACGGGGTGGGGGAATGGAGGAGAGAGAGAGTGTGTGAGTAAGAGAGGGACCAGAATACTGCTCAGCTCTGGAACAGCATAGGTGGTTTGGGGATAGAACCTAGGCCTCAGGGGTCTCAGGCATGCACATCCTCCACGCTAACCCTGGGCTGTCTTCCTGGCCTGACACTGTTATGACCATGCTTTATTTTCTGTCGCTTCAAATGGGACAGTTCCAAGAAAAAGAGGAACTGGACCCCTGGGGTCTCATTTAAAGCACAGTGCAGCCTCTTTTGAGGGTCTCTCTACAGTCTCTCGACTGCGGTCATGGGGGGGATCCTAATGGCACATCTTACAACAGAAGGCAAGATGTCAGAGGGATGTGTTGCAGGCAACCCTTCACACAGCAGATGACCGGGGACAACAAGGCAAGCCAGCAGAGGCCTTGGCCAGAGACCCAAAGAACACAGGTCTCTCCAATTCAATCACACCTTTGAGGAGATACATTTGGTAGTATTCTAAACCTTCTGAAGTTGCTCACGTCTGTCACTACTGTGCCAGTGGTGCGCGTGCAAATCCTCTGATGGAACAGGGCTAAGGACACAGCCTTGGGCCAGTCAACCATCCTGACTAGAGACACTATACTGTCAACAAAGCCAAGGACTTTGGGTGGGTGAAGGGAGGTGAGAGGGAATAAGAGAGGGTTGGGACAGGGTGTGGGATAGTGGAGGAGGACTTGAGTTGGTGGTAGGAGTAGTGGGCAGGCACCTGTCGAGGGGAGATAAGAAACTCTATCCATGTAGGGGGCTGGGTGGTAGGTAGCTCAGCGGCTTAAGAGCACATAGCGTGAAGTGCAAGGACCGGTGTAAGGATCCTGGTTCGAGCCCCTGGCTCCATACCTGCAGGGGGGTTGCTTCACAGGCGATGAAGCAGGTCTGCAGGTGTCTATTTCTCTCTCCCCCTTTCTGCCTTTTCCTCCTCTCTCGATTTCTCTCTGTTCTATTCAACAACAAGAACAACAACAACAGCAGCTAAAACAACAATTACAACTCAGGCAACAAAAATGGGGAAAATGGCCTACAGGAGCACTGGATTTGTAGTGCAGGCACAGAGCCCCAGCGATAACCCTGGAGGCAAAAGAAAGAAAGAAAGAACGAAATGACCTATGTAACAACAACTGCCTTGTGAATCATAATTTCCCTAAGAAGAGTGGGGGGAGGGAGTTGGGCAGCAGAGGGTTAAGCACACATGGCGCAAAGCACAAGGATCCCGGCTTGAGCCCCCGGCTCCCCACCTGCAGGGGAGTCGCTTCACAAGCGGTGAAGCAGGTCTGCAGGTGTCTATCTTTCTCTCCCCCTCTCTGTCTCCCCAACTCCATTTCTCTCTGTTCTATCCAACAACGATGACATCAATAACTACAACAATAAAACAAGGGCAACAAAAGGGAGTAAATAAATATTTAAAAAAAAGAAAATTGGGGGGAGAGCCATATATAGAAGGTGGGCTGGAGAAAGAGCTCACTGGGCAGGTGGCTGCCTTGAAACCCTGGCACCATGTGGGGTTTCCATGGCACAGGAAGAAGTTCCTGTGCCACAGTGTCTCTCCTTTCTTTCTGTTTCTTTATCTTCATGAAAAGTAGCCTGAAAAGCAAAATCACACATGCATAAAGCCCTGCTGGTAAGAGCAAAACAACACAAAGACATGTAAAATCTAGGGTTTTTTTTTTTTTTTTTTTTTTACCAGATCACTACTCAGCTCTGGCTACTGGTGGTATAAGGAATGGTACTTGGGACCTTGGAGCCTCAGGCATGAGAGTCTTTTTGCCTGACCATTATACTATTGCCTCCTCTGGCTGGTAAAATCTTAGTGAACACTGGGAGGAGGAAAGTTCACAGAGAGCAGATGCAGAGTACCCAGAGTGAGAGTTTAAGCGGGTGGGGTCATGCACAAGGAAACGCAACGTCCGTATGAGGACAGTCACCAGAGGGCAGGCGAGAGTCTGCGGCCCAGGAAAGAATCCGGGCCAGAGACTCAGATTCCAGCACAGAGAATGCAGATGAGGCAGGAGAGTGGGCGAACCGACTAAGAAAGAGGGCAAAAAAAAGAAAAAGAAAGAAAGAAAGTGAGCAGAGACAGAAGAGAGGTGAGTGGAGCACTCTGGTGTTGTGAGGTGGGGGTGACACAGGAGGGAAACACAAGGGAGGGTTCCCAGGAGGGGTTCTGGAGAGAGTGGCAGCAGCTGTGGGAACAGCAGCACCTCTGCGCTCTCTCACTCTGAGGAATGTGCAGCTTAAAGTCCATTCTCTAGATCAGAGGGATAAGCTGACTGCCAGCAAACTGGCAGAGGACAATGAGACCCAGAGATTCTGTTCTCTCCATTGTCTCCTCGTTCTCACTGTGCCGGGCCCAGGGCTCCTGCAGAACAGGGGGGCTGGAGACCCAGGCCCCGTTTGCATGGGGGAGAGCATGCCGCTCCCTGCTCACCGTACTTCTGCTTGAGGAACAGTGAGGACCCGCAGCACTGCAGCGCCCCCTTGGCCATGATGGCGATGCGGTCCCCCAGCAGGTCCGCCTCGTCCATGAAGTGGGTGGTCAGCAGGATGGTGCGGTCACTCTTCTGCTGCTGGAGGAGGTCCCAGATGGCCCTGCGGGAGATGATGTCCACGCCCGAGGTGGGCTCGTCCAGCATCAGCACCTGGGGGCGGGCAGCCTCGTGAGGCCGGCAGCGTACGCCCTGCTGTGCCCAGCTGTGTGCTGCAGGGCCAGTCAGATGGAGTTCCACAAAGATTCAGCAGTACTGCCCACCCAAGGCACCAGGCTGAGGTGCCCAGGCCACGTCAGGAGGGCTGGCAGCCAGCCCTGGCTGAGAGGGAGCTTGAGCCCCATGCCTGTGGGCCCTGCAGCCCGAGAGGCCGGTTCGTGTGCAGGCCCAGCGCTGCTGTCCACACACCTTGGAGCCGGCCACCAGGGCGATGCCGATGGAGAGCTTGCGCTTCATGCCGCCGCTCAGGAACTTGCTGCGGGCGTCCCGTTTGTCCTCCAGACCCAGCGTGCGCAGCATCTGCTGGACCTCCTCGGGGCACTTGTGGCGGGACAGGCCTTTCAGCTGAGACAGCGGGACAAAGAAGAGGGGTTTGGGCGGGAGCACCAAACTTGTAAACATGTAAATATATGTAAGAAACATTATCCCGCTCAAGGGAAGGGATGGACCAAAGGTGAAGCTTTCATGTGAAGCTCTGACTTCTAACACTGTGACCAAGTGGAATTATCCCAGGCACGTGAGGGGGTTCACCAGACAGACTGGGCTTATTCATGAGGTCTGCAACTCAATCACCTACTCAACCTGTGACTCTTACCAAGCACTGTTACTCTGCTTCTAAGACCCGTTCTGTTCTGATCATCACGTTAGGTTCTTAGGTTCGCTTGCATTGCTTAACGCTGTGGTCTATTTACATAATCACTGCTTTACCTGAGACCTGCCCTGCCTACAGGGCATTGGTTTAATCTCCACTGGTTAGATGCAAGCTTGATACTCACGCTTTTTTCCTTCTCCGCACCCCCTATCCTATGTACTTCCTCTTCCTGACACTTCAGCCTCAGGAGACATATAAAGGACAGGATTTTCTAATAAATGGAGATTGATTGATTGCACTGCATCCCCGCTCATCAATAAAGATTGAACTGCATTTCCATCTCAGCCATGAGTCCCTGGCCGTCTCTCTCCCGCTCGAGAAGCTAGCCCAGCATATTGGTGCCCGAACATGGACTGGCAAAGCACCACATATAAAAACAAACTCAAAATGGGTCAAAGACCTAAATATAAGAATTAAGAGGGAGTCAGGCAGTGGTGCAGCGGGTTAAGTGCACATGGCGCAAAGCACAAGGACCTGCGTAAAGATCCTGGTTCAAGCCCCCGGCTCCCCACCTGCAGGGGAGTTTCTTTACAAGCGGTGAAGCAGTTCTGCAGGTGTCTATCTTTCTCTCCCCCTCTCTGTCTTCCCGTCCTCTCTCCATTTCTCTCTGTCCTATCCAACGACAACGACATCAATAACCACAATGTTAAACAACAAGGGCAACAAAAGGGAAAATAAAAAAAAAAAAGAAGAAGAATTAAGGACTAGGTAGGTAGTCAGCCTGTAGAGCACCAATGTGCAGGCCTGAGGCACAGGCTACACACTCCATCCTCAGCACCACCTTCGGCCAGAACTGAGTAGTGCTCAGGCCCTCACTTCCCTTTTCCCCACCTCCAGTTTTGCTCTAACAAAAAATAAATAAATATTTAAAAAAATCTTTCTTGCACAAACACACAAAAAGTATACTCCAGGAGGCTGAAGTGGGTAGAGTGCTGAACTTGCAAGTATGAGGTCTTGAGTTCAGTCCCCGGCACCACATGTGCCAGACTGATTCTGGTTTGCTCCTCCAAATAAACAGATAAATAATAAAGGTTCAGGAGGTGGCACAGGATGAAAGTATTAGATTCTCAAGTGTGAGGTCCTAAGTTCAATCCCTAGCATCACATCTGCCAAAGTGATGCTTTGCGTCTCTCACTCCTCCATCAATAAAATGAAAACAAAATCTTAGGAAAACATAGGAGTAAATCTTTGGCAAACCATGAGACCAAAGATAAAAGCAACTGAAGCAAAAAAAAAAAAGAGAGAGAGAGAGAGAAAGAAAAAAAGTCTCTTAATCGGACTGGATCAAAATCTAAAACTGTGTGTGTGTGTGTGTGTGTGTGTGTGTGTGTGTGTGTGTGTGTGCTTCAGGGGGACCAGTGGCAGCGCAGCGGGTTAAGCACACATGGCATGAAGTCCAAGGACCGGCATAAGGATCCCGGTTCAAGCCCCCGGCTCCCCACCTGCAGGGGAGTCGCTTCACAGGCGGTGAAGCAGGTCTGCAGGTGTCTGTCTTTCTCTCCCCCTCTCCGTCTTCCCCTCCTCTCTCCATTTCTCTCTATCCTGTCCAACAATGACGACATCAATAATAACTACAACAATAAAACAACAAGGACAACAAAAGGGAATAAGTAAATATAAAAAAAAATTTTAATTTTTTTATATTTATTTATTTATTCACTTATGTTGCCCTTGTTGTTTTATTGTTGTAGTTATTATTGTTGTTATTGATGTCATCGTTGTTGGATAGGATGCTGTCCCCCAGCCTCTGGTATCCCCTTATCTGCTTCCTGTTCCTATAGATTTTACTTTTCTGGATATTTCATATGTAAGAAATCATACCAAATGCCACCTTTTGTTTCTGGATTCTTTCACTTAACACACCGTGCTCAGGGTTTATCCAGGTTGTGGTGTGTATTTAAAAGAACCGACGTGTACATTGTAAAAGAGGGTGACTTATGTGAATTTCATCTCAAAAAAAAAATACAGGAGATTAAAATAATCGTTTTCAGAAGCCCTTTAATTTAGACATCTTAAACACCGCAGCCTCCTCCCTTCTTGGCTGTTTGGGTAATGGTACCTGAAGTAGTTGAGGGTGCGGCCAAAGAAACAGCTCTCTGGGTAGGGTACATGCCTTGCTATGTACATGGTCCAGGACTGAGCCCAGGAAAGTTCCAGTGCCGTGGTATTTCTCCCTCTCTTGGTCTCTATCTGACTGAGACAGTCAGTCCAGGAGTAGTAAATTGCAAGTGTGAGGCCTCAGGTGTTCCCTGAGGCGGTGAGGTGTCAGTGGAATCAGAGAGCTACCAGACACCGACCCATCCCCAGGAGTCGTGCTGAGTCCTGACACCCACCGGTTTACCTGCGCGTAGAAGGCAAGGTGTTCCGCCACTGTCAAGTTATCAAACAGGATGTCATGCTGGGGGCACCAGCCCATTGTCTTCCGGATTTGAACCATGTCCTTTGAGATTTCATACCCGTTGATATACACGCGTCCACTCGAGGGGGGAATAAGACCTGGAAGTAACGGAAGACATCCTAAAGGCTTCTTTGTCATAGTCCACTGGTGACAGTGTACAAGGAGAGCGGGGATCTTAAAAGACAGGTCCTGGGAGTTGGGCTGTAGTGCAGCGGGTTAAGCACACGTGGTGCAAAGCCTAAGGATCCCGGTTTGAGGTCCTGATTCCCCACCTGCAGGGGAGTCACTTCACAGGTGGTGAAGCAGGTCTGCAGGTGTCTGTCTTTCTCTCTCTCTCTCTGTCTTCCCCTTCTCTCTCCATTTCTCTCTGTCCTATCCAACAACAACGACATTAATAACAACAACAATAATAACTACAACAATAAAACAACAAGGACAACAAAAGGGAAAAAAAAGACATAGGTCCTTTGGAAGAACTGGTTGTGGCTTGGAAGGTGGTGCAGTGGGTAGAGTGCCAGACTTGCAAGCATGAGGCCCCGGATTTGACCCCAGCACTGTGCATGGCAGAGTAATGTTCTGGTTCTCTCGCTCCCTCTTTCTCTCATTAATAAATAAATCTCAGGAGTTGGGCAGTAGTGTAGCGGCTTAAGCGCACTTGGCGCAAAGCGCAAGGACCAGCATAAGGATCCCAGCTCGAGCCCCGGCTCCCTGCAGGGGAGTCACTTCACAGGCGGTGAAGTAGGTCTGCAGGTGTCTGTCTTTCTCTCCGCCCTCCTCTCTCCAGTTCTCTCTGTCCTATCCAACAACAATGACATCAATAACAACAATAATAATTATAAGGGCACTAAAAGGGAATAAATAAATATTTTAAAAATCTTTTAAAAAGTAATCTCTTGTTAAAAAATGCATGGGTGGGCAGGGGTAGATTGCATAATGGTTATGCAAACAGACTCTCATGCCTGAGGCTCTGTCAAGTCCCAGGCTCAATCCCCCTGCACCACCATAAACCAGAGCTGAGCAGTGTGCTCTGGTAAAAAAAAAAAAAAAAAAAAAAAAAAAAAATGTATGGGCTAGTTGAGTGGAACCAGAGGAGTGACAGACAGTCTGGTTCAACTCACACAGGCACTTGTAAAAGCAAAGCCCACCAGTGTGAGCATGAAGTAATGGTGTGGATGCTCTGGCAGTAATTTAAGGAGACCCCTATTGGGCATCTCACGGTTTAGGCAGGAGATTCCCGACGGCAAGGTCTGGGAAGTGGTCCTCTCACACATGGTAAAGTGAGCTGTGAGCTATTTCTCACCCTGCTTTTAACAGAATATTTATTGGGGGCCGGGTGGTGACACAGTGGGTTAAGTGTACATGGTACAAAGCACAAGGACTCGCGCAAGGATACTGGTTCAAACCCCCAGGCTCCCCACCTGTGGGGGGAGGGTCACCTCACAAATGGTGAAGCAGGTCTGCAGGTGTCTATCTTTCTCTGCCCCTGTCTGTCTTCCCCTCCTCTCTCAATTTCTCGCTGTCCTGTCCAGAAAAGGAAAAAAATGGCTGCCAGGAGCAGTGGATTCATACTGCAGACACCGAGCCCCAGCGATAGCCCTGCAGGCAATAATAATAAAAGTAAGATTTCCTTATTAATGCTATATAGAGAGTCCCAGAGCATCGCTCTTGTGCATGTGATGTGAGGGACTGAACTTGAACCACGTGCTGTAACTCCAATATTCTAGCCACTGTGCTACCTCCTGGTAGCACTTTACGCATGAAGCCTTCAATAAACACATTTCTTAAGTGGACAAGTTTCCAAAGGTCAAAGAAGAATATCTGCTGATGGGATGTGAAAGAAATGCCTAGGGCTGGGGAGCTAGCAGCCTTAGAGAGGAGGACCTGCATGTCCGGACTAATCCCTGGCAACACCATATGTTCCAGCAGAGAGGTGCTCAGATATAGAAATGAAAGGGTGGGGGTAGACAGCGTAATGGTTATGTAAAGAGACTCTCATGCCTGGCTCTGAAGTCCCAGGTTCAGTCCCCCACACCACCATCAGCCAGAACTGAACAGTACTATGGTTAAAAAAAAAAAAAGAAAGAAAGAAAGGAAAGGAAAGAAGAGAAAGAGAAAATAAAATAAAATAATTTTAAAAGAAATATTATGACCTGGAAGGTGGTGCGATGGGTAAGGCGCTGGCCTCTGAAGCATGAGGTCCCAAGTTTGATCCCTAGCATTACATGTGCTGGAGTGATGCTCTGAGTCTCTTTCTCCCTCCCTCTCTCATAAATACATTTTTTAAAAGAGTCTTTGGGCATAAAAAGTATAAAACATTTTCCAGAATAATTCAGCAGGTATCATTCTAATCGTGCAGTCAAACACAAATGAGTGGAGAGACACGCCAAGCAATGTGGATGGCTTCTGGGAGTGTGTGAAACGAGCTGCTGACCGAGAGATACCGGCTCTCCTTCTGGTCCGGAGCAGTGTGAACAGACACCGCACACAGGCTTACAACTAAAACGCCAGTTAAAACAAGGAGGGAGGGAGCCGAACACTGGGGCTGCTCAGCGACTCCTCAGGTTGCCTCGGGAGGGCGCCGCGCACCTGTGAGCATGGAGCAGATGGTGGTTTTACCAGCTCCGTTGTGGCCCAGGAGAACAGTGATCTGTCCCTGGTACAGGTTCATGGTCAGACTTTTAACTGCGACGTGCTTCTTGCCACCCTTGTGAAACACCTGTGGAAAAGGGTCTGTCGTGAAGCAGGATGCACAGCGGGCGTTTCCAAGACCCCGGGAGTTCACGGTGGGGATCCCGGCTGAGTCCACCTGCCTGGAGCTCCTTCCTGAGGAGCCTGCGCCTGCTCCCTGAATCTGGTGGGAGAGAACCTGAACCAGAGGCCAGGGCTCAAGGAGCTTGCCGGGGCAATAGCCTTGCACCTTGCTGTGCCCTGGGAAAGGTTCCTGCCTCTGGAGAGAAGTGACTCCCAGCCAGAGCAGACTGTTTATACACCCAGCGCTTCTAGTATCTACTTCCCTTTTTTCTTTGGGTGGGAACTTGTGCACATGCAATTTCACAAGTGAGCTGGCGCTTTCGGACAGATGGGGGTGGGTTGGGGTGCGACGGCACTGCAGCATCAGAACCACCCTTGTGCCATTGCCATGGTCCATGTGGTGTGCCGGAGGCTTGAACCCTTGCTGCTCATGGCAAGACATGGACCCTGCCAGGTGAGCTGTCTCCCGGCCCTGGACTTTTCATATTATTCCGTGGATACAGCACGTGATACACAGGGGTATGGGGGAGGAGGGGACACACCCATGGCCATGTCCTCCCAGGCTGCCCTTAGGCAGCCTGTCCAATGGCACCGGCTGGACCCAGCCTGTGTGCGGACAGGGTTGGGTGGGACTTAGAGGGCACTTCTGCTCACAGATGATCTACTTATGTCTGACAGCAGGGCACTGCTGGAAGGCATCTGGCTTTCCCCTTGCCCCCACATCCCTTTGGGTGTAACTTGTAAATCAAAATTAACAGTCCTGGCCCCTGACTACTTAGTTTCATTTGCAGTTGGGGTGGGGTGTGAGTCAGAATTCAGGGGAACAGGAGGAAGGGGGAACCTGCTGAAAGGCAGGGAGGAAGGCAGCACCGAAGGAGGGGAGCAGCAGTGTTGTCATACAGGGGTAGAGCGACAGACTCGCAGGCATCGGGCCAAGTCTGAATCCAAGCAAACAACGCGCCAGAGTGTTGCTCTGGCTTCTCTCTCTTAAAGAAAGAAATCAGTATTTCTAAAGGAGAAGCCTGGAGGGAGAGCAAGCCCTTTGCCCCTTGTCTTTCCCTGTGGTTGCAAAGCCTTGCAAATAAGAGAGGAGCCTGCAGGTGCCAAGAGAATATGAGGATGGGGAGGGAGAGAATAGGAACACACTGGCCTGGGGTGGCTCTGCTGAGTAGCTGAAATCATGCCAGAACCATGTGCCTTCTCAAATTGCTGTTTCCAAAAAAGAAAAGAAGGAAATGAAACCTCTCCTCTTGCAGCCAGGGGATCTTGTGGGGGCACAGCGTTCCTAGCAGTATATGAAGGAGATGGAAGCGTCCCGCACGTCTCGAGTCCCTGGACTAGGAGGTGATCCACTGGCTCCCACTTGCAGAGGACAGACACAGTGCTGGGCTGTGACAGTTCTGCTGTGCCAGCAGCAAGGAGGACACTGCCTCTCCCCCAAACTGTCAGAGACGGAGAGTGAAAGGTTCTGAACAAAAAGGCAGAGTTGTGCAGAAGCCTCAGGGCCTGCAGCTCACACCAGGCTTCAGGTCCTGGCCTCTGGCTGAGCAGGGCTCTGCCACAGCAAACACGTCCACATTTGGGAGGTGACAGTGAAATCTGGCTTCTCACTTGATGAGGTTATAAAAAAATAGCACAGGACAAAGCCAGCCACCAAAGGGCTGTGTTTCAGTGTGTCTCCTGTTAGGAACACTCCTCACACTGGGAGGGCAAGGAGGCTGCTTCAAGACAGACCACCGGAACCGCCCCTAGTCACTTTGCTCTGTGGCAGGAAACAGCCCGACAGCCCTAATTCTGAGGATAACATTACAGAAGAGACTTAAATTCTCTCTCATGAAAGGAACCTTTCAGCCACTGCCAAAACAACACCGGAGCCACGGTATGTGCCGCTGCTTACATTTCTGGAAGGAGTTCTATGGGCTGGTACCTTGATTAGTTGTTGGATTTCAATTCCTTTCATCAAGTTGGTGGGCTCTTCCTGAAAGAAGATGCTTTTCAGAGACTTCTTAGATTTCCCCTTGCCGAGGTTCTGAAACTTCACAGACCTGCCGCACCAGTAGGAACGCTAGAGAGGAAGCCGCCCCATGTCAACATGTTGAGGTGAACTGACACTCTCTGGAAGAGTTCTGTTTCTCTCAGTGGAACTCTCCACACTCCCCAGCCTGCTGGTGCCCAGAGAGGGAGACTTGCTCCTAATGAGTTGCACTTGACTTCCCCAGGGCGCAACTACTAACAGTACCTCATCTCCACACCGCTGCTGTCCTGGGGAAACCATGAGCTGGCGATCACAGGCCCCGGAGAAATGCTGACCGTAACAATCTACCTAACCTACACTCAGAGGAACACAAGCAGGGGCACTCTGCAGAGATCCAGGGTGAGAAGTTGCGCACATGTCACAGAACCAGTCACCTCTCAGACCCATGAGCCAGGGCCACCAAACACCCTATAAGCTCAACTGTGTTGATTTTTGTCACCAGGGCTTCCCTAGGGCTTTGAGCATGTACAATGCCACTCACTGCTGGCAGACCCCCATATTGAGGGTGAGAGCAGAGAGGGAGACACAGGGAAAGGAGGAGGGACACCACAGCACCACTCACTGCTCATGAAGCTTCCCCAGTGCATGGTGCTCCCAGGTGGTGGCCAGAGGACTCAATCCGGGTCCCAAATGGTAAAGTGGGTGCCCTAGGGGCTGGAATATAGCTCAGTCAGTAGACCTCACACTTCTCATGCTTTGGACTTGGCTCCACAAAGGAGCAGTGGGGTAGTGCTGTGGTGTTTCTCACTCTTTTCTGTGATTGAAGGGGGAGGGGGAAGAGCTCACCAGCAGGAAAATGAATCTGGTGTGCGTTCTAGTGGGTGAGCTAGCTCCTGTCTCTCTCAACTTTCTTGTTTGTGACCAGAGTGTCCCTCAGCTCTGACTCTTGATGGTGCTTGTGACCGAACCTGGGACATCTTTATGCAAGTCCTGCCTGTTATTGTGTACTATGAGCTTAAGCTCCTAAACAATGCCTAACTGTGGCGATGAGTGATTCTAAGGACTCTTCAAGGCCTCCAGGAATGCCGCGCCCTCTGCCATCACCCCAGGGACACAGAAGCTTCAGAGCCCTTCCAACAGCCCAGAGAGCAAAGAGGTCGTGAGGCAAAGGCCGAGGGCTCTACTCTGTGGTGGGGGTGGTCTGCAGGAGAATGGGGGGGGGGTGGCGGCTGACATTTGCACAGGCACATGAATGATGTTATAGGCCTGGTCAGAATCACAGAGTCAGACACATATTTTGTTTTTGATCAGATCAGAGCAACGCTCAGTTCTGGCTGCTGGCAGTGGGAGGATAAAGCCCTCGCACTGCTGCTGTGTGATGCACCTACATCCAGACTACTTATTATTCCCCTTGGCCACTGCAAATTGAGGAATCTGGGAGAACCTAGGTTGAAGAGTCCAACTCAGATGTCCTGGAGTGTGAGGTTTCTATCAGGACACCACGGAGAGAACCAAAGACACTGACAGAGGGGGCCAGTCGGTAGTGCACTAGGTTAAGCACACACAGTACAAAGTGTAAGTTCCGGTAAGGATCCTGGTTTAAGCCCCTGTAAGTGTAAGGATCCCGGTTTAAGCCCCTGGCTCCCCACCTTCGGGGGTGGGGGGGAAGTCGCTTCATAATCATTGAAGCAAGTCTTCAGGTGTCTATCTTTCTCTCCCCCTCTCTGTCTCCCCTCTCAATTTCTCTCTGTTCTACCCAATAAAATGGGGAAAAATGGCCCCCAGGAGCGGTGGATTTATAGTGCAGGTAATGAACCCCAGCAATAACCCTGGAGGCAAAAAAAAAAGGAAAGTTTACGTTTTAAAAAAGACACTGATGGACAGCTGTAAAAAGTCTAATGCTAGCCTCTACAAAGGCAGGATTAGCACTTACCGTGACAAAGAAGTACCAACGCCTGGGAGTGCCGTAGTCCCCTGGGAAGATGGCATCCACGTACCAGGTCACCAGGCTGTAGAGAAGAGAGTCCAGCAGGAGCATGAGCAGCACCTGTGCAAAGCTGAACTCTCCCCGCACGCTGCCCATATTCCTCCAGTGGAGGCCTGTGCCTGTCGCAAAGGAAGAGGAGTCACATAGCACAGGCACAGATGACCCTGAGTTCCCAGCCAACAGGGGCCAACCAGGCTGGCGATATGACTGGGTCTTGGGATACAGTCCAACCCGCAGCGAGGGCATCCGCAGACCTCAACCAGGCATTGTCAGTTCTTGCCACCTGCTGTTCAAACAGACTGGTGACAAAAGCTGACACTGAGCAAGCAGTGTGGGACATACTGTAGTGGTTAGAGTACTGGACTATCAGACATGAGGCCCCAATAAAGAAATAAATCCTTTTGGGGCCAGCTGGTAGTGCACTGGGTTAAGTGCACATAGTATGAAGTGCAAGGATCCCTGTTTAAACCCCCAGCTCCCCACCTGCTGGAGGGGGTCGTTTCACAAGCGGTGAAACAGGTCTGCAGGTGTCTATCTTTCTTTCCTCCTCTCCATCTTCCCTTCCTCACTCCATTGCTCTCTGTCCTATCAAAATAAATAAATGAATAAATGGTTGCAGCAGGAGCAGGCACCAAGCCCCAGCAATAACTCTGGAGGCAAAAAGAAAAAGAAGAAGAAAAGAAAAAAAGAAATCCTTTCTAATAAATGACAATCTTTTAAGAAACAAAGCTAACACCAGACAGAGAAAGGTCTTGCTTGTGTGTTCACAGTCCATGTGACAGCATCCCTGAGAGCTACTACAGGAGCCCCTCTATAAGGACCAGCCCCCCCACTGAGGCCCGTGAGCCCCACACCAGACTGATAACATTGCTTGTAGCTGGCTGGCTGTCTTCTGAGGAATTTTCCAAACTCCAGGAAATTGGGACACATGAAAAGGTGGACTGAACTTCCACTCATGGAATTAGAGAGCTAGCTCAGGTGGAAGGTCCCTAACAAGCTGTGAAGGCCCACCAACCAGATGACTGAGGACAACCGTTATGTGAACAGCACACACTGTCTGCAAAGATCTAAAGTGTGTCTGAATTTCCACAAATGTTTATCTACACAGTGACTCCAGCTTAGAACTTCCCAAATCATTAATATGCTTTCACACACACCCCCACCACCTGCCACACTGCAAGTTGCATGGTGACTCACAGAATCAGTCTCTTTTATAAATATATATATATATATATATATAATCTTTATTTACTTATTGAATAGAGACAGAAATCAAGAGAGAAGAAGTAATAGAGCGAGAGAGAGAAAGAGAGACACCTGAGTACTGCTTCACCACTGGCAAAGCTTTCACCCTAGGTGGGGACCGGGGGCTTGAACTTGGGCCTTTTTGCACTGTAACATGTGCACTCAACCAGGTGCACCACCACCCAGCTCCAGAATCAGCCGCTTTAGCGCTCCTCACAGACCTCCCATGTTGTAAGCACGCGGCAGACACTCAAAGCATTGGCGGAAGTGAATCAATTATGCCCAGGAACAGTGCCAGCAGCACTGAGGGCTCTGGGAAAGGGGAGGCTCACCTTGGGCCTCAAATATGGAGATCAAGCGGACTCCCAGTGCCATGGCAACATTGGAGAGGAGACAGAAGGCAATCTTCTGGGAGTGGCTCCTCTGGAGGTAGCTGAGAGTGAGGTACAGGTATGGGAGGTAGGTGAAGAAGAAGATGATGCCTCCAGCGGTAGTCGCAACATGGGCTGCCAATCCAAGAGCAAGGAAGGGAGTTTCAGAGCCATGCGCACCGCACCGCAGCTCCACCCCCGCACCGTACCCCAGATTTACAAACAGACTGTGGCTCCTTGAGAGTCTTCCACACTGTCCCTGACTTTGTTGAGACTGAAGTGATGGCCCAGCATTTCCTGGTATGCATTCCTTGAGTTTGAAAAGACTATGTTTTCTGTGACTGGTGGGTGTAGGGCCCTGAAAATGTCTTGTACACCCCAACTTCAAAACCAAGGCCTGGGGAGCATCTGTCCTATTGTCTTTCATCTCCTTTCTTTCCAAATTGGGACTTCTAGCTTGCTGCCATTTGCAATTACATTAGGGGGCCGGGTGGTGGTGCACCTGGGTAGGTGCACACATTACAGTATGTGAGAACCTGGGTTCAAGACCCCCATTCCTCACTTGCAGGGGGAAAGTTTCACAAGCAGGGAAGCAGGTCTGCAGGTGTCTGCCTGTCTCTGTCCCTATCTCCCGCCTCTAAATTTCTCTCTGTCCTAGCAAATAAAATAAAGTTTAAAAAATTGTATTTAGAAGCCAAAAGAAGCATAAATACATATGTATGGAGTTATTTCAATAGGCCTCTAATGGAGAACTTAATGCTTTACTGCTAAAATAGCCATAAAAGCAAAAATGTGGGGGGAGGTCGGGCGGTAGCACAGCGGGTTAAGCGCACATGGCATGAAGCACAAGGACCGGCTCAAGGATCCCGGTTTGAGCCCCCAGCTCCCCACCTGCAGGGGAGTCACTTCACAAGCAGTGAAGCAGATCCACAAGTGTCTATCTTTCTCTCCCCCTCTCTGTCTTCCCCTCCTCTCTCCATTTCTCTCTATCCTATCCAACAATGACGACATCAACAACAACAACAATAATAACCACAATGATAAAACAACAACGTCAACAAAAGGGAAAAAATAGTCTCCTGGTACAGGCACGGAGCCCCAGCAATAACCCTAGAGGCAAAAAAAAAAATAAGAAGAAGCAAAAATGTGACTCTGAAGGAATGATAATTAAACTTTGGTTATAACAGCAGCAATATTACTAGAAAGAGAAGTCATACACTCATCCATGACATCAAACTGTACCAAGACTCACCTTTAAAAAATTAATTAATTGGGCCAGGTGGTAGCACAGCAGTGGGTTAAGCGTAGCGCACAGCCTGGCATAAGGATCCCAGTTCGAGCCCCCGGCTCCCGACCTTCAGGGGGGGTCGCTTCACAAGTGGTGAAGCAGGTCTGTAGGTGTCTATCTTTGTCCCTCTCTGTCTTCCTTTCTTGATTTTTCTGTTCTATCCACCAACAACGACAACAATAATAATAACAACAACGATAAACAAGGGCAACAAAAGGGGGAAAATAGCCTTCAGGAGCAGTGGAATGGTAGTGCAGGCACCAAGCCCCAGTAATAACCCTGGAGGCAAACAATTAAATTAAAAACATTTTTACTTTTGAAAATTATCTCTATTTATTTATTGGATAGAGATAGTCAGAATTGGAGAGCGAAGGGGAGATAGAGGAGAGACAGAGACACCTGCAGCCCTGCTTTACCATTCATGAAGCTTTCCCCTTGCAGGTGGGGACTGGGGGCTTGAATCTGGGTCCTTGTGCACTGTAACTATAGAGTGTGTGCTTAACCAGGTGCGCCACAGCCTGGCCCAGAGACTCACCTCTTTGGAAGAATGTGCTGATCATGAATGCAAAGGAAACTGTGGCAATGGCGAAACACAACAGAAACACAAATATCAAGATGGGGTTACTGTGCCTGAACACTGCCACGCTTTTAACCTATGAAACAGAGATGAGCAGAATTTTAACAAAGAAGGGATGAGAAGGAGGCATAAAATACCCATAAAGCAATGAAGAACTTTCTAAAAAAAATTTAAGATCATCTTAAGCTTAACTACATGTATGTAGTTTTTTAAAGAGTGGGGTCAGCTAGTGGGTCCCCTGGAAGAGAACCACTAGGAACAAGATGGGTCCTTCACAAGCAGTGGAACAGTGCTGTGATATCTCTCCTTGTGTCTCTCCCTCTCTATCTCAGTCGCTCATTCTTTTCAGAAAGAAAAAGGGGAAAATAGTGGCCTGGGATGGTAGGTACCAAGCCCCAGCAATAACACTGGTGGCAAAAGAAAGAAAGAAAGAAAGAAAAGAGGACCAACTTTTATTTATTTTTTTTAATTTTATTTATAAAAAGGAAACACTGACAAAACCATAGGATAAGAGGGGTACAACTCCACACAGTTCCCACCACCAGAACTCTGTATCCCATCCCCTCCCTGGATAGCTTTCCTATTCTTTAACCCTCTGGGAGTATGGACCCAAGGTCATTGTGGGGTGCAGAAGGTGGAAGGTCTGGCTTCTGTAACTGACTTTTATTTTTATGAGAGTGTCATTCTGCCATCTATGCTATTCTGTTTCTATTTTTTTGTTTTTATTTGGTGTCAGAATAGAACACACATGAGGCAAATGCTCTACAGTTCTGACCCTTCCAGGCCCTAAGGCAGACTTTTGACTACGACTTCTCCTTCTCCTTCTTCTTCTTTTTCCCTCCAGGGCTACTGCTGGGCCTTGGTGCAGGCACTACAAATCCACTGCTCCTGGAGGCCGTTTTTCCTTTTTTATTGACTAAGCCAGAGAGAAATGAAGAGGGGATAGGGAGACAGAGAGACAGACAGACACCTGCAGACCTGCTTCACCACTTGTGAAGCCACACCCCTGCAGGTGGAGAGCCAGGGGCTTGAACTGGGATCCTTGAGCAAGTCCTTGTGCTTCATGCTATTTGCACTTAACCCGGTGCACCACCACCCAAGCTCTCTCTCTCTCTAAAGGAAAGTATACATTTGAATTTAATTATTTTTGACCCAATGCAATTTTTTTTTGTTTTAATAAGAGTGTACCCAGGGCAGGGGTAGATAGCATAATGTCTATGCAATGAGACTTCCCCTGTGCCACCATAAGCCAAAGCTAGGCTAATGCTCTAGTAAAAAAAAAAAAATCCTGTGTATCATTCTCGATTACATTTTTTGATATGTCTTCTCTCTCTCTTTTTTTTTTTTTGCCTCCAGGGTTATTGCTGGAGTTCAGTGCCTGCACCATGAATCCGCTGCTCCTGGAGGCCATTTTTTTTACCCCTTTTGTTGCCCTTGTTGTTGTAGCCTTGTTGTGGTTATTATTGTTGTTGTTGATGTTGATGTCGTCGTTGTTGGATAGGACAGAGAGAAATGGAGAGAGGAGGAGAAGACAAAGAGGAGGAGAGAAAGACAGACACCTGCAGACCTGCTTCACCGCCTGTGAAGCGACTCCCCTGCAGGTGGGGAGCAGGGGGCTCGAACCGGGATCCTCACGCCAGTCCTTGCGCTTTGTGCCACCTGCGCTTAACCTGCTGTGCTACTGCCCGACCCCCCCCCCCTCCGCCGGTGTCTTCTCTTTTTAATGATTTCTGCCTTTTCCCTTGTTTGAGATATTCTGCTACTATACAGTCCGGGTTTTCTTTCTTCCTTTGTCCAGAATGTTCTGAATTTTGGTAAGTAGGTGGTAAGCCTTTGCAGCTAGGAAGGTAGCTCAGTGGGTAGAGTAAAGTAATTGCCTGCATGAGGTCCTGGGTTCAGTCTTAGCACACATGCTGAAGTGATACTAAGGTTCTCTCTCACACAGAATCAGCAACTATTTTGGGATCAGGTGTTAGTGCACCTGATTAAGCACTCACATTACAGTGCGCAAGGATCCAGATTCCTGCAGGGGGAAAGCTTCATGAATGGTGAAGCAGTGCTGCAGGTGTCTCTCTGTATTCCTCCTTCTCTATCTCCCCTCCTGTCTCAATTTCTCTATCCAATAATAAACAAAAAATAAAAAGATAAAAAATAAGTAATAAATTAAAAAACAGAATAAATATTTTATAAAGAAGGTAAATTCTCACATACCATATTATGGATTATAATTTAGCAACTATGCTCGTTAGCAATTTAGAAAAACAAATTCTACTGACAATACAAAAGGAAAAAGGAACAAAATAGCATGGGCATAAAAACTAGAGCTGTCTTTTACAATAACGACTTTTTAACTATTTGTTGAATATAAAATTTGCTTAATATTTATAAGACACATGTTTTTTTTTTTGTTTTTCTGCTTTCCTAGTGGAATTCTCCATGCACACTTACTTCTTGAAGACCAGGGAACAATTCTCCTGGTTCCTAAGGCTTATATATGCTTAATGCCCCAGAGTTTTAGCAAATATCAGGAGCTAGCAATCTGGACACCAGCCTGCTTCCCCGCCTTGCCATAACCTGTGTGGCACACCTGAAGCCAAGAGGCGCATACCTCTATGCAGAAGAGCACGGTCATGAAGCAAACCACGATGAGTGCAGACACGAAGAACATGATGAACCAAGCCAGCCAGTGCTGCCAGTTGTGCAAGCCCATCACACACATGTACTCCTAGAAAAACACAGCAACCAGCCATGACACGTCGGACGGAGGCCCAGCTCCCGCTACGTGCTGTTATGACGTCAAGGCGGTCTCGGGTTATGAGGCCTATGTGTCCTGGGGAAAGGTGGCCAGAGGAGATGGAGGACACTAGGGGAGCTGGAAAGAGGCATTTACTGGGTGGTTCAGATATGGTCAAAGTAGGCTTTATGTTAAAATTACTCTTGTGACTAGGGGAAACAGCTCAAGGTGGTAGAGTGCAAGGCTTTGATGCCTGGGGCTCCCGGTCCAAGTCCTTCCTATTCAGGGTGGTGCTCTGGCTTCCCTCTCTTCTCACTCACATTCCCCCCCACCCCCAATAAAAAGTCTATCTCTTATGAAATAAACATTTAAAAATAAAGACCAGCGAGCCGGGTGGTAGCTCACCTGGTTGAGCGCATATGTTGCAATGTGCAAGGGCCCAGGTTAAAGCCCCAGGGGGAAAGGTCGGCAAGTGGTGAAGCAGGGCTGCAGGTGTTTCTCTGTCTTTCTTCGTCTCTACGTCCCCCTTCCCTCGCCATTCCCAGCTGTCTCTATCTAAAATATAAATAAATACCAAAAAAATATTTCAGGGTTTTTTTTTTTAAAGACTGTCCTGGCAGAGTGTGAAGTACGCAGAGCACTGGCCTTGCAAGCATGAGGCCCTATGCCAAAGCAGTGCTCTAGTCCTCCTCTCTCCCACATATCCCTTTTGTTAATAAATAAAATAAGTCTTTTAAAAATCTTTCTTTATGTGGTCCGGGAGGTGGTGCAGCGGCTAAGGCACTAGACTCTCAAGCATGAGGTCCTGAGTTCGATCCCTGGCAGCACATGTACCATAGTGATGGCTGGTTCTTTCTCTCCTCTTATCTTTCTCATGAATAAATAAATACATTCTTTTAAAAAAATTAAAATTAGGGGATTTGGGCTGTAGCGCAGAGGGTTAAGCGCAGGTGGCGCAAAGTACAAGGACCGGCATAAGGATCCCGGTTCGAACCCCCGGCTCCCCACCTGCAGGGGAGTCGCTTCACAGGCGGTGAAGCAGGTCTGCAGGTGTCTGTCTTTCTCTCCCCCTCTCTGTCTTCCCCTCCTCTCTCCATTTTTCTCTGTCCTATCCAACAACAACGACATCAATAACAACAATAACTACAACAACAAAAAAACAAGGGCAACAAAAAAGGGAAAATAAATAAATAAATAAACAAATAAATAAATATTTTTTAAAAAATTTTTTAAAGTGATGTGACCCAATAAATAAAGACAGGGAAGGAGAATACAAGGTTCCTAATGATGTAGGGGACCTGGGCTGTGGGTGAGAGTGTTCTGCAGAGTGCTTTACAGGGAGATGACAAGTTGTACCCTGTGTCAATGACTGTACTGAAAACCACTAACCTCCCTCATAAAATGAATGGAAGAAAGAAAGAAAGGAAGAAAGAAAGAGAGGGAGGAAAAAAGAGAGAGAGATCAAGTGCAAACATGCCTAGGAGGTGGTTCTGAAACCCAGGCAGCCTCTCACTTTCCTGGCCTCATCCTAACTCTGGTTCTGAGCGGCCAGCAGACACCCAGCCCCAGGAGGGGTGAAGCTGGGGAGGAGCTGGGTTACCTTCAGTCTTTGCTCCTTCTCCAGCACAACGGAATTAATGGTGATGAGCTCGAAGCAAATGAAGCTGAGCAGGAGGAGAAGCGGGAACTCACTCTGTAGGACCAGGAAGAACTTGTCCTGGAGGTGGGCCCCATAAGGGAATCTCTTCACAAGCACACTTAGATCTTTAAACATGGCGGTGGCCGCTTGGGGAGCGTGGTGCCACATGATAGCTTTATCCACCGCATGCTGGAGGGCCAGGAAACCTTCCTTGTTGTAGCCTATTCAAAACAAAACAAAACAAAACAAAAACAAACAAACAAAAGAAGCCAGTGGGTAGCAAACATAAGAGGCTAAGGAGACTGATGGTGCCATGTAGCTGACAATTCAGATGGCTGACAACTGGTCCGTCCCATTGTCCACACACTATGATATGTAAGAAAGTCACAATGGGGAGTCGGGCAGTAGCGCAGTGGATTAAGTGCACGTGGTGCAAAGCGCAAGGACCAGCATAAGGATTCAAGCCCCCGGCTCCCCATCTGTAGGGGAGTCACTTCACAGGTGGTGAAGCAGGTCTGCAGGTGTCTATCTTTCTCCCCACTCTCTGTCTTCTCCTCCTCTCTCCACTTCTCTCTGTCCTATCCAACAACGATAACATCAGCAACAACAATAATAACTACAACAATAAAACAACAAGGGCAACAAAAGGGAATAAATAAATAAATAATTTTTTAAAATAAGAATCTGCCGCTCCTGGCAGACATTAAAAAAAAAAAAAAGAAAAAAAGTCACAATGGGGCCCCTGTGGTTCAGTGATGTTGTCTTATCAAAAAACAGGAAAGTCCTGGTCAGATGAAAAAAAATAAAGGCCTGTCAATCCTCCACAGCCATCTTCCAAAGGGACCTTTAGTACTCAGGCTTTGGAGATGGTGCCCATTCCCTAGGTGGTTATGTGTAAAGCTTTCTGAAGAACACGCACCCTTCACCTCCTGATGTTGAGTTGACACTGGTCATCCCAAGGTTGTGTCACTGAATGCCATTACGCAGCTTCAAATACAGTTTTGGAGCTAGAGAGATAACACTTAATACAGTGGTGATGCAAAACACTTTCAGGCCTGCAGCTCTGAAGTTCTATCCAACCACCAGCACCACTGAAAGCCAGAGCTGAGCAGCACTCTGGTAAATATTAAAAAACTGTCAACAGGTACTCACCAGCTTCCGCAAACTTACATGGGCTGGGAGGTGGTACAGTGTAGAAAACATCTGACTCTGCTGTGAGGTCCTGAGTTTGATCCTCAGTAATGAAAGAGCCAGAGTGATACTCTGGTTCTCTCTCTTTCTTACCAATAAATACAAAAATAAATCTTAAAACAAAGCAGTGATTTTTTGCAGCACTGAGGCCTCGTGCATACATGATTCCAGTCCTTCCAGACTGACATTTCATTTGAGATAGAAATAAAGACAAAAGAAAACCACCATTGCACTGCTCTACCATCTGTGAAAGACTTCCGGGTGCAGTCTCTGGTGTTCGCAGGTGGTTCCTGGGCTTGAACACAGGTCCTCATAGTAAGGCATGCACTCTGCCAGTTGAACTACCCTCTGTTCCAAAAAGTGTGGTTGTCACTAACTCCACTGCTCTAGGATGATTTTTTCAGATCGAGAGACAGAGAGACAGAGAAGCACCAAAGCACCGGAGTGCTCACATGCAGGCAGTAGGTGTTTCCGGATAGGTTATCTAGCTAGCCCCAAAACTAGTCTCTAAAAAGGAGATAGGGGGGCCAGGCGGTGGCGCACCTAGTTAAGCGCACACAATGCAGCGCACTTGGACCCAGGTTCAAGCCCCTGGTCCCCATCTGCAGGGGGAAGGCTTCATGAGTAGTGAAGCAGGGCAGATGTCTCTCTGTCTCTCTCCCTCTCTATATCCCTCTCCCCTTTCAATTTCTGTCTGTCTCTATCCAGTAATAAGTTAATAAAAAAGTATTTTTAAGGGGGTCGGGCGGTGGCGCAGTGGGTTAAGCGCACGTGGCACAAAGCGCAGGGACCGGTGTAAGGATCCCGGTTCCAGCCCCCAGCTCCCCACCTGCAGGGGAGTCGCTTCATGGGTGGTGAAGCAGGTCTGCAGGTGTCTATCTTTCTCTCCCCTCTCTCTCTGTCTTCCCCTCCTCTCTCCATTTCTCTCTGTCCTATCCAACAACAAAGCAACGTCAACAATGGCAATAATAACCGCAACGAGGCTGCAACAACTAGGGCAACAAAAAGGGGGAAAAATGGCCTCCAGGAGTGGTGGATTCATGGTGCAGGCACTGAGCCCAGCAATAACCCTGGAGGGGAAAAAAAAAAAGTATTTTTAAGAAAAGGAGAGAGATGGTGAGGAGAGAGGGTGGGGGAGGGAGGAGGGAGCAGGCTGACCAGAGTGCTTCTCTGGCTAGATGAAGTATCTGGGGTCAAAGCTGCAGCTTCAGGCTTGCAGTGTGTGTTCTATCTGCTGAACCACTTTCCCAGCCGCTCAGCCTTCAGCACAAGCCACCGTAGTTTCAGTATGGTGGAATTATTTAGTGTGCTGACGTCGCTGATGTCATATTTGGGGACATACAGGGTGAAAGGCAAAGACCCCCTGTTTGGGGGACTTCTAGAGCTAATGAGCCTACCTCCAGGGAGGGGTTGCCAAGGTCCATATGGGCAGAGCCAAGAGAGGTGATTAGGTTCTCCTGGCCGAGACCTTGGCAGAGCTCCAGACTGTCTGATTGCAGGGGGAGGAACAACTCGTCGATAATAACGTTCTGGGAACTGCTGCATATAGTTGACCACATGGAGGAGGATTTTCATGGCAGAAGTGCTGCTACCTGTCCAAGAACCACATCAAACTGTACATCCTGAACTGGGGTTCCTGCCTGGTGAGTCTTGCAGGTCCAAGGCTTTATCATTCCATACCTAGGTCCGATTCTAGCTCATTGTTCTAAGGGCAGCCAGCTCACCAGAGGCCGGCCACTCCTAACTCCTCACCAGGAGAGACCACAGTGTGCAGGGATGTGGGGGAGGCAGGTCCATGGGCCTCAGGCAGGGGTATAATGTTTGCTGGAAGGACAGCAGCTCTCTGTCTTGCTCACTACTTGTTATAATATGCTCAGAAAGCTAGAGGCAGATACAGAGAGGAGAAGACAGGTAGAAACAGAAGAAGGACTTTGATTCTTTGTTCCTGTAAAATGCTTCCCACTCTTCCCACAAGCAATTCAGTGTCATTACAAAACCACCAAACACATAGATGCTGATTTACTGGTGCCATATTTCTAAATGTAACTCCTTAACAAATAAAGTATATGTTTAAACACATAAGAAATATACGAATGAAAATAAACGTAACTCCTTCAACTTCTTCTGAAATGTTTGCTTTGTAAGTGTTCAGACAGCACACACAAGCATCACACAGCATCACAGGTGCATGCGGCAGGACAAAGGTAACCGTACTGTGTCACACAGACAGGCTCCTCACCCGGGGATCCCCCATCGGAATATCCAAAGTGCCGGGGGCCTTGGGTTGGGTGGAGAGGATAAAGAGAGGATGTGTGCCAGCCTCCAGCGTCATCTTCCTGGAAGATCAGCTTGAAAAAGACATTATTCCTGTGAATGCTGCTGAAGCGCAATTCATACTTGACCTGCAGGGATAAAGGGAGTCACAGAGATCCCGAAGTTCGGAGGAGGCTCGGGACACGGCGCAGGTGTGCTTGAGCAGGCGGGGACCGGGTCGAGGCACCTGGGACACAGTGCCTTAGGGGTCTTCCCCAACTCTCTGCCAAGGGGCTAAGAGTGAAGTGCTGCCACAGACTCAGCAGCCTCCGCCTGGACAGCCAGGACACTGGCCTTCCCCCAGTTTGCTCACCATAACATGTGACGGTGCTAGTGACAGCACTGAGCTCACAGGTGTGTTCACATCAAGTGGGACAGGCCCTGTGATGAGCCTAAAAATGTGGCTGGGGGAGTTGGGCAGCAGCACAGCGGGTTAAGCGCAAGTGGCGTAAGGCGCAACAACGGGCAGAAAGATCCCGGTTGGAGCCCCCGGCTCCCCACCTGCAGGGGAGTCGCTTCACAATCAGTGAAGCAGGTCTGCAGGTGTCTGTCTTTCTCTCCTTCTCTCTGTCTTCCCCTTCTCTCTCCATTTCTCGCTGTCCTATCTAACAATGATGGGTCATCAATAACAACAATAGTAACTACTACAACAATGAAAAACAACAAGGGCAACAAAAGGGGAAAATAAATATATAAAAAAAATTTTTTTAATGTTGCTGGTTATTTTAACAGGTCTGTGTCTGTGGACCAACATCCCAGGCAGGTTCTAATCATCAATCATGATATATAGACTGTGTCACACAACAAAATATATATAGTCGGGGTTTTCTCAACACCAAACAAGATGTAACTATTCTCATGTTTAAAACACTGCTTTTAGGACAAGGGAGATAGCTCAATGTTAGAGCACAGGACTGGCATGTCTGAGGCCCAAGAGGTCACAGGTTTGACCTCTGGCACCATTTTATGCCAGAGTGGCATTCTGGTCTGTCTTGCTTTCTCCTCTCTCCATGTCTCTCTGTCCTATCCAACAAGAACAATAATAATTACAACAATAAAGCAACAAGGGCAACAAAAGGAAATAAATATTTAAAAGACCAAATAGACAAAATAAAGCACTACTTTTTCCTTAGACAGACTTATCATATGTGAATTTTGTTAGACTAGTAATAATAACATTAATCTTTCTGGAAAATGCCTCTGTCCCAGGGGCTGAGCGGTAGCACACCGGGTTAAGAGCACACACTATGAAGCGCAAGGACCCGCACAAAGATCCTAGTTTGAGCCCCCAGCTACCTGCCTGCAGGGGGTCGCCTCACAAGTGGTGAAGCAGGTCTGCAGGTGTCTCTCTCGACCTCTCTATCTCCCCCGTCCTCTCAATTTCTCTCTGTCCTATCCAATAAAAATGGGGGGGGGAAAGGCCTCCAGGAGCAGAGCAGAGCAGTGGATTCGTAGTGCAGGCACCAAGCCCCAGAGATAGACCTGGAGGCAAAAAAAAAAAAGAAAGAAAGAAAGAGGGAGTCGGGCTGTAGCGCAGCGGGTTAAGCGCAGGTGGCGCAAAGCACAAGGACCGGCATAAGGATCCCGGTTCGAACCCCGGCTCCCCACCTGCAGGGGAGTCGCTTCACAGGCGGTGAAGCAGGTCTGCAGGTGTCTTTCTCTCCTCCTCTCTGTCTTCCCCTCCTCTCTCCATTTCTCTCTGTCCTATCCAACAATGACAACAACAATAATAACTACAACAATAAAACAACAAGGGCAACAAAAGGGAATAAATAAATAAAATAAATATTTTTTTTTAAATTTAAAAAAAGAAAACATAATTTAAAAGAAAGAAAGAAAGAAAAAGAAAGCTCATGTCCAGGCCATGTTCTAAACACTGTACAAACATAAATTCATCTGCTCCTCACAATAGCTCTATGAACTAAAATTGCTATTAATTCCACTATGTTGATAAGAAAAGAAAAGACCCCAGATATTAGTAACTTCCCCGAGGTCACACAGCTAGTAAGTTGCAGAGCTGGGACTCTGGTATTTGGGGCCTGACACTGGGCTTACTTCTGTGACTGAGCAGCTGCACAGATGCCATCCCTTAACCTCAGGATGGAGGCTGGCTCTGAAGAACTCTTCTCTTTCTATACTCTGAAGTCATGGAGAAACCTCAACATTCAGAATGTAAGACAATAATTCAGAGGCAAGGGGCTGGGTGATGGCGCACCTGGTTGAGCGTACATGTTACAATGCTCAAGGACCTGGGTTCAAGCCTCCGGTCCCCACCTGCAAGGGGAAAGCTTTGCGAGTGGTGAAGCAGGGCTGCAAGTATCTCTCTGTCTCTCTCCCTTCCTATCACCCCCTTCCCTTTCAATTTCTGGCTGTCTCTTTCCAATGAATAAATAAAGATAAAAAATTTAAAAAAAGAAAATCTTTACAATAGAAAAATTCAGAGGCAAAGAAAGAAAGGTAGGTAGGTCGGGGGGGGAGGGTCAGGAGGTAGCGCAGTGGGTTAAGCTCACATGGCACAAAGCCTAGGACTGGCACAGGGATCCTGGTTCGAGCCCCTGGTCCCCCACCTGCAGGGGGGTCGCTTCACAGGAGGTAAAGCAGGTCTGCAAGTGTCTTTCTCTCCCCTTCTCTGTCTTCCCCATCTCTCTTGATTTCTCTCTGTCCTACCCAACAACGATGACAGCAACAACAGTAATAATGACAACAATAAACAACAAAGGCAACAAAGGGGAAAAAAATAGCTTCCAGGAGCAGTAGATTCATAGTGCAGGCACCGAGCCCCAGCAATAACCCTGAAAGGTGGAGGGGAGGAGGTAGGTAGTTAGGAAGGAAGGAAGGAAGGAAGGAAGGAAGGAATTGAAAGAATTTAAAGCCATTCTCTTAGCTCCTCGGGAAATAGACAGAGAGCCACAGACAGTGATACAGAGGAAGGTAGAAAGTCAACCTGCGACACAGTCATTAGGAGGTTGGAAAGCACAGTGAGATTGTTCTAGAAGACATATTCTCACCTCAAGTGGCAAAGGTTCCTTGCTGTCCTTGAAGTTGTGATCAAAAGCAATCCCAGCCAATGCATAGAAAGCCTTGGGGTTGTGCTTTATGTACGTTTCAAATGAAGACACTGAAGGGAAGCCTAGAACTACAGAGAAAAGCATCTCGTCAGTGAGTGACTGGCAGGCAGGCCACCAAAGCCCAAGTAGCGCCTTTGTACCCGAGGAGACACGGGCTCACCAGCTCTATTCACCCTCATTCTCTTCACAGACACACAAGGTACTAGCATTATGCCAGCCAGTGAAATCAACTTGGTGTCCACAGCCCAATTTTCAGTGCCTCTCCGAAAGCTCCTATCGCAGCTCTCAGCAAGAACTGTGTCAGAATGAAGAAATGTCTATCGCTCCACTTAATGCTTCTCTTCATTAAGATCTCTCTATCTCTCACTGAGAGAGAAGTAGAGAGAGATTCAGGTCATCACCGTGGCATACAACGCTGAGGGGTTAAACTCAAGACCTCAGGCCTGTGAGCTCAGTGTTTTATCCATTGAACCTGGACTTCCCTAAATAGTTTCTACAGGCGATTTACAATTCATCAAATCTGAGAAGTCATTCCTATTTAGGGTGCTGAAGAAGTTACTACAGAATTTAGCATCCAGTGCTGCTGAGTTGGTGTCTGGTTATTGGGAAGTAATCTTTTTCCCTTGGTCTTACTAGGAGGTTAACGGCTTACAGCAAAACTGTCTACACATGGGCTCCATTTCCTAGCTCCAAGTCATGGGTGTGCAAAATCCTCTCAGCTCTAACCTAGGACCCCAAGCCCACGCCAAGCCCCTCCTCCATTCACACTCCCCAGAGTCCCTTGCTTTGGCGTAGTACCTTACTGCCAGTCCAAGCTTCACCCTGTGTTTGCCCCTTCTGACTCTTGTCTCCTGAGTCTTACTTCCATGTGTAATCAGCTGGCATTCCTCCCTCGACCTGATTTATCCTACCCAATTTTCTGTTAGGTTCCAACCCAGGTGAGGCAAAGGTTGGGATTTTCGAGTTCAAGTTCCTGGGGTAGTATTGGGAGGGAAGGGGTGACAGACAATGCCCAGAGAGTTAGTGATGAAGTAATTACACACTTATCAAAGCTTTACAAACACACCCAGCAGGCTTCCGTGTGAGAGCAAAGGGCAAGTGAGGCTTTGCCATTTCCCCTGGAGGCTGGATGATAAGAAGGAACAACCATGGCAAGGGCTGGGTCAGAGCAGCCTGTCCCGGGGGGAGGAAGGCTCAGAGGCTTCAGAAGCAAAAGCTGGCAGGCCTACCCAGGAAGCTCAAGCAAGAGTAGCCTGAGAAGACAGGGGACAGCGGGGACAGACTCTCAGTTCATTCAGTCACAGAAAAGGAGATGGCTTGATCCTCTTGACCTTTTTTCTTTTCTTTTTTGCTTCCAGGGTTATCACTGGGAGCTCAGTGCCTGCACTATGAATCCACTGCTCCTGGAGGCCATTTTCCCCATTTTTTGTTGCCCTTGTTGTTATAGCTGTCGTTGTTGGATAGGACAGAAAGAAATTGATAGAGGAGGAGAAGACGGGGGGGGGAGAAAGATAGACACCTGCAGACCTGCTTCACCACCTATGAGGTGACTCTCTTGCAGGTGGAGGGCCAGAGGCCCAAACCGGGATCCTCACACTGGTCCTTGTGCTTTTCGCCATGTGCGCTTAACCCACTGCACTACCACACACCCACACTCCTGACTTTTTAAAGATCTGTCTTGCGGGTCAAGCAGTAGCAAGCTATCTCCCAGGCTCCACTTTCTTTCTTTTTACTTATTTATTTATTCCCTTTTGTTGCCCTTGTTGTAGTTATTATTGTTATTGATGTCATCATTCATTTTTGGATAGAACAGATAGAAATAGAGAGAGATGGGGAAGACAGAGAGAGGGAGAGAAGGATAGACACCTGCAGACCTGCTTCACTGCTTGTGAAGCGACTCCCCTGCAGGTGGGGAGCCGGGGCCTCCAACCAGGATCCTTACTCTGGTTCCTACGCTTTTGCCACCTGCGCTTAACCCACTGCGCTACCGCCCGACTCCCTGGGCCCCACTTTCTATTTGTCATTAGGCAGACATGTGCCTTGGAACCAGAGCTTCTAGTGAATACGAGCCTTCAGTGTCACTACAGCGACTTAGAAACAAACACCATTCTAATGAGCCTTGAAACTCTGGAACGTAAACATGCAGGTCTCCAGTGGATAGTGTTGTTGGAATTAATAAGAAACACCTGGGGCTGGCAAAATGATTCACTTGGATAGTGCGTTGCTTTGCCACGTGTGTGACTGGGTCTGAGCTCGGGCACCACCACACTGAAGGGAGCTTTGGTGCTGTGGGCTCTTCACTCTCTGGCTCTTTCTAAAGCCAATTGCTGATTCACCAATGGCTGTCCCCAGCTGCCACTTTCTCAGGTAGGCTCTTTACAATTCGGAGACCCCAGGTTAGGAGTACTCGGGGGAAACCCCATTCAGGAGTATTTCCTAAAAAACACCCTCTATATCTTGCCCCCTGTTGCATGTCTCACCTTCAAACTCAACATCAAAGGACTGTTCCACCATTTCAACGACAGCCTTCAGAGCTTCACTTCTAGAAGGGATGTAGATTAGTTGGAATTTACCCTTTATAGGGAAGCTGTAGAAGAATGCTGGCAGAGAGCTAATGTCAATCGCATGGTAGTTCGTAGGATGTCTCTTTCTTGGCAAACTACTGAAACGAAGATACATCATAATTGTAGAAAACAGCAATGGCATCAAGACTTCAAGGACCGTGATAAGAGTCTTCCGCTTCTAAGATAAAAAACAAACAGTCCGTGTTAAATCCCAAACAGAACACAACTGTAAGGCATTTACGTGGTGAAGTCCGGGGGCCAGGCAGTGGCACATCCGGCTGAGTGCACACTATAATGTGCAAGCTTGACCAAGGTTCAAGCTTCTGATCTTCACATGGGAAGCTTCACAAGTGGTGAAGCAGGGCTGCAGGGTGTCTCTCTCCCTCCCTCTCTATCAACCCCTTCCTTCTCAATTTCTCTAGCCAATAAATAAATTGAACTGTCTATAAGAGTTATTTATAGGGGGAGTCAGGCAGTAGCACAGCGGGCTAAGCGCAGGTGGCACAAAGCGCAAGGACAGGCATAAGGATCCCGGTTCGAGCCCCCGGATTCCCACCTGCAGGGGAGTCGCTTCACAGGCGGTGAAGCAGGTCTGCAGGTGTCTGTCTTTCCCTCCCCCCTGTCTTCCCCTCCTCTCTCCATTTCTCTCTGTTCTATCCAACAACGATGACAACAGTAACTACAACAATAAAGAAAACAAGGGCAACAAAAGGGAATAAATAAATAAATTTTTTAAAGTTAGCTATTCTTTAAAAATGGAAAGTTCTGGGGCTAGGTGGTGGCACATCTGGTTGAGTGCATATGTCACAACGTGCAAGGACCTGAGTTCAAGTCCCTGGTCCTCACCTGCAGGGGGAAGGCTTTGCAAGTGGTGAAATAGTACAACCAGTGTGTGTCTTTTTTTTTAATATTTTATTTTATTTATTTATTCCCTTTTGTTGCCCTTGTTGTTTTATTGTTGTAGTTATTATTGTTGTTGTCATTGTTGGATAGGACAGAGAGAAATGGAGAGAGGAGGGGAAGACAGAGAGGGGGAGAGAAAGATAGACACCTGCAGACCTGCTTCACCGCCTGTGAAGCGACTCCCCTGCAGGTGGGGAGCCGGGGTTGGAACCAGGATCTTATGCCGGTCCTTGTGCTTTGCGCCACCTGCGCTTAACCCGCTGCGCTACAGCCCGACTCCCCCGGTGTGTGTCTTTCTCCCTATCTCCTCCTGTTTCTGGTTGCCTCTATCAATAAATACGTAAATAAAGATAATTTAAAAAATCATGAAATTAAATAATAAAGTGGAAGACCTTTTTTCTTTTAAAAAAGGAAAGTTCTTCCACTAAGAAATATTTCATTTCTTTTCTTTATGAATATTTCATTTCTTCCAGCCTTCTTGTATAGCAAAAAAAAAAAAAAAAAACCCGTCTTGGAGACAGCACATCAGCACTGAAATGCACAAAGTTCTGAGTCTGATCCTTGGCACTGAATATGCCAGAGTGATGCTCTTGTTGTTGTTCCCCCCCCCCCTCCATATTTCTTGAAAAGAAAAAGATAAGAATGAGAATTAACTTGGGACATCTTTAGCTTTTCGGTGCCACCAATGGTGAGGATCAATAGCAATAAATCATCTCTGGGGGCCAGGCAGTGGTGCACCTGGCTGAGCGCACATTACGACGTTCAAGGATTACAGTGTTCAAGCCCCTGGTCCCCATCTACAGGGGAAGCTTCACAAGCGGTGAAGCAGTGCTGCAGGTATCTCTCTCTCTCCCTCTCCCCGCTTCATCTCTATTTCTCTGTGTCTCTATCAAATAAATAAAATATTTTTAAATTTTAAAAGTCATCTTTGATACCTAGACTAACTGAACTACCATGGAAATATGGTTCATTTGCAGAAAAGGTTCCATGTTCAAGTTAGGGTCTTAATTTTAAAAAAATCCATTATCAGAAACTGATATAAATACTGAGTCCTGCTCAGTGGGGCCTCCCACTGTCCACAAAGATAACTATACTCACCTTCAAGAGAAAATTCTTCCAGAGAAGAAGTTTCAAGTTCTTGAACATTGTCATTCTTCTAGCTGAAGAGGAGGGCACACCATACACACTAGCTAGGACAAAAGGGGGGACAAGTTATGCTGACAACTGTACTGTTAGGAGTCACGCTCTACATTGAAAATCCTTGTGGCAACCTTCTGAAAATTAGCACGTAATTAGAGTTTCGACTATGGCTGCCTTAGCAGGCTCAGACCAAATGGTCTTGAATGGCCAAACGGCCATATACTGCCTGCGGGCCGGACATTCCCACCCCTGGCATGGGAGACGGGTGTTTTGCCCACTGAGCCGCCTCCTAGACCAGAATCCAGGAGGACACTGTCAGGTCACTGGCTGCCTATAGAAACCGCCCACCTGAATAATGCGCTGCTTTGTCGTGTGCTAACCCGAGCCTGAGTGCAGGGATTTCTCTCTCTGTCTCTGTCTCTAGCTAATTTTTTGATGAATAAAAAAAAAGAAAGAAAGGAAGGAAGGAAGAATAGACTACAATGACCACAGTGATAAAGACTTGCTTTTGCAAAGACATCTAAGAAGAATCCTTAAGCAAATGGGTGACCGCCGCTTCATTAAATATCAGCAGTGATTCCTGGGGGGGGGGGGGTCTGATTATCAGAGTACAGGTGACAGTATTCAAAGTGTCCAGTTCTCAATTAAAAAATTCAAAGTAGGTCAAAAATAAAACCTCTACAAAATAGCGTCCATTCAGAGAGAGGAGGGTAGTATTGCTCGATAGAAGTAATCTCATGGAAGTTCAGTCACAGGAGATAATAAGCAAAGCCTTTAAATGGACTGTTTTATTTATTTATTTTTTTTAACACTGTTCAGCGCCTGGTTTATGGTGGTGCGGAGGATTGAACCTGGGACTCTGGAGCCTCAGGCATGAGAGTATGTTTGCATAATCATTATGCTATCTACCCTCCACCCTAAATGAACTGTTTTAAAAATGACTGGATAGTTATCCAGGAGGTGGCATAGTGGGTAAACCAGTGGACTCTCAAGCATGAGGTCCTGAGTTCAATCCCTGGCAGCACATGTACCTGCGTGATGTCTGGTTCTCTCTCCCTACCTCTACCTGTCTCTCTCTCTTATCTTTCTCATGAATAAATAAATAAATAAATAAATGATTGAGGATTGGGTGGTAGCACAGAGGATTAAATGCACATGTCACAAAGCCCAAGGACCAGCTTAGGCTTAAGGATCCCGGTTGGAGCCCCCGGCTCCCCACCTGCAGGGGGGTCCCTTCACAGGCGGTGAAGCAGGTCTGCAGGTGTCTGTCTGTCTCCTCCATCTTCCTCTCCTCTCTCCATTTCTCCCTGTCCTATCCAACAATAACGACGATTAAAAAAACAACAAGGGCAACAAAAGGGAAAGAATTTAATTAATACAAATTAAAAAATACTAATAGTAAAAATAAATAAATCATTTTTCAAAAGACTGGGTAAAGAAGTTATAGGATATAGACTCCATGGCCTATTACTCTGTAAACAAACAAAAAATAATATTGTGTCCCGTGGAACAAAATGGATGGAACTGGAGATGAATGTCTTTAGTGAAATACGTAAAGAGATGAAAGTGAAACCAGAAACCAGATGGTTTCACTTAGAAGTAGAATTGAGAAATGAAACACATGAACTTGCAAGAAGAGGAATCAATCCAAAGTAAACGGTGTCTAAGGCTCTGTGAGAACTGTGGTGGCTATCCTTGGTGGCTATCCTTGGGAGGTGGAGGCACTGGACTTTGGGAGTGGGTGCAAGGTAGATCTAGCCCCTATAAGCTTATCATCTTGTAAGCCACTACTGATCACAAATAAAAATGGCTTGAAAAAGTTAATTAACTAACTATATTAAATATGCACAAAGAGCTAAAGGAAACCATGGGCAAAGAGCTAAGGAAAATAAGAACAATGGGGCGGGGTAGATAACATAATGGTATGCAAAGAGACTCTCATTCCTGATGCCCTGAAGTCCCAGGTTCAATCCCCCGCACCACCATAAGCCAGAGCTGTGTAGTGCTCTGGTGTGTGTTTCTGTGTCTTTCTGTCTCTGCATCTCTCTCAAAAATAAATAAAAAATACTTTAAAAAAGAAAAAAGAAAAATCAGAACAATGCATTAACAAGTAGGAGAATATCAATAAACACACAGAAAAGATAATCCAAAGAAACCAAGTAGAAGGGAGTCGGGCTGTATCTCAGCGGGTTAAGTGCAGGTGGCACAAAGCGCAACGACCGGCGTAAGGATCCCAGTTCGAGCCCCCGGTTCCCCACCTGCAGGGGAGTCACTTCACAAGTGGTGAAGCAGGTCTGCAGGTGTCTGTCTTTCTCTCCCCCTCTCCGTCTTCCCCTCCTCTCTCCATTTCTCTCTGTCCTATCCAACAATGACGACATCAAAAACTGTAACAATAAAACAACAAGGGCAACAAAAGGGAATAAATAAATATTAAAAAAAAATTTTTAAAAAGAAACGAAGTAGAAAATCTAGACCAGAAAAGTAAGACAGCTGACATCAGAGTTCCAACGGTCTGAGCAGGAAGAAGAAAGAAACAGTAAATTTGAAGATAGGACAGTTGAAATTGCCAAG
The DNA here is from genome assembly GCF_950295315.1 of Erinaceus europaeus. Lineage (NCBI taxonomy): Eukaryota > Metazoa > Chordata > Mammalia > Eulipotyphla > Erinaceidae > Erinaceus > Erinaceus europaeus. The sequence goes on from NC_080176.1 coordinate 5,427,061, forward strand.
TCTGAGAAGAAAAAAAAAAAAGAAAAGAAAAATGAACAGAAAATAAGGGATCTTGAGACACCAGCTAGTATGCCAACAAGTGCACTAGGGGCTCCCCAGAAGAAGAGACAGGTGTATATATATGAAGAAGCAACCAAAGGTAAGGAAAGAATCTTGAAAGAATTAGAAAAAACGACTCATACAAGAGACCCAAAGGGAAATAGCTGGTTTTCAGGAACCATGAAGGCCAAAAAGCGGTGTGATGATATATTTAAAATGCTACAGGAGGGCTGAGGAGGCAGCATAATGGTTCTGCAAAAAACTTACATGTTTGAAGTTCCAAGGTCCCAGGTTCAATCCCCAGCACCACCATAAGCCAGAGCAAGGCAGTGTTCTTATCTTTATATATCTATCTCTCTTACTGTTTTAAAAAAAATTATAAGAAAAATAGTAACAATAAAAAAGAAAAACCTTGGGAGTCGGGCTGTAGTGCAGCGGGCTAAGCGAAGGTGGCGCAAAGCACAAGGACCGGCATAAGGATCCCGGTTCAAACCCCGGCTCCCCACCTGCAGGGGAGTCACTTCACAGGCGGTGAAGCAGGTCTGCAGGTGTCTATCTTTCTCTCCTCCTCTCTGTCTTCCCCTCCCTCTCTCCATTTCTCTCTGTCCTATCCAACAACAACAACAATAATAACTACAACAATAAAACAACAAGGGCAACAAAAGGGAATAAATAAATAAAATAAATATTAAAAAAAATTTAAAAAAAAAAGAAAAACCTTTTGTTCAAGAATTCTACATCTGGCAAAACCATTCTTCAAAAAAGGAAGAAAAGCTGGGAAAGTAGACCAGAAAAAAAAAAAAAAAACAGTCTACTGGGAGCTGGGTAGTGGTGGCACACCGGGTTAAGCACACATGGTGTAAAGTGCAAGGATCCCGGTTCAAGCCCCGGCTCCCCACCTGCAGGGGGGTCGCTTCAAACACAATGAAACAGGTATGCAGGTATCTATCTTTCTCTCCTCTCTATCCCCCCCTCAATTTCTCTCTCTCTTATTCAAAAACAACTATAATAATAATAAAATGGAAAAAGATGGCTGCCAAGAACAGTGGATTCATAGTGCAGGCAGCAATAACCCTGGAGGCAAAAAAAAAAAAAATCAGTCTACTGCCAACTAATTTTCATTATGTTGAAACCTAATCTAGGAACTAAAGCCAGGTTCTCTGTCCAACTACAGGACTTTTATCTGAACAGAAGCCATGCAGTTCTGTCTTAGTATACAGACAAGATGTCTCAAGTCCCTGGTTTTGCAAGCCTTAGCCCCTGGCTCCCAAATAACCAATGCTATTTGAGCCAGAAGTAATGGCAAGCTGCTTCGAGCACTTCCCACGCTGTCAACGATTAAGACAAAAAGTGAAGTCTCCATCTGCCCAGAAATTTGCAGAATCTACATCTTCCAAGCTCAAACTTTAAACAGCTGCTTTCAGAGCTCAGTGGAAGTGCAAAGGCTATTCTCATATTTCACAATTCATTTAACTCTGCACTGGGGTGTTTCCACCCCAGCTCATTTGATGTGACTGTTCGCTCTAAGGAAATGAGTGCATTGGTATGCTAACGGGCCAATGCCAGGGGACCTAACAGAGCTGAGAGCATTCTACGGTGCCTTCCAAGCTAGTTGTGTGCTCAGCTGAAATCACGGAGAAATACACAAAATCTTGTTCCAGACCAACCTTTACAATCAATTTTTGATGGCATGAAACACTAATTTGAACTTCAGATAATCAATATATCATCCAGTATCAAATGAGCTTCATATTTCCTTCCTTCCTATTTCCTTTTGTTTTGCCACTAGGGGTGTAGCTGGGGTTTCACACCTGCATGTTTCCACTGCTCCCTGAAGACTCTTTCTCCGGCAGACAGTGACAGAAGGGGAGAGAGAAGAGACACCACAGATTACTCCACCGATTGACAAGCCTCCCCTTGCACGATGCTCCCATGTGATGGTGGTGCTCTTCACACATGGCAACGCACCCCACCAGCTGAGCTGTCTCTTGGCTCCCAGAACTCCGCATCTTACCAGTACAGAGAGATTACCAAATATCATATTTTGTTATTATATTGAATTTCACTCACTAAACATTTATGAAAACTTGATCTTATGTAACAAGTATCTATGGTAGCCTCAATTTTGCCTCTTGGCATGCAAAGCTTTCAAGAAATTTTTATCTGACCTTTTACAGAAAAAGCTTGTCAAGCAGCCCTAGCCTAAAAGATGAAAGCTATCCATACAGATCAATGGAACAGAAAAGTCTAGAGGGGTCGGGTGGTAGTGTACCTGGATGAGCGCACATGTTACAATGCACAAGGACCCGGGTTCAAGTCCTCAGCTCTCACCTGCAGGAGGAAAGCTTCGAGAGTGTTGCAGCAGTGCTACAGGTATTTCCCTCTCTCTCTCTCTCCCTTCATCTTGATTACTGGCTGTCTCTACCCAATAAATAAAGATAATAAAAGAAAAGAGCCAAGAAATAGACCCACATAAATATGACCGATCCTGGACCAAAGGAGCAATCCAGTAGGAAAGGAATCTTTTTAAGAAGTGATGACTCAACAATTAGAGTCCGTGTGCGAGGGAAATATCACTTTGATTCATATCTCAATCCATTATGCAAAATTAATTCAAAATCGAGCACAGACCTAAATGCAAAGCATAAAACTAGAAAATAAAAAACACAGGAGAACATCTCTGTGACATTGGATTAAGCGGAAAACAACAACGACACCAACAAAAGCCCTTCCTTAGGACAAAGGCCATTGACATAATGGTTATGCAAGACTTTCTTTTTTTTTTTCTTTTCCCCCTCCTCCAGGGTTATTGCTGGGCTCGGTGCCTGCACCATGAATCCACCGCTCCTGGAGGCCATTTTTTTTCCCCCTTTTGTTGCCCTTGTTGTAGCTTCGTTGTGGTTATTATTATTGCCCTTGTTGACGCAATTCGTTGTTGGATAGGACAGAGAGAAATGGAGAGAGGAGGGGAAGACAGAGAAGGGGAGAGAAAGACAGACACCTGCAGACCTGCTTCACCGCCTGTGAAGCGACTCCCCTGCAGGTGGGGAGCCGGTGGGCTCAAACCGGGATCCTTACTCCGGTCCCTGCGCTTTGCGCCACATGCGCTTAACCCACTGCGCCACCGCCCGACCACCTATGCAAGACTTTCAGTCCAAGGATCTAAGTTTCCAGGTTCAGTCCCTGACACTATTAAATCAGAGCCGATCAGTGCTCTGGTAAAACAGTTACCAGAATTAAAAGACAAACAAAAGTTGGGAAAATATTTGCAAATTACCCGAGAAAAAAAATTAAAAACTTTCTATAAAAATACCTACAACTCAGAACTCAAAACCAAGGGACTGAAGAGGTAGCTCAGTAGGTCAAGTACCTGCGGTGTCACACGGTGACTTAGGTTTGAGCCCCAGCTACACGTGAGGTTTTACCATACCAGAGGAAGCTTTGGTGCTGTGGTGTCTTCCCTTGTCTCTGCCTCTGAATGAAAAGGTGACCTAGATGATTGTGCTTGGTCTGGCTCCATCAAAACAACAATTCAGTTTTTAGTTTTTACATGGGTAAAGAATCTGAAGATGGTTTGCCTTGGGTCCAGGAAGTGGTTCGGTGGAAAAAGTGTTGGATTCTCAGGCATAAGGTCCTGAGTTCAATTCCCAGCAGTTCACATGCCAGAGTAAAGCTGTGGCTCTCTCGCTCTGCTTCTCTTGTTACTGTGTAAGCAAATTTTTTAAAAGAAGCTTCACTGTAAAAATAACCCAACAAAAACATGGACCAGAGGACTAAACCATTTTCTAAAGAAGAGATCCACATGGCCCAAAGACACATGAAGAAATGTTCCGCTTCACTTATCATTCGAGAAATGCAAACTACTACACTGAGATACTGTCTCACACCAGAGAGAATAGCTATCATCCACAAATCAGAAAATGGGGGGCAGGCGGTAGCTCAGAGGGTGAAGCACAAGGACCAGTGTAAGAATCCTGGTTCAAGCCCCCAGCTCCCCACTTTCAGGGGCATCACTTTATAAGCAGTGAAGCACGTCTGCAGGTGTCTTTTTCTCCTCCTGTCTTCCCCTCCTCTCTCTATTTCTCTCTGTCCTATCCAACAACCACAACGGCAATAACAACAATATGGGCAACAAAATTGGGGAAAATGACCTCTAGGAGCAGTGGATTCGTAGTGCAGGCACCGAGCCCCGACAATAGCCCTGGAGGAAAAAAAAAGTCAGGAAATGACAAGTGTTGGCGAGGTTATAGACAAAGAGGAACCCTCTCCACTGCCAGTGCAACCTCTTTGGAACACTATATGGACAGTTCTTAAACAAATAAAAATGGAAGCCCCTGATGATTCAGTGATATCACTCTTGGGCATTTATTCAAAAGGTACTGAAACACTAATCTGCAAGGGCATATCCACCCTTCTACTCCTACATGACAGCCAAAGAGTGGAGGCAGCCTAAATGCTCAGCAGATGACTGGCTAAAGAAGTTATGGGATCTAGTCCATGGAATACTACTCTGCAATCAAAAGAAATGATTTTGTGTCCTTTGGGACAAAACTGATGGTGATTATGCTTAGTGAAATAAGTAAAGAGATTAAGGGCAACTAGCAGATGGTTTCACTCACATGTGGAATCTAGAGATCTGATATATCTGAACTTGAAGAAGGAAAAAACAAACAAACAAACAAACAAACAAAACCAGAAGTCAGCAAACAGTTTCTAAGACTTGTGAGAACTATCATGGTTAGCTTTGGGAGTTGCGAGGGTAGGGAAACAGAACTTGGTGATGGCTGTGGTATGAGACTGTGATCTTACAATCTTGTAACCTACTATTAGTGAGACACACAGAGAATCTGCTAAGGAGGATAGAGCATAATAATTAAACAAGGGGGCTGGGTGGTGGCACACCTAGTTGAGTGCAATGCTCAAGGACCCGGGTTCGAGCCCCCACTCCCCACCTGCAGGGGGAAAGCTTTGCGAGTGGTGAAGCAGTGCCGCAGGTGTCTCTCTGTCTCTGTTCTTCTCTATCACCCCTTTCCCTCTTGATTTCTGGCTGTCTCTATCCAATAAATGAAAATTAAAAAAACTTTTAAAAATTATAATTGAACAAAAAGACTCTCATGCCTGAGACCCTGAAGTCCCAGGTTCAATCCTTTGAACAACCATAAGCCATAGCTGAGCTGAGCAGTGCTCTGGAAAACAAAACAAAACAGATGCTTCACCACAAATGATATACTGCAAACAAGTCCAGTAAATTACGATTTTTATTGCTGTTAAAATGGTTACATCTTCTTGGAAAAAAAAACTGACGGGGGTCGGGCGGTGGTGCAGTGGGTTAAGCGCATGCGGCGCATAGCGCAGGGACCAACGTAAGGATCCCGGTTCGAGCCCCCGGCTCCCCACTTGCAGGGGAGTCACTTCACAGACGTGAAGCAGGTCTGCAGGTGTCTGTCTTTCTCTCCCCCTCTCTGTCTTCCCCTCCTCTCTCCATTTCTCTCTGTCCTGTCCAACAACGAACAACATCAGCAATGGCAATAATGATGACCACAACGAGGCTACAACAACAAGGGCAACAAAAAGGGGGAAAAAGTGGCCTCCAGGAGCGATAGATTCATGGTGCAGGCACCGAGCCCAGCAATCACCCTGGAGGGAAAAAAAACAAACTGACAAGTTTCCAGGACAACTGGAAGTCATATCCACTAGTGGCAATGCAGAGGGGTACGGCCACACAGGAATACATCTGCAGCTTCTTATAAATCTAATCACTTTCACACAACCCAGCAATCCAATTCCTAAGTTTTTGTTTGTTCGTTTGTTTTTTGCCTCCAAGGTTACTGCTGGGGCTTGGTGTCAGCACTATGAATCCATTTTTTTCCTTCTTCTATTTTGTTATCTAGGGCAGATAGAAATTGAGAGGTATGGAGAAAATAGAGAAGGAGAAAGAAAGACAGACACCTGCAGACCTGCTTCACTGCTCATGAAGCATCCCCTCTGCAGGTGGGGTGCAGGGCTCGAACTCGGGTCCTTGTGTGGGTCCTTGCATACAATACTATGTGCAGTTTACCAGGTGTGCCACTGCCCAGCCCCCCAAGTTAATTTTTTTGCTAAAGACGAATGAAAATTAATTTTTACGAAAGAACAAATGATTATAGGAGGTTTTACTCATAGTTTCTCAAAGGCTAGTAACAGGGCCCTAGCATCAAGTACTTCTAGTATTTTGTTTGTTTTGATGCATTTGGTCATCACATCCATCCTATGAAGTGGGGACCAAAAGGTCCCCATCTTAAACGAGAAAAGAAGGCACAGAAAGGTTAAGTATAAGATGTAAAGATCTGGGGTCCAATTCAAGCACGCAGCCCCTTTTATGCTCTACAATACAATGCCTTGCCATCACTAACGAAAACGCGTGCGGCCTTTGGACTAGATGCTGCTACCAAAGATAACACGGTTCCTATGGAAACAGAGACATCCTGTTCTAAAACTCCGCATCAAGTATCAGCAACTGAGGCACTGCTATAGAAAAAACGAGGTACACAGATAGGTAGGTGGGAAATAGGTACATCGACAGATGGCATTGGTGCCCTTGCAAAAGAAACTGAAGTTCTCGTAGTGATTTCATTTCTGAAACGCACACGTAAGGTGCCCGTGTGTCTCTATCCACACAGTGGCTAACTGCTGTAATGAGCAGGCTCGTGGCCCCTTGTAAAAGCTCTAAGATTTCTGAGTGTTACCACTCACTTCAACTTTTGCCACCCATCGGCCCTGAAAACTGTCTTTGCAGGGCCAGGCAGTGGCGCACCTGGTTAAGTACACATAGTACAGTGCACAAGTACCCAGGTTCAAGCCCCTGGCCCCCACCTGCAGGGGAAAAGCTTCACAAGTGGTGAAGCAGGGCTGCAGGTGTCTCCGTCTTTCCCTCTCTATCCCTCCCTCCCTTCTTAATTTCTCTCCATCTATATCCAGTAATAATTTTTAAATAGATAAAGAACTGTCTTTGTGTGATCCAGGAGGTGGCACAGTGATAAAGCTTTGGATTGTCAAGCATGAGGTCCCGAGTTCGATCCCCAGCAGCACATGTGACAGAGTGATGTCTGGTTCTTTCTCTCTCCTATCTTTCTCATAAATAAATAATATCTTTAAAAATAAAAAAGAACTGTCTTTGCTCTGGCAAGCTCAAGAAGCACAGCATGCAACCTGTTCTGTAAACAAATGTAATCTCTTTTTTTCTTTTCTTTTTCTTTTTTTGCCTCCAGGGTTATTGCTGGGGCTTGAGGAATCCACTGTTCCTGGAGGCTATTTTTCCCATTTTGTTGCTCTTGTTGTGGTTGTTATTGTTATAGCTGTTGTTGTTGGACAGGACAGAAAGAAATGGAGAGAGGAGGGAATCGGGTGGTAGCGCAGTGGGTTAAGCGCACGTGGCACAAATTGCAAGGACCAGCGTAAGGATCCCAGTTTGAGCCCCCAGCTCCCCACCTGCAGGGAGGTCGCTTCACAGACGTGAAGCAGGTCTGCAGGTGTCTGTCTTTCTCTCCCCCTCTCTGTCTTCCCCTCCTCTCTCCATTTCTCTCTGTCCTATCCAACAGCGGCAGCAATAACGGCAATGACAATAATAACCACGGCAACGATAGACAACAAGAGCAACAAGAAGAGAAAGGTGGCCTCCAGGAGCAGTGGATTCGTGGTGCAGGCACCAAGCCCCAGCAATAACCCTGGAGGCGAAAAAAAAAAAATTAATTAATTAATTAAAAAGATGTGCAGCATATTAAAATTTTCCCACTCATCCTTTACCTAATTCTTATTCTTTTAAAAATGTTTTATTTATTTATTGGATAGAAACAGAGAAATCAAGAGGGATGGGGAAGACAGAGGGGTTAGAGATTAAGAGAGATACCTGCAGCACTGCTTCATCACTGTGAAACTTCTCCTGCAGGTGTGACTGGGGACTTGAACCCAGTTCCCTGTGTGTTGTAACATGTGCGTGCTATTGGTGTTGTCCTGTTTTTGCATACTCATAAGAGATCAGACTATGCGGCCCTCTAGTTAGTACCTAAGATTATACTCGTTTATTTGCCATCTTTGTGCCAGGTGTTGCGATAAGCGCTTCTAGCATTTTCTCATTTGACCCTAAAAACAAAATGCCTTTTGAGTTGGATCAGTACCATTATTGTCATTTCAATTTGAGGGGTAGGGCATGGAGGCTGAGAAAGGCAAAAACAGACATCTATAAGAGTAAAGGAGACGGTCTATCTGGTCATGTTTGAAGCCAAGTCTTTGTTGTTTTGTTTTTATTGCCAGCAGGGCTATCACCATTCCCTGCAGCCATTTTTTCCTTCTTCTTTTTTTTTTTTCCTCTCTTTGTTTTGATACGGCAGAGAGAAATTGAGAGGAGAGGGGGAAATATGAGATAGAGAAAGGGAGAGAGAGAGAGAGAGAGAGAGAGAGGGACCTCCAGTACGGCTTCACTGTTCATGAAGCACCCTCCACCACCACTCTGCAGGTGGGGAGCGGGATCTCGAACCTGGGGCCTTGGTCTGGCAATGTGTGCGCTTAACCACCACCACCCCGCCCCTGAGCCAAAGTCTGTGACTCTGACATTCGACACGTATTTACCAAGCGCCTCCCCACGCCGGGCATCGCGGGGTCCCGGGACGCAGACAGACCCCCGTCCCGGGGGAACCCACCTCCCGGGAGACCGGCCTGGAGAAAACGGGGCAGATGAGTCCAGCGCGTCCACCCCATGCCAGGGACCGACACCTGGACCGGGTCCTCCCAGCCGGACACCCGCCGACTGTTGGCCCCGCCCCGAGCCCCCCGCGAGACCCTGCGCGCCCCCACGTCCTGCCCCGGGAGGCCCCAGTCGCCGCACCCTGAGAGCAGTCCTGCTAGGACCCACCAAGCTGCGCCCTCTCGCCTGCAGGGGCCCTGGCTTTAACTCCAGACCTCCGTCTGAGGGGGCAGTGGTTAGCCCTGGCAGCCCGTCTGGGGGACCCCGACTCAGGAGGGAGCCGTCTGGGGACCCCGACTCAGAACAGGGAGCCCGTCTGGGGGACCCCGACTCAGAACAGGGAGCCCGTCTGGGGACCCCGACTCAGAACAGGGAGCCCGTCTGGGGGACCCCGACTCAGAACAGGGAGCCCGTCTGGGGACCCCGACTCAGGAGGGAGCCCGTCTGGGGGACCCCGACTCAGAACAGGGAGCCTGTCTGGGGGACCCCGACTCAGGAGGGAGCCCGTCTGGGGGGACCCCGACTCAGGAGGGAGCCCGTCTGGGGACCCCGACTCAGAACAGGGAGCCCGTCTGGGGGACCCCGACTCAGAACAGGGAGCCCGTCTGGGGGACCCCGACTCAGAACAGGGAGCCCGTCTGGGGGACCCCGACTCAGGAGGGAGCCCGTCTGGGGGACCCTGACTCAGGAGGGAGCCCGTCTGGGGGACCCCGACTCAGAACAGGGAGCCCGTCTGGGGGGACCCCGACTCAGAACAGGGAGCCCGTCTGGGGGACCCCGACTCAGAACAGGGAGCCCGTCTGGGGGACCCCGACTCAGGAGGGAGCCCGTCTGGGGGACCCTGACTCAGGAGGGAGCCCGTCTGGGGGACCCCGACTCAGAACAGGGAGCCCGTCTGGGGGACCCCGACTCAGAACAGGGAGCCCGTCTGGGGGACCCCGACTCAGAACAGGGAGCCCGTCTGGGGGACCCCGACTCAGGAGGGAGCCCGTCTGGGGACCCCGACTCAGAACAGGGAGCCCGTCTGGGGACCCCGACTCAGAACAGGGAGCCCGTCTGTGGGGACCCCCGACTCAGAACAGGGAGCCCGTCTGGGGGACCCCGACTCAGAACAGGGAGCCCGTCTGGGGGACCCTGACTCAGAACAGGGAGCCCGTCTGGGGACCCCGACTCAGAACAGGGAGCCCGTCTGGGGGACCCCGACTCAGGAGGGAGCCCGTCTGGGGGACCCCGACTCAGAACAGGGAGCCCGTCTGGGGGACCCCGACTCAGAACAGGGAGCCCGTCTGGGGGACCCCGACTCAGAACAGGGAGCCCGTCTGGGGGACCCCGACTCAGGAGGGAGCCCGTCTGGGGGGACCCCGACTCAGGAGGGAGCCCGTCTGGGGACCCCGACTCAGAACAGGGAGCCCGTCTGGGGGGACCCCGACTCAGAACAGGGAGCCCGTCTGGGGGACCCCGACTCAGAACAGGGAGCCCGTCTGGGGGACCCCGACTCAGGAGGGAGCCCGTCTGGGGGACCCCGACTCAGGAGGGAGCCCGTCTGGGGACCCCGACTCAGAACAGGGAGCCCGTCTGTGGGGACCCCCGACTCAGAACAGGGAGCCCGTCTGTGGGGACCCCCGACTCAGAACAGGGAGCCCGTCTGGGGGACCCTGACTCAGAACAGGGAGCCCGTCTGGGGGACCCCGACTCAGGAGGGAGCCCGTCTGGGGGACCCCATCTCCGGACAGAGACTCCGTCTGGGGGGGACCCCAACTCAGCCCTGTGGCTGCCGTCTGCGAGGACCTGCCTCGCCCCTCGTGCACTGCGGCCGTGACCCTTCCTTCACAGGGCAGGATGCGGCCTCTGCCCGCACGTTCCAGCCGCCGTCGAGCCCGCGGCCACCGCCCCGCCCCGCCCCGCCCTTCGCGCCCCCTGACGGCCGGCCGAGCGGCCACTGCGCAGGCGCGGGCGGGTGGACGGGCGGGGCGACCCGCAGGGGCGGCGCACTGCACATGCGCGAGTCGGCCGGCGCGCCCCCTGCAGGAGCTGGAGCCGCCTAGTCCGGCCGTCGCGGGTCCCGCGCCCCCTCCGGCAGGGGCGCCCCGCTGCTGTCAGCGCCCGGCCAGCCGAGAGGACCTGGGAGAGGAGCCCACCGGAGGGCAACGGTGAGTGTCGACAGGACCGCTGATGGCGCGCTCGCTGCAGCGCAGCTCCCCACCCGGCATGCGCCCAGCACCACTCGGTCACACCCTGTACCCCTGCAGTGCATGCACCCCCGTCATCCTGCACCTGTCTGCATCCTTAACCCCGCTGGACCCCTGCTGCCCTGCGCCCCGCTGCCCTGCACCCCCGCTGCCCTGCGCCCCCGCTGCCCTGCACCCGGTTTATATTCCCGCCGCCCTGCACACCCGGGCGCTGTGCACCCCGCCGCCCAGTACCCTGCCTTCATCTCTCTCCACCACGCTGCCCACACCCAGCCCGCGCCCCACACCGAGTCCCACACAGCCCTGCACCCCGCCCGCGCCCCGCCTCGCGGCCGCACCACCTGTCCACACCCGGCCGCCTCCCCCGCGCTGGCGGCCCGGCAGGTGCATGTCTGCGGAGCCAGGCCGCCCTGACTCAGGCCTCAGGGGCCTGGTCCCTGGGCGTGTCCCGCCGCCAGGAGACACCCCTTCCCTTCCCTTCCCTTCCCTTCCCTTCCCCTCCCTTCCCCTCCTTTCCCCTCCCTTCCCCTCCTTTCCCCTCCCCTCCCCTCCCCTCCCCATCCAGAGCCGCTGAGCCTTTTGTGGCCGCAGGGGTCAGGCCCCCACACCCTGAGTCGGGCACTCGCAGCCGCCCCCAGCCCCCACCAGGACGGGGTGCTGCTGCCTGGGGTGAGCGTGCAGACCCCAGCGGGGACCCCTGGCCCGGTGAGCCTCAGAGCGGGGGCTCCACGCCCGTGCTGGGCGGTGGGAAGGGGAAAGGCGCTGATGTCCGAGGAGGGAAGGGGGGAGCTGCAGCCCCAGACAGTCTGAGGCCTGGTGGGGGGTGGGGGGTACCTGACAGATTCACCGAGAAGCCCCCGGAGCAAGCCCCCTCCTCAACCCCAGCCACAGAGGGGTTTGGGGGTGCTCTTCCCCCCTGTGAATGCCCTGAAGGCGCAGACTGGGTCTTGTTGGGGTGGCTTGTGCCAGGCACCCCAAACGCTGGTGAGTGTGCGCCTTTGGAGGGAGGGGGGACCAGGCTGGACTAGCTCCAGGTCCCCTCCTCTCCCCATGTCATTGAATCCTATTTTGATGCAGTTCCTGGTGAACTTGAAAAGATTAAGGCTGCTTTCCTTCTGGGGATTGTTTGCATCCGGGTAATGGAAGAGACGGGAATCACAAAGGCCATGCATGCCCCCCATTAATTTAACTTCTCAGGGAACTTCGGAAAAATGGGATGTTAATTACTAAGTCACGCAGGGTAGTGCAGAGAGGCCTGTCCTCTAAGGTGAGCCGCCTGGAGGGCGCTGGAAGGGGGGGCAACTGGCTTGTTTTTCAGCCCTTAGCCTTTGTCACCACCGCCTGGGGTGGCTGCCTCCAGGGAGGGCACAGGTAAGAGGCAGCTGCTCCGCCTGCCCTGCTAACTCCTCCCCACAGCGTCTGCCAGCCGGAAGCCTGGCGCTCTGGGGAGCAGGAGGAGAAAGCTCTGGGCATGATTGACCGACTGGCTGGTGGGGCTGACAGGCCCTGGGGACCTCAGGATGGAGCCGGGACAGGGAGGAGGCGAATGGGAGGAGGCTGCTTCCACCCCAGGCAGGGCTGTGAATCTCTGAGGGCCTGCAGGGGGAGGGGTGGTCTCAGAAGTGGATGGTCCCTGTCCTGGGTCTTGGGCAGTGCCCATGGCCTGGACGCCCCACTATTTGCCACTGTTGAGGTGCTTTGGAGTCACCAGGCAGACAGGCGCCTTTCTGGGACTGGGGACAGGCCTCGCTGTGCCATCACCAGACCCAGGGGACTCCCAGGGCGTCCTCAGCTCCTTCCACACCCAGAGGCTGGTGCAGCAGGACTGGGTCTCTCTGACAGCCAGCCCCTCTGCTCTTCATCTCTTTGTTTTGTGTATCAGGGCCTCAAACAAGTCCAGTTTCCCCACTGTCTGGTTGAGTTTTCATTTAGATAGAGAGAGAAGAAGAGACACCATACCATCGAGCTTCCCCCATTGCCATAGCGTGTGGGAGCATGTGGTGCCAGGACTTAAACCTGAGTGGCACACATGGTAAGGCAGCCATGCTACACACTGAACTCCCTCTCTACTCCTCAGGCCTCACCTTTTACTTAAAAATGTGCCTGAGCAGCCCTAAGGAGTCGTGGAGCCAGCAAAACAGGGTCATATGATCCCAGGGGACCCAGGGCCCACTGGTAGTGTGGAGTGTGAGCCCTCCATGTGCAGATGGCCACGGCCTTGAACCCAGGCTCGATGCCATGTGGAGATGTCAGCATGGGGCCCCTGAGTTTAATGCTCTCATTTGACAGCCTGAGCGATGCCACTCTGGGAGGGAGACGAGCACAGGGCAGGTCTGGCCACCCCTGGCCAGTGTGAAGCCAAGATCCATCCAGAACTTGGGAAGAAGGGAATTCACCACACCCAGAGGCAGCTGGAGGCACATGCCCGTGGGGACATACTGCACTGGCCAGGGGCTTATGCCCAAGACAGCACTCAGGACTTCAGGGCCACCAGACAACATGGAATTTCTGATTCCTGAGTCCTCAGGTGTGCCCCACCAGCCCCAATGCAGGAAGACCCCCCCCAAAAAAAAAAAAAAAAAAAAAAACCTCTGCTACCATACAGATCACCGTTCAGTGCAAGTTTTTCTGGAAGGGACTGACAAGCTCAGAGACTTGAGCAGGCTGGCTGACACAGCCCTGCAGCTCACAGTGACTTCTTCACTTGAGAAGAGTGGAAAAAGAAAGGGCTCCAGGTTTGGGTTTTCGAGAGAGGAAATGTGTGTTTACCTCTTCTGTTTTATGACTATATATATATATATATATTACTGGATAAAGGCAGAGGGAAATTGAGAAGGGTAGGAGAGATAGAGCGGGAGATAGAGAGATACCTTCAGCCCTGCTTCACCACCTATGAAGCTTTCCTTCTGCAGGTGGGGACCAGGGGGTTGAACCTGGGTCCTTGTGCACTGTGAGCACTTAACCAGGTGCACCACTGCTTGGTCCCCTTCTTCTGTTTTCTGTCTGTGGCACTGAGGCTTGGTGGCCTTCCTCTGGCCAGTTTTCTCTTTCATCTATTGAAGAAAGAGGTAGGAGGGTGAGAGATAAGCAGAGAGACACCATAGCACCGCTCCACCATCCAGAAGCTCCCGTGAGGTGCCAGGGCTCTAACCTAGAACCCATGCATGATAAGGCCGGAACCCTTCCTACTGAACCGTCTCTCAGACCCTCCTAAAATTCTGAGCCTCAGGGTAACGAGAGAGCCGCCATGAGCTCACTCCTGAGTCCCCTCAGAGCACTTGTCTCAGAGTCTTGTTTTGCTTTGCTTGTTAATTGATCCAGTCACAATTTCCTGAGGCAGGAAAACAACCCCATGTCCCCTACCCCTCCCCACTCCCTCGTCCCCAAACCCGCCCTGGGCCAGGGAGAGCACTGTGCATGTCCCTTCATGAGTCAGGCACCAGGGAGCCAGCCTCGCCCTGTGTGGGGAAGTGTGCTCCCACCTTTCCTGTCCTCCAGTCGGGGGCTGGCTCACCAGGGGGAGCAGTGCTGGGGTTCGCGGCGAGGTCCATACTCTACGCAGTTCTTCTCTCCAGCCCGGTGTTTACACACTTGTTGGCACTTGGACTTTTCACCTGCAGCCTCCCTCACACATCACTGTGCTGGCTCCCTGGAGGGAGACCAGCCCCTCCTTGAGCAGCTCCTCCCATGTGTGGACGACCCTCCCCAACACACCCACACACAGCTCCTCTGACTTACCACCCCTAGGTCACCTCCTCCAAGGAGTCCTCATGGGCTGTCTCAGACACACACACACACACACACACACACACACACACCAGCCTTTGCCAGAATCTTGTGTTGCTTTGTTTGTCTTCGGTGATAGCAATTGCAGAACACACAGCATTTGAGAGCATGAACTTCTCGGGTTAAGAGCCTTGCGGTTGGAAGATAGCACAGCAGTGCAGGCCTACACAAAAGAACTTTATACGGAGGCTCGGAGATCCCACAATCTTTTTCTTTTAATTTTCATTTATTTATTATTGCATAGGGACAGAGAGAAATTGAGAGGGGAGGGGGATATAGAGAGGGAGAGAGACAGAGAGACACCTACAGTCCTGCTTCACCACTTGTGAGGCTTTTTTCCTGCAGGTGAGGGGCAGCGGCTTGAACCTCGGTCCTTGCACACTAGTCTGTGTGTTTAACCAGGTGCACCTGGCCCCCAGATCCCACGTTCTATCCCCAGCACCAGTGTGAGCTGGAGCTAAGCAGTGGGAGCAGGGGCAGGAACAGGAGCGAGCCCACTGGGAGAGCACATGCCCTGCTGTGCACACGGCCCTGGGTTTGAGCTTCAGCACCATGTGTGGTGTCTCTCCTCTCTGTGTCTGCCTCTCTCCCTGTCTCTCAAAAACTGTGAAGAGGGAGTCAGGCAGTAGCACAGCGGGCTAAGAGCACATGGCACAAAGTGCAAGGACCGGAGTAAGGATCCCGGTTCAAGCCGCCAGCTCCTCACCTGCAGGGGGGTTGCTTCACAGGCAGTGAAGCAGGTCTGCAGGTGTCTGTCTTTCTCTCCCCACTCTGTCTTTCCGTCCTCTCTCCATTTCTCTATGTCTTATCCAACAACAACGACAACAAGAATAACTACAACAGTAAAACAACAAAGGCAACAAAAGGGAATAAATATTTTTTTTTTAACTGTGAAGAGCAGAGGCTGGGAGATAGCTCACCTGGTAGAGTGTAGACTTTCCCCTGCACATGGGGGCAAAGGAGAAGCTTCACAACTGTGGAGTGGTGTCATGGTAGCTCTCCTTTCCTACCTGTGTTTCTCTCTCCCTGTCTCTCTACTCTCTAAGGGGAACAGAAAGCCCCCTGGGAGTGGTGAAGCCATGCAGGTGCAAAGCCCCATTGAAGAACAATGGGGGAATGTGTGTATTTGTAAGTATGTACACGGGCATGCGCGTGGCCCAGGGAAGCCGTCTGGAGAGTAGTCCACCCGCGTGTGAGAGGCCCAGGCTCCTTCCCGGTGCTGCATTTGTTTTTATTGCTCCAGAACTCTGCTCAGCTCTGGCTTATGACAGGGCTGGGGACTGAGCTGGGACTGCCAGGCGTCACCTCTGGAAACCTTGGACCACCCGCTCCACAGGCAGACATGCAGAATCCTCTGCATGGCAGGAGAAACTGGGGTCTGTCGGGAGGGGAGGGCCTTCGGGAGCCTCCAGTGCAGGCATCTGCCACCCTGGGGAGTCTCTTGCTGTTAGGGGGTCATGCACACGGGTGTTCTCTGGACTCCTTCCATGCTCAGAGAGAAGTGGAGACACCACAGCACCAGAGCTTCCTCTGTTGCATAGCAGCTCTCAATGTGGTGTCAGGGCTCGGAGCTGGGCTGACAGCGTGGCAGTGCAGGAGGCCCACCCGGTGGGCTGTCTCGCCAGCCCCCAGAGCTCTTGTGTGGGGAGTGAGCCTTTAAGCTGTAGCGTCCCTCAGTCTGACCGGCAGGTTGCCTCATGGAGGCCCTGGGCACAGGTTAATGTTTGAGCAGTGAGCAAACACACGCCTCGCCCGGCCTTTCCGGCAGCCCCAAGAGGGGGGTTCCCGGCCGCGCTCTTGTGGGGCAGAGGAGAGCGGCCGCAAGTGGGCAGGCTGTTTGTCTTAGAGTAGACAGCCGGGCCAGCACCACTCCAAGGTGCTCTCCGGTCCGACTTCCTCTCCTCTCTTGGCCTTTCGCAATGCAAGTGCCTGCAGGCCGCCCACCTCCGGGAATTTCCCCCTTCACATTCCTTTCTGCTCAAATAGAGCAGAGCGGCCTCAAGAAGAGCTTCTGGGTGCCCCTGCAGGGGTGGCAGGACCCCAGGCTACTTGGCCCTTTGACTCTCAGATGCCCATGGGTGCTGCGGCTCTGGGTAGGAGGGCACCCGACTCAGGCCGCTCAGGGGAGGGGACGGGCTGGCCAGAACATTCCTTTCTCTTACTTGCTGCCTGTGGCTGCTCCCCACACTGTGTTCAAGCCCCTCCTTCTGCTCACAGGTGTCCCAGCGCCAGACCAGAGAGCCAGCCGAGGGTCCTCCTGATGTCCCAGGACACCCCTGTTCCCGCCTCCCGCCTGCCAGTGGTCTCCTCGCCCCAGACGGACACGGAAGCTGGGAGCCTCCCCAGCAGCTCAGGTCAGTTCTTGGCTGCTGTCAGGCTGGTGCCCTGGGGGAGGGAAGGGACCAGTCCCTGCTTCTGCCTCCACCCAGCGATGGGACTGAGCTTGGAATGCCTTCTTTCTCCCCGAGACTTTTTTTTTAAAAAAAACTTTAAAAAGGTTTTTGTAAATATTTATTTATTGGATAAAGACAGCCGGAAATCAAGAGGGAAGGGTGTGATAGAGAGGGAGAGAGATAGAGAGACACTTGCAGCACTGTTCACCACTCGCAAAGCTTTCCCCCTGCAGGTGGGGACCGGGGGCTCGAACCCACGTCCTTGCGCATTGTAATACATATGCTCAACCAGGTGCGCCACCACCCAGCCCCTTTCCCCCAGACTTTTCTAGAAAAGGAAGTCAACTACTTCTCTGATCAGATGCCTTTGACGTGTGACTTTTTTTTTTTTTTTTTTTTGCCACCAGGATTATTGCTGGGGACGAATCCACTGCTCCTGGAGGCTATTTTTTTTCCCTTTTGTTACCCTTGTTTTTTTTATTGTTGTTATGGTTATTATTATT
The DNA here is from genome assembly GCF_950295315.1 of Erinaceus europaeus. Lineage (NCBI taxonomy): Eukaryota > Metazoa > Chordata > Mammalia > Eulipotyphla > Erinaceidae > Erinaceus > Erinaceus europaeus. Next base: position 5,444,690 of record NC_080176.1, read on the forward strand.
GTTATTAATGTCCTTGTTGTTGGATAGGACAGAGAGAAATGGAGAGAGGAGGGGAAGACAGAGGGGGAGAGAAAGACAGACACCTGCAGACCTGCTTCACTACTTGTGAAGCAATTCCCCTGCAGGTGGGGAGCCGGGGGCTCGAACCGGGATCATTACGCCGGTCCTCACACACTTTGCACCATGTACGCTTAACATTTCTACTGCCCCTTCTTGGAAGGGGGAGGTATCCTGCTTCCCATAGCAGGGCTGATTGATCCCTCATAGCCTGAGTCCATCTAGAAACTTTCTTTTTAAAAATGTTTTTATTCGATATTAATAATCTGTTACAAGTGTATATTTACCACCCCACCCCCACCACCGAAGTTCTTGTCCCCGCCCCACCCCCAGGCTCAGAAAGTCATCACCTCACCCTTGATTTCTCTTGACCCTGGATTTTAAGAAAGGCTTTTCACCTTGCTCATTGTTTTTCTCTTTTGTTTTATTTATTCTTGATTGTGATAGAGCTCGAGAGAAATAAGGAGAAAGATGAGGGGAGGGAGGGGAGAGAAAGACACCTGCAGTCTGAGAAGCATCGCTTGAGAAGCTCTGCCCCTGCAGGTGGGGACTGGGGCTTGAACCCCTATCCTCATGCATGGTGACTTATGCACGTAACCAGTTGCACCAGAGCTTGGCCTCCTCCTTGTTCGTTTTAAGATTTATTTTACATGAGAAAGAGAGAGTTTTGCCTAAAAAGAATAAGGAGAGAGAGGAGCCAGAGTTCCGCTCAGAGACGTTTCCCCTGCCGCCTCGGCATCCCGACTGACAGGGCGCAGATGCTGGTGAACTTTCTGCGCGGCTCTGGCACAGTTTAACCAGCTGAACTAGAAGTCAGGCATTGCCGATAGCTTCTTGCAAAGTGTGTTTTCTATAGATATTTATTGGTGAGCTGCTAGTCAGAGCTGGACCGCCATGGTGGTAGAACAGGGCTGCAGCTGTCTCTCTCTCCCTTTCTCCCTCTATATCTCTACCTTCCCTCTCAATTTATCACTGTCTCTATCCAATAAGTTCTTTTAATTAAATAATAATAAGAATAAAAAAGAGGGGGCCGGGCGGTAGCGTAGTGGGTTAAGCGCACGTGACACAAAGCACACGGACTGGTGTAAAGATACCAGTTCGAGCCCCCGGCTCCCCACCTGGTTGCTTCACCAGTGGTGAAGCAGGTCTGCAGGTGTCTGTCTTTCTCTCCCCTTCTCTGTCTTCACCTCCTCTCTCCATTTCTCTCTGTCCTATCCAACAACAATGACGGCAATAATGGTAACGACAACGATAAACAACAAGGACAACAAAAGGGGAAAAATAGCCTCCTCCAGGAGCAGTGGATTCATAGTGCAGACACCGAGCCCCAGTGATAAACCTGGAGACAAAAAAAAAATAAATAAAGAATAAAAGAAAAGAGAGAGTTTAATTCATTAATTAATTTTTAGACACTTTACTGGAAATGGTGTTCCCCCAGGATCTGTTGTTGTTTCGCTGTTCCAGGCTGGGACACTGCTCACTGAGGTAGACAGAGAGAGAGAGATCACAGTGTCGGGGTGCCCTAGTGCCTTAGCACTCCCCTGGGGTCTGCGGCTCACACCGGGGCTGCAGGCATCTGCCCACTGAACTATCTGTCCCACCCCTAGAAATGAGATTCCGCTGAAGCTCAAAATGAGAATGGCTGTTCAAGAAGCCAAGTGCTCTCTCCCCACAGGGTCTGCTATGGGCCCCTGGGCGGTGGATGGTGGGCTAGTGCTGCTCTCAGTCTCCTAGCGGCCTGGGCACAGCGCTCCTCCCTGGAAGCTTCTCACCCTTCTCAGGACTGCAGCTGAAGGGCTCCACAATGCCCCTGTAGCCGGCTTGTAGACGATGACCAGGAGCAGTCCAGGGTCCGCCCTCTGCCGCCACCCCCACGGCCCAGCCTAGCACCACCACCCCCATGTGCATGGCTCCTGGACCGGGATCCTCCTGTCACCTGGGAGCCACAGGACTGGCCTGAGTTCCTCCTCCTCCTCCTCCTCCTCCTCCTCCTCCTCCTCCTCCTCCTCCTCCTCCTTCTCCTCCTCCACCTCCTCCTCTTCTTTTTCCTCCTCCTCCTCCTCATCCTCCCCATCCACCTTGGCCACCAGGTTCGTGTGGGGGAGCCTGGGCTCAGAGTCCCAGCTTCTGCACCTGAGATCTGTGAGGTGAGTATGCCTGGGGGTGCCCCAGGAGCCTGTGTTTAGGATCTCAGCAGACCTCCCCAGACCAGGAGGGTGAGGGGCACAAGGTGCAGGACAGATCCCCCTCGGGAGTCTCTCCTGCAGGCAGGTCCTTGGGATTCGGGGTTCTTTTTATACAGAGGCTCCCTTTGCCCCAACAGTCTTCTTCAGGCCCTGGAGCACCTCCCCAGCAGGGCACAGTGGGGATCCCTTGCACTGGTCCTGTGTGACCAAGAGGGTAGCCAAGCAGGGTGGGGTGGGGAGCCTATCCCTCAGCCCCATGTTTGGTGGGAGGGAGATACTCATGGGAAACTCAGAGGCACTAGAAGCTTCTAGAAACTGGAGCTGAGCTTCTGGAAGAAAACAGTCAGATTCTAAGGAGTGTGTGAAGAGATTGGCCAGAAGGAAGCCTCATTCTCTCTGGGGGGGGGAGTGCTCTGGAGGTAGGGAAGGAAGGGAGGGAGGGAGGGAGGGAGGGAGGGAGGGAGGGAGGGAGGAAAACAGAGAAGAGGGTTTGTGTGCCCACAGTCTCTCGGCAGCCGTCTCCCAAGCACACAGCCCACGTTCCCTGCACACCTCGGCGTCTGGCCGACGTGCCCGCTGGCACCAGGATGGCAGTGCTTGGCCAGCTGGCCCTGCTGCTCTGGAAGAACTACACACTGCAGGTAGGCCAGCCGGCGGTCACGGGGGAGGGCATGAGGGCCGGGGACGGATGGTGGGGGCCTCCGTCTTGGCAGCCGGTGGGCACGGGGAAGGGCATGAGGGCCCGGGGCGGGTGCCGGGGCCTCGGTCTAGGCCGGTGGGCACGGGGGAGGGCATGAGGGCCGGGGGCGGATGGCGGGGTCCTCCGTCTCGGCTTCTTGCTTGCAGAAGCGGAAGGTGCTAGTGACGGTGCTGGAGCTGCTCCTGCCGCTGCTGTTCTCCGGGATCCTCATCTGGCTGCGCCTCAAGATCCAGTCGGAGAATGTGCCCAACGCCACGGTCTACCTCAAACAGCCCATCCAGGAGCTGCCCCTGTTCTTTGACTTCCCGCCCCCTGGGGACTCCTGGGAGCTGGCCTATGTGCCGTCCCAGAGCGAGGCCGCCAAGGCCGTCACTGAGACGGTGAGCAGAGCCTTCGTCATCAACATGCGAGGTGAGGCCCCCGGGGCTCCCGCCTCCCTCACTGCGTGGGCATAGGTATGTGTTCCTGCGCCAGGAGCTCACACACGTACAGTAACACCTCTCCCTGGGGGATTCTTCTTATTTCAGAGAGAACAAGAGAGAGAGAGAGAGAGAGAGAGGGCCAGGTGGTGGCACACTGGGTTAAGCACTCACATTACAATGCGCGTGGACTTGGGTTCGAGTCCTTGGAGTTGAGCAGTAGTGCAGCAGGTTAAGCACACAAGGACCTGCGTAAGGATCCCGGTTCGAGCCCCACCCTGGCTCCCCACCTGCAGGGAAGTCACTTCACAGGCAGAGAAGCAGGTCTGCAGGTGTCTATCTTTCTCTGGCCGTCTCTGTCTTCCCCTCCTCTCTCCATTTCTCTCTGTCCTATCCAACAACGACAACAACAATAAATACTACAACAATAAAACAACAAAGGCAACAAAAGGGAATAAATAAATAAAATAAATATTTTAAAAAATTTAAAAAAAAAAAAGGAAACACTGACAAAACCATAGGATAAGAGGGGTACAACTCCACACAATTCCTACCACCAGAGCTCCTTATCCCATCCCCTGCCCTGCTAGCTTTCCTATTCTTTATCCCTCTGGGACTATGGACCCAGGGTCATTATAGGGTGCAGAAGGTGGAAGGTTTGGCTTCTGTAATTGCTTCCCTACTGAACATGGGTGTCAACAGGTCAATCCATACTCCCAGCCTGTCTCTCTCTTTCCTTAGTGGGGCGGGGCTCTGGTGGGGTCGTCTGTCCAGGGAAGTCTGGTTGGCATCATGGTAGCATCTGGAACCTGGTAGCTGAAAAAGAGAGTTAACATATAAAGCCAAACAAATTGCTGACCCCTCTCTCCCTCTCTCTCTCTCTCTTTTAAATAAGTTATTTATTCATGAGGAAGATAGGAAGAGAGAGAGAAAGAACCAGACATCACTCTGGTACATGTGCTGTCGGGGGTTGAACTCAGGACAGAATCCAGTGCTTTATCTACTGCGCCATCTCCCGGACCACGTGACCTGGAGCCTCCCCATTTGTGTGCTTTCTCTGCAGTCCGTGGCTTCCACTCAGAGCAGGACTTTGAGGACTACATCAGGCACGACAACCGCTCCTCCAATGTGCTGGCCGCCCTGGTGTTCGAGCACGCCTTCAACCACAGCAAGGACCCTCTGCCACTGGCGGTGAGAGCCCCACAAACCCTCTGCCCTGGTACCCAGTGGTGGCTGGACACCCTGACCCTCAGCCCGGGGCAGCCCTGAGCCCCCCTCTTGGAGAGGACTCAGGACGTGCTTGGGCCTCTCTTCAGCTGGGCATGCCAGGCCAAGGGGGCTCTTCAGGTAGAATCAGACAGACAGACAGATAGGAGAGGGCTGCTACTAGGGATTCAGCTCCAGTGAGCACATTCCAGCCCCTGAGGCACTTTCAGGGCTGTATGAGTGGGGGGCTTGTGGGGGGAGGGACACCCCTGAACGCACGTCTGCATCTTGGAGCTCAGCCTTCTGTGGGTCCTGTAGGTGAAGTACCACCTTCGCTTCAGCTCCACGCGCAGGAACTACATGTGGACCAAGGCCGGCTCCTTCTTCCTGAAAGAGACAGACGGCTGGCACACCACCTCTCTCTTCCCTCTGTTCCCGAGCCCAGGGCCCCGTGAACCCAAGGCCCCCGATGGTGGCGAGCCAGGTGACTGTGGCTGGGCGTCACCAGGGTGCTGGGCGTCACCAGGGTGCTGGGCGTCACCAGGGTGCACAGGACCAACTGCCCTCCTGTTTCCGCCTCTCTCCTCCCCTCTAAGGATATAGGACTTAAAAATTGGACCAGTGGATAAACTTAGAAAATGGCCACCAGGAACAGATTGTAATGCGAGCACGGAGTCCTAGCAAGAACCCTGGTGGCAGAAAAAATAAATAAAATTTAATTTTAAAAGGGAGGTGAGGGGAATGGGAGACAGGTTAGACCGTTAGAGCATCAGTGTGCATGCCGCTTCAATCCCTGGTTGTTACCTTTTGCCAGAATTGAACAGTATTATGATCTGGTTGCTCTCTCTCTCTCTCTCTCTCTCATAATAAATAAGTCTGTTTTTTGGGTTTTTTTTTTTTCCTCCAGGGTTATTGCTGGCTTGGTGCCTGCACTAGGAGTCCACTGCTCCTGGAGGCCATTCTTTTCCCTTTTGTTACTGTTGCTGTTTGTCATTATTATTGTTGTTGTTGTCGTTGTTGTTAAATAGGACAGAGAGAAATCAAGAGGGGAAGACAGAGAGGAGGAAAGATAAACACCTGCAGACCTGCTTCACCATTTGTGAAGTGACCCCCCCTGCAGGTGGGGAGCCTTATGCTGGTCCTTGCGCTTCACGCCATGTGCATTTAACCCGCTGCGCTACTGCCCAGCCCCCCCCCCTTTTTAACAAAATGGGCAAGGACTGCAGAAAAGAGGGCCACAGAGAGACATCATCATGGGAACAGAGCCAGAGGTGGAGGAGGGGTCTTGAGCACAGGCTCCAGACGAGAGAGTCCAGGTCACCAGGGCCCCTGGGAGGCCCTGACCAGGCTGGGTGTCGACAACCCTGCTGGCTCGTGGAATGCGCAGTGACACCGTCTCCTCTGGCACGGGCACAGGGTACATCCGCGAGGGCTTCCTGGCCGTGCAGCATGCCGTGGACAGGGCGATCATGCAGTACCACGCCAAGGCCTCCGCGCACCAGCTGTTCCAGAGGCTCTCAGTGGTGGCCAAGCGCTTCCCCTACCCGCCCTTCCTCTCTGACCCCTTCCTGGTGGCCATCCAGTACCAGCTGCCGCTGCTGCTCATGCTCAGCTTCACCTACACCGCCCTCTGCATCGTGCGCGCTGTGGTGCAGGAGAAGGAGAGGAGGCTCAAGGTAAGCACCACATTCCCGCACCTCACAGTGACCAGCCAGTGTACACCAGGATTTGTTTCCCCGCTATGGGGCCTGTAAATTGCATCGCTGGGCTTAACTGCATTTCTCTGTTTCTTTCTTTCTTTTTCTCTTTCTTTTTTGGCTCCAGGGTCTAGGGCTCAGTGTCTGCACCACAAATCCACTGCTCCTGGAGGCCATTTTTTCTCATTTTTGTTGCCCTTGTTGTTGTCTTTATTGTTGCCATTGACGTTGTTGTTGTTGGATAGGACAGAGAGAAATGGAGAGAGGAGGGGAAGACAGGGAGAGAATCACCACCTGTGAGGAGACCACCCTGCAGGTGGGGAGTCGGGGGCTTGAACTGGGATCATTACGCTGGTCCTTGTGCTTCAGGCCATGTGTGTTTAACCCACTGCATTAGCACCCGGCCCCCCTTTTTTTTACATTTTTTTCTTCTTTATTGGGGGATTAATGTATTACAGTGACCAGTAAATACGATAGTTTGTACATGCATAACATCTATCAGTTTTCCACATAACAATACAACCCCCACTAGACCCTCTGTCATCCTTTTCCAGGACCTGTGCTCTCCCCACCCACCCACCCCCACCCACCCCAGAGTCTCTTACTTTGGTGCAGTACACCAACTCCAGTCCAGGTTCTGCTTGTGCTTTCTCTTCTGATCTTGTTCTTGTTTTCATCTTCTGCCTGTGAATGAGATCATCCCATATTCATCCTTCTGTTTCTGATTTATTTCTGTTTCTTTTGTTGAAGTTGTATTTGATTTAGTCATTTATTTAGTTTTTATTACCAGCAGGGTTATCACAGGGGCTTGGTGCCTATCTGGAACATCCGCTGCTTCAGGCAGCCTTTTTTTTTTTTCTTTTTGATAGATACAGAAATTAAGACAGAAGGGGGAGATACAGAGGGAGAGAGACAGAGAGACACCTGCAGCCCTGCTTCACCACTCGTGGGGCTTCCTCTCTGTAGGTGGGGACCGGGGGCTTGAGGCTGAGTCTTTGCAAATGGTGACGTACACTTGGTCCTCAATTGATTTCTTTCCATGAGAGAGACCAGAGCACTGCTCAATTCTGGTATGAGGCGGTGCAGAGGATTGAACCTCTGGGGTCTTGGGCATGCAAGTCTGACTTGCTGTTGCTGTGCTCTCTCCAGACACTATGTTTGTTTGCTTGGAAATTATTTACGTGTGTGTGTGTGTGTGTGTGAGAGAGAGAGAGAGAGAGAGAGAGAGAGAGAGAGCCAGAGAGAGAGAGGGAGAGGGAGAGAGAGAGAGAGTGCATGCCAGAACATCACTCTGGTGCATGCAGTGTCTGGGACTAAACTTGGGACCTAACGTTTGAGAGTTCAGTGCTTTAAAATCTATGGCACACAGCTGGATGATGGTGTACCTGGCTGAGTGCACAGGTTACAATGTAATGACCCAGGTTCAAGCCCCTGGTCCCCACCTGCAGGGGAAAAGCTTCACAAGTGGTGAAGGAGGGCTGCAGGTGTCTCTCTATCTCGCTCCCTCTCTGTCACCCCCATCCCTCTCAATTTCTGGCTGTCTCTATCCAATAAATAAATAGATAATTAAAAAATAAATCAATAAAAAACAAAATTGATGGCACCATCTCCAGAGCTGTTTCTTTTCTTTGAGAGTACTGTTGAGCTCTGGCATATGGTAGTGCTGGGGGTTGAACCTGTAACCTTTGGAGCCTCAGGCATGAAAGCATCTCTCAATCTCTCTCTCTTTCTCTCTCTTGGCATAACCTTTGTGCTGTCTCCCAAGCCCTTCACTGACTTTTTTCATGGGGGAAAAGCACTGGGGAATGAACTCAAGGCATTGGAATGTGTGACAATACCAACAAACCTCTCTGGCTCAATTTTTTAAAAAAATTTAAAATATTTTATCTATTTATTTATTTTCCTTTTATTGCCCTTGTTTTTATCATTGTTGTGGTTATTATTATTGTTGTCACTGCTGTCGTTGTTGTTGGATAGCACAAAGAGAAATGGAGAGAGGAAGGGAAGACAGAGAGGGGGAGAGAAAGACACCTGCAGACCTGCTTCACCGCCTGTGAAGCGACCCCCCTGCAGATGGGAAGCTGGGGGCTTGAACCGGGATCCTTAAGCCAATCCTCGAGTTTTGCACCATGTACGCTTAACCCGCTGCACTACAGCCCGACTCCCTCAGGCTCAAGTTTTTATTCTACTTTTTTTGAGAGAGCGAGAGACAGACACAACGTAAGAAAAGATGCTTTTGCCCCCCTCCACCGTCGGTGCGGCTCCCTGCGGCCACGCGTGGACTTCCCAGGGAGTGGCAGGGCTCAAAGCCAGGGCGTACCCTCGCCCCACGGCCCTACCCCCGGCCCCTCTTCCAGCTCTTCCCATTGTGGCTACTCTGAGGGTTGTTGGGGGCTGACCCCGTGTGAGCTCTAGCAGTCCCCCCTTTTGGACCCTGTCTCCCTCGGGGCCCCACACTCAGACCCGGGAGCACAGTCGGGGTTCGGGGTGAGGGAGACCTGGGCAGGCGTGGCAGCTGCCTCGGTTTCCCCAGGAGTACATGCGCATGATGGGGCTCAGCAGCTGGCTGCACTGGGCCGCCTGGTTCCTCCTGTTCTTCCTCTTCCTCCTGGTCACCGTCTCTTTCATGACCCTGCTGTTCTGTGTCAAGGTGAGCTCAGCCTCTGGGCCCCGGGGGTGGGCCCGCACTCCTGGCCTGGCTTCTGGTCTGCGAACTGCTGCTTCTCAACCTGTCCCGTGCGGTTGAGCGGCGGCAGCCCTGAGCCCGACCTTGGCCACGAGCAGGTGAAGAAGGACATGGCGGTGCTGGCTCACAGCGACCCCTCGCTGGTGTTCGTCTTCCTCACCTGCTTCGCCATCGCCTCCATCTCCTTCAGCTTCATGGTCAGCAGTTTCTTCAGCAAAGGTGAGACGGCAGGGCTCCCGGCTCAGGGCTCGGAGGGCACGCGACAGACCGTGACCCCATGCTATGCAGAGGGGCCGCAAGCCTGAGCCAGGGACAGCTGACCTGCAGGAAGTGACCACTAGGGCCTGAGATCATGCACCCTGTAGAGCTCAGGCCTGACCAGGGACCAGGCCCTGCACCACGGCCAGCACCAGGGGAGCTCTGGGATGGTGCGTTGTGCTGTGGTATCTCTCCCTCTCCTCTCTCCCAAATAAGGAGTGAAGAACAAAACAAATCAGGGAGACAGTGCAGTAGTAGTGGTGCACATGTTCGAGGCCCCAGCTGCACCCCCTGCCCCCAAGGAAAGGATGTCTGGCCCACTAAGCTGAGTTTCCTTGATGGATGACCTTATATGTCCCAAGTGGACAGCCAGGGGCCCCTCAGACATGGCTGGGCGCCTCCCCTCAGGCACCCTGCATGTGCATGGCTCCCCCACGTTCTCAGCTGGCTCCTCTCTCCCCACCTACAGCCAACATGGCAGCAGCAGTTGGTGGCTTCCTCTACTTCTTCACCTACATCCCCTACTTCTTCGTGGCTCCCCGCTACAACTGGATGACCCAGAGCCAGAAGCTGCTCTCCTGTCTGCTGTCCAATGTTGCCATGGCCATGGGCGCCCAGCTCATAGGCAAGTTTGAAGCCAAAGGTGAGTCCTATCCTGTCCCCGTGCTGCCCCTGCCAACTCAGCCGCACAGTCAGAGCCGTGACCAAGCAACTGGCTGGGGACAGGCTGAAGCCTTGGGGAAGACTGAGAGGACATTAGGGAGGGGGCGGCACAGAGAGGCCAGAGCGACGTGTCCCATGAAATATGGCCTCTCCCCAGCCCGAGTTCCTGTTCAGCCCTGCCCGGCTCCACGTTTCTGCAGGGAACCCCCGGGGTACTTTTGGAGCTGAGACTCTTCCGGCCGCTCCTGGCTTTCTGACGTCTCTGGTTTGGGGCACTTTTCTCCTTCTTTCTTTAGTGATTTACTATTGATTATGACATAACAGGGGTATAATTTCACACTGTTCCCACCGCCAGAGTTCTGGGTCCCCATTCCCTCCATCGGGAAGTACAGTGGTTCTCCCAAGGTCACAGATATGGATTGACTATTATTTCTCTATCTGTGTTTACATAAATTTGCTCTTTTTTTTCCCCCCCTATGGTCCTGCCTTCTCTTCCTCTCTAAGTCACACCTACACCTGTTACTGCTTCCAAATGTCCTTCCTTTTTCCCTCTTCTCTCTCTGGATCCTGATGAAGTTGAGCCTTAGAGCCCTCTGGTCACCTTTCTCTAACATTTCTCCCCTCTGAGGGTATGGACCAAAGTTCTTTTTGGGGTGCAGAAAGTGGGACTTCTGGCTTCTGTAATTGCTTCTCTGCTGTACATGGTGGATCCATACCTTGGAGCGCTTCTGATCCGCCCCCCAGCTCTTGGCACAGTGGGAGAATTGACATCTCCCTCCCCTTGTTTCCTTCGAGCCTGAACAAAAACGAGGCCCTGGCACCACATGGGAGCACTGGATGGCATCGGGGGAGCTTCATAGATGGTAGATCAGGGCTCTGGTGTCTCTCCTCTCTGTCTCCTTTTTTTTCTTTCTCTGTAAAGATACTGGGTTTGAAAATCCGGCGGGGGTGGCTGCTTAGTGGATGTGCCAGCGTGGCTGGGGGTCTCAGTCCCGCTTCCCACCTGCCTGCAGGCACAGGTATCCAGTGGTGTGACCTCCTGAGCCCTGTCAACGTGGACGACAGCTTGGCCTTCGGGCATGTTCTGGGCATGCTGCTGCTGGACTCGCTGTTCTACGGCCTGGTCACCTGGTACGTGGAGGCCGTCCTCCCAGGCCAGTTCGGCGTCCCACAGCCCTGGTACTTCTTCCTCACGGTGAGTCCTGATGGCCCTGCTGCTGGCCTCTCTGGTGGCCGGACAGCAAGGACAGAGGCCTTGAGGCCTGGCCTGCCACCAGAGAGGAACTCACACAAACCCCAGCCCCTGGTTTTCTGTTGTGGGTTTGTTTCTTGGCTCTTTTTTTTTTTTTTTTTTTTTTTGCCTTTTTACTTTTTTTTTTTTCATGTGCAAACAGTGCTCTCAGGAATGTCCCACACAACTGCAGCTTTTGTGCTGTCACCCTCAGGCCTCTTTTCTGCACACAGTGTCCTATAGTGGGGAACACGGGTACCGAAAACCCAGCCCTCATCTACCTTGGGCAGTGACCGTCTAAGAACCTCATCTGCTGGACGTTGATCCAGTGCCACCCCTTTGATCTAAGTGTTTCATCGGCATCTGAGCCGCGTCACTCAGTGAGGACGCCACCGCCTCTCAGAGGCCTGGGACTCAGTCACTGAGAGCAGTGCTGAAGGGAACTGCAGCATGATGATCCCCACCTCTCAGCTTCAAAGTCACCAGAATGTGTCCCTGGAAGGCAGGGGAAGGCAGCAGACAGTGTGAAGGCTGTGCAGACACGGGGTGGGAGGGTAGCAGAGTAAAGGTGGTGTACGTGGGGTTGCATCATGTGGGAGCTACATGTGTGGTGGATTCTTGCACAAAGAATGAAAAATTAGGGGGGCCAGGCAGTGCTGCATCTGGTTGAGTGCGCATGTTACATTGCACAAGGACCTGGGTTCGAGCCCCTGGCTCCCCACCTGCAGAGGGGATGCTTCACAAGCAGTGAAGCAGGTCTGCAGGTATCTATCTTTCTCTCTCCCTATCTCCCCTTCCCTCTCAATATCCCTCTGTCCTATCAAAATAAGGAGGGAAGGGGGAAAAGGGAAACATGGCCACTGGGAGCTGTGGATTAGTAGTGCCAGCAATAACCCAGTGTCAATTAAAAAATAAATAAAAAGAAAGGGGCAGGGTAGACAGCATAATGGTTATGCAAACAGACTCTCATGCCTAAGGCTCCAAAGTCCCAGGTTCAATCCCCTACACCACCAGCAGCCAGAGCTGGACAATGTTCTGGTAAAAATAAAATGGTGAGCTGGGTGCAGTGGGTTAAACGCACATGGTGCAAAACACAAGGACTGGCATAAGGATCCTGGTTTGAACCCCCTGCTCCCCACCTGCAAGGGGGTCGCTTCATAGGCGGTGAAGCAGGTCTGCAGGTGTCTGTCTTTCTTTCCCCCTCTCTGTCTTTCCCTCCTCTCTCCATTTCTCTCTGTCCTATCCAACAACAACAACAAGGGCAACAAAATGGGAAAAACAGCCTCCAGGAGCAGTGGATTCATAGTGCAGGCACTGGGCCCCAATGATAACCCTGGAGGCAAAAAAATAAATTAAATAAATAAAGGTATATTAAAAAAAACTTGGCAGTAACAAAAAACAAATAACTCTGGAGTGGGGGATGGGCTTTCATTCCTGGTGCACAATGGTGGAGGAAGACCTAAATGGGGGGGAGTGTTATTCAGAAAACTGAGAAATTTTACACACGTACCAATAACTGTAAACCATTAATCCTTTAATAAAAAATTTTAAAGAGAGTTTTATAAAAAAAAAAAAAAAAAAAAAAAAGGTTGGGCCAGGGAGACCACTGAGCAGTGCTCCCAGCCCAGGCCCCAGCTCGTTCCCTAGCAAATGCACAAGCACGTGGCCTGTTGAGCCCCTCTGCTCCCCCCACAGCCCTCCTATTGGTGCGGGAGCTCCCGGACAGCACTGGGCAAAGAGGAAGGGGACGACGACCCTGAGAAAGCACTGAGAACCGAGTTCTTCGAAGCCGAGCCAGAGGACCTGGTGGCGGGGATCAAGATCAAGCATGTGTCCAAGGTGCCGGGCTGCAGAGTCAGACCAGCCGGGGGTGGCGAGTCCACAGCCTGGGCCCCTGCTGCCTCTCAGCTGGGCCGTCCTCCAGGCTCCACTGTCCCAGCTCCTCTGGGCCCCATGTCCCCTTTGCCCAGGCAGCCACAGTCTGGCCATGAATCCTGCATGTCCTTGTTGCGGGGCCCGGGGCAGGGAGGGGGGCAGCTGGAAACAGCCACCGGTGCCTTTGTTGCAGGTGTTCCGAGCAGGTGGCCAGAGCAAGGCAGCTGTCCGCGACCTGACCCTGAACCTCTACGAGGGCCAGATCACCGTGCTGCTGGGCCATAACGGGGCAGGGAAGACCACCACCCTCTCCATGCTCACAGGTGCGCCTGGACCCGGCCTCCAAGGCCCCTCCCCGCACTGCAGGATGCTCACAGCCAGAGGCTCCACAGCCCAGTGTCACCTTTGAGTGACACTCACTCCATCGTCCTAGCCTCCCAAGCCACACCGAAGTGGCTCCATCCCTGCAGACGTATTGTCCCAGCTTGTCCACTCACAGAGTGCCTTACCCTGGAGCCCAGGCCTGAGGGGCTACCCACAGCGAACGGCTCTGTGCAGCCTGAGCACGTGTGTGTGTGTGTGTGTGTGTGTGTGTGTGTGTGTGTGTGTGCGCGCGCGCGCATGCCCGGGGCTTTCCTAGGACCTAAGCCCAAACCCTCTGTGCCCAGGTCTCTTCCCTGCCTCCAGCGGCCGGGCCTACATCAGCGGCTACGAGATTTCCCGCGACATGGCTCAGATCCGCAGGAACCTGGGCCTGTGCCCACAGCATGACGTTCTGTTCGACAACCTGACGGTGGCCGAGCACCTGTACTTCTATGCGCAGGTGTGCTGAGCGGCCGCTCCAGGACACAGTGGGCTGCTGGGTCCCCTGAGGCAGGCCTGAGCCTCAGTCCCCTTTGGACCAGCACTCCAGACATCAGCTGTGGTGGGAGGGAAGCCAGGTTGCTGAATCCTGTGCCTCAATGGAGGGCCCTCCGTCTTTGTCCCACTGTCTCAGCTGAAAGGCCTGTCCCGCCACAAGTGCCCCGAGGAGGTCCAGCAGATGCTGCGCACGCTGGGTCTGGAGGACAAACGGGACGCCCGCAGCAAGTTCCTGAGCGGCGGCATGAAGCGCAAGCTCTCCATCGGCATCGCCCTGGTGGCCGGCTCCAAGGTGTGTGGACAGCAGCGCTGGGCCTGCACACGAACCGGCCTCTCGGGCTGCAGGGCCCACAGGCATGGGGCTCAAGCTCCCTCTCAGCCAGGGCTGGCTGCCAGCCCTCCTGACGTGGCCTGGGCACCTCAGCCTGGTGCCTTGGGTGGGCAGTACTGCTGAATCTTTGTGGAACTCCATCTGACTGGCCCTGCGGCACACAGCCGGGCACAGCCGGGTGCATGCTGCCGGCCTCACGAGGCTGCCCGCCCCCAGGTGCTGATGCTGGACGAGCCTACCTCGGGCATGGACGCCGTCTCCCGCAGGGCCATCTGGGACCTCCTCCAGCAGCAGAAGAGTGACCGCACCGTCCTGCTGACCACCCACTTCATGGATGAGGCGGACCTGCTGGGGGACCGCATCGCCATCATGGCCAAGGGGGCGCTGCAGTGCTGCGGGTCCTCACTGTTCCTCAAGCAGAAGTACGGTGAGCAGGGAGCGGTTGTGTCCTCCCGCGCCCACAGGGGCGCCCACTGGCAGCTGCTTGCATAGCCCTGAGCTCTCCAGCCTCCCTGTTCTGCATCCTCAAGAGGTCCCAGCACTAGGGCTGGTGACAAGGGGCTGCGGGGACGGGGTGGGGAGAGTGTGTTTGGCCATGACCTGAACGAGGGTCAGGCAGTAGGGTCAGCAGAGCAGTGGGCATGGGGACTGCGGAACTGGGGACAGTGAGGCCAGGGAGATAGTGCCAGTGTAGCACACAACTGGCAGGCCAAGCCACAGTGGCCACGGGTTCATTTCCTGGTACAACTGAATGTCATAACTGAGCAGTGCTTTGCTTTCTTGCTCATAAAGTAAGTCGGGTAGGGGGAGATACCATAATGGTTCTGCAAAGAGACTCTCATGCCTGAGACTCCAAGGTCCCAGGTTCAATCCCCCGCACCAGCGTAAGCAAGAGCTGAACAGTGCTCTGGGAAAGAGAGAGAGAGAGAGAGAGAGAGAGAAAGGGAAAGGAAAGAATAAAGAAAGTCGAGGCTCAGATAGCATAATGTTTTGTTTTTTTTTTTTAATTTTTTTTTATTTATTTTATTTATTTATTCCCTTTTGTTGCCCTTGTTGTTTTATTGTTGTAGTTATTATTGTTGTTATTGATGTCGTTGTTGGATAGGACAGAGAGAAATGGAGAGAGGAGGGGAAGACAGAGAGGGGGAGAGAAAGACAGACACCTGCAGACCTGCTTCACCGCCTGTGAAGCGACTCCCCTGCAGGTGGGGAGCCGGGGTTCCAACCGGGATCCTTATGCCGGTCCTTGTGCTTTGCGCCACCTGCGCTTAACCCGCTGCGCTACCGCCCGACTCCCAGCATAATGTTTATGCGAGACTTTCATGCCTGAGGCTTTAGGGTCCCAGGTTCAATCATCAGCACCACCATAAACCAGAGCTGAGCTCTGGTGTCTCCCTTTCTCTCTCTCCCCTTTCTCCCTCCTCTCTCCTCACTCCCTTTCCATCACTTCTTTCTCCTGTATCTCATTAATGGAAATTTCTTAAATTTCTTTTAAAAAAAAAAAAAAAAGCACTGACTGCATAGGGGAGACAGCATAGTGGTTAAGGAAAGAGACTCTCATGCCTGAGGCTCCAAAGTCCCAGGTTCAATCCCCCACACCACCATAAGCCAGGGCTGAGCAGTGCTCTGGTAAAAAAAAAAAAAAAAGGGGGAGGGTGTAGTGGTGCACCTGCTTGAGTGAACATGTTATAGTGTGCAAGGACTGGGTTCGAGCTCCCAGTAGAAAGCTTTACAAGCTTTACAAGGCTTTACAAGCCTTTCTGTCTCTCACACTCACTTTTTTTTTTCTTTGCCTCCAGGGGCTTGGTGCCTATTTCACTGCTCCTCGAGGCTATTTTTTTCCCTTTTGTTGCCCTGGTTGGTTTATCGTTGTGGTGGTTATTATTATTGTTGTTATTGATGCCATTGTTGTTGGATAGGACAGAGAGAAATGGAGAGAGAAGGGGAAGACAGAGAGGGGGAGAGAAAGACAGACACCTGCAGACCTGCTTCACCGCCTGTGAAGCGACTCCCCTGCAGGTGGGGAGCCGGGGGCTCAAACTGGGATCCTTACATTGGTCCTTGCGCTTTGTGCTATGTGCGCTTAACCCGCTGCGCTACCGCCCGACTCCCAGCATAATGTTTATGCGAGACTTTCATGCCTGAGGCTTTAGGGTCCCAGGTTCAATCATCAGCACCACCATAAACCAGAGCTGAGCTCTGGTGTCTCCCTTTCTCTCTCTCCCCTTTCTCCCTCCTCTCTCCTCACTCCCTTTCCATCACTTCTTTCTCCTGTATCTCATTAATGGAAATTTCTTAAATTTCTTTTAAAAAAAAAAAAAAAAGCACTGACTGCATAGGGGAGACAGCATAGTGGTTAAGGAAAGAGACTCTCATGCCTGAGGCTCCAAAGTCCCAGGTTCAATCCCCCACACCACCATAAGCCAGGGCTGAGCAGTGCTCTGGTAAAAAAAAAAAAAAAAGGGGGAGGGTGTAGTGGTGCACCTGCTTGAGTGAACATGTTATAGTGTGCAAGGACTGGGTTCGAGCTCCCAGTAGAAAGCTTTACAAGCTTTACAAGGCTTTACAAGCCTTTCTGTCTCTCACACTCACTTTTTTTTTTCTTTGCCTCCAGGGGCTTGGTGCCTATTTCACTGCTCCTCGAGGCTATTTTTTTCCCTTTTGTTGCCCTGGTTGGTTTATCGTTGTGGTGGTTATTATTATTGTTGTTATTGATGCCATTGTTGTTGGATAGGACAGAGAGAAATGGAGAGAGAAGGGGAAGACAGAGAGGGGGAGAGAAAGACAGACACCTGCAGACCTGCTTCACCGCCTGTGAAGCGACTCCCCTGCAGGTGGGGAGCCGGGGGCTCAAACTGGGATCCTTACATTGGTCCTTGCGCTTTGTGCTATGTGCGCTTAACCCGCTGTGCTACTGCCCGACCCCCTCTCTCTCCCTCTCTATCATCCCCTTCCCTCTCGATTTCTGGCCATCTCTATCCAATAAATAAATAAATGTAATGAAAGAGATTTTAAAAAGCACTGACTTTGAAAAAAAAAAAAAGGAGTAAAGTAAGTCTCTAGGGCCTGGTTGAGCACACATGTTATAATGTGCAAGGACCTGGGTTCAAGCCCCAAGCCCCCAGCCCCCAGCCCCCACCTGCAGAGTGAAAGTTTCATGCGGAGTCATGCGGATGTCTCTCTTTCTCCCTGTTTCCCATTTCCATCTCAGTTTCTCTGTTTCTATCCAGTAAATAAGTAAAAAATTATATTTTATTTACTTATTAATGACGAAGATAGGAGGAAAGAGAGAGAAAGAACCAGACATCACTCTGGTACATGTGCTGCTAGAGATTGAACTCAGGACCTCATGCTTGAGAGGCCAGTGCTTTATCCCCTGTGCCACCTCCTGGAGCACAAATAGATAAAAATATTTTTAATAGATCTTTTAAAAGAAAAGGATGGGATAGCAGGTCTTGGGGAGTAGTGCCAGGCTCTGCCCCCCACTTCCAGCAGGTCTGCTTCCCGGGGAGGGGGCAGGAGCCCCTCAAGTAGCAGTGCCCTTTTCTTCCCTGCTCCTGATCCTCCAGTCCCATCCCCTGAACCTGCTCCAGTTGAGGACCCCAGGGCTGGGCAGCAGGCACGCAGCCTCACGGGGCTGGCTTCTGGGGCGCAGGTGCGGGCTACCACATGACGCTGGTGAAGGAGCCGCACTGCAACCCCGAGGCCATCTCTCAGCTCATCTGCCAGCACATCCCCAACGCCTCCCTGGAGAGCAGCGCCGGTGCCGAGCTGGCCTTCGTCCTGCCCAAGGAGAGCACGCACAGGTGGGGGTGCGGGGAGCAGAGGTACAGGGGGGAGGTCATGTCCCCTTCTCTGTGCCAGCTCACTGCTGCCGCTGGGCAGTGGCCTCGCAAGCCTGCTTTTCCTCTGGTCACGCAGCAGACAAGGGGGACCCCCCCCACCCTGGGCCGAAGCCTCCAACCTGGGAAACGCACCCTGTGAACTTCCCAAGGAGCCGCGACTCCTGCTTGCCTCTACTTTGTGCATTCATGCCCCCCTCCCAAAACAGAAGTATGCTTCTAGAAAACTCCACCAGACCTCCACAGCCCCCACAGGGTAGATTCGAACTGTAGGGTGAGGTGCCATGAAGCGTGCTGGGCTTAGCTACAGGCCTCACAGAATCTCTGTTTAACCCCTGACTACCAATTTTTTTTTTCTGTGTGTGATGTTACCAGTCCCCAGCTGGCTTTTTCATCCAGAGAAAGAGAGAGAGAGAGAGAGAGAGGACTCTGCAGCACCAGAGCTTCCCCACCTGGTGCCCCAGGAAGCTGGCTGGCTGTGTCCTGGGGGCCCTCGCCCTCTGGGGAGCCCGCTTACAGCCCTACCAGTCCTGCGCCTGGGGCTTTCTGCAGTGGCCATCTTGTGGGGACAGCAGCACACTGGCAGCCTCCCTGCCATAGACACTGCTGTTTCTAGGGCCACTTGTTCCTCTCCTGTCACCTGGTGTCCCTGTCCTTTATGTTAATAGCTACCGTTTCCGTTGCCACTTCTTCCAGCTGGTCTAGTTGAGGGGTGTGTGAGGGGTCCCTCTGGGATATCTTACCTTCAGAGCTGGCGCCTTCTCAGGAAGTGCCCCTCTGCCCCAAGCCACAGAAGCCCCCACTTCCTCTCCTCTATGTGGTGGTTTCTGAAAGAGGGCCTGGGAACTGGAGTGCTGACATTCCTGGTGGGGAGGGAGCAAGACACTCAGACTGGCTCTCCATGGAGCCGGGACTGAACCTGGGACCTCGGAGACTCCGCTGCGGAAGTCTTAAGCAGTGTCCCTGGTCTGACTTTCCAGTTTGTTAATGGTGTGTCAGGGGACCCACAGCACCTGAGCAGCCCCTGGATCTTCCCCGCAGGTTTGAGAGTCTCTTCTCGAAGCTGGAGATGAAGCAGAAGGAGCTGGGCATCGCCAGCTTCGGGGCCTCTGTCACCACCATGGAGGAGGTGTTCCTGCGGTCAGTAGCCTGGTCCTCGGGCGCAGCTGGGGCAGAGGCTGGGGCCCCACAGAGCGCCCTGGGACATACATTTGATGTTTCTGATGCTTACTTGGCAGATGTTGTGAACTAGAAACCTAGATACGGGCGAGGGAGGGGCTGAGGGCATGATAAATGGCGGGCAGCCGAGCCACTGACTGGGCTGCAGGGTGTCACACCAGGGCGGCAGGCCCTCCAGGAAGCTGCTCAGAAGCCCTAGGTGGGGTGAAGAGGGTCTTGTGGAGGTGGGAGTGGGCCAGCTTGAGGAAGGACATGTGTGGCCTGGTGCTGACAGCCTCAAGAGGGCCCCACCCCAGGAACCCCACACACACACACTGCCATATCCCTGCCCCTGCAAGATTCCTGCATTGTGTCCCCAGGTTCAGGCCCTCTCTGGACGCCACACCCTTGTCTTCTCTAGCACTGTGGGTAGCGCTCAGGCTCGCGCCTAGTGGTCTGTCCACAGCCTGAGGGTGAAGCTGGGCAGCCTGCCCAGCACCCCCATCTCATACTTGAGAAGTAGGGGGTCCTCAGGTGGGCCAGGACCTCCGCTCCAAGAATCCTGGGGCAGTGACCCAGGAGGGGGCAGAGGTGCCTGCAGAGGGGGCCCCAAGCTCCACCTCTCCACACTGAGCTCTGCCCTCTGGCTCTTAGCGCCCTGGGGACACCCGGCCTTCAGCAGGGGTGCTGTTTGCAGGCTCACTTCTCAACTCCCCCTCACTGCTCTGAGGCCACTGATGCCCGGGTCCCCTCCCCCCCAACCCCCCTGAGCGCAGGGTCGGCAAGCTGGTGGACAGCAGCATGGACATCCAGGCCATCCAGCTGCCCGCCCTGCAGTACCAACATGAGCGGCGTGCCAG
Source organism: Erinaceus europaeus (assembly GCF_950295315.1). Taxonomy (NCBI): domain Eukaryota; kingdom Metazoa; phylum Chordata; class Mammalia; order Eulipotyphla; family Erinaceidae; genus Erinaceus; species Erinaceus europaeus. Next base: position 5,464,720 of record NC_080176.1, read on the forward strand.
CGACTGGGCCCTGGACGGCCACCTGTGCGGGGCCATGGACCCCACCAACGGTGTGGGCACGCTTATCGAGGAGGATGGCGGCACTGTGCTCCTCAACACCGGGGTGAGCAGGGCCGGGAGTGTGGGTGCAGCGCTGGTCACGTCAGTCGCTGATTCCTGTATCAGTGATGTCATCCACTTATCAGCGAGGAAGCAGAGCGGCTGTCTGGCAGGTTCAGTGCCGGGTGGCAGCCCCCACTCTCCCACTCAGCCAGGAGTGAATGCACCAGGCCTTGAGCATGTGACACCACTGAGCCCAGTGCACGGCCCCTAGTTTTAAAAAACAGATCCATAGGAGGTGGGCGGTGGCACAGTGGGTTAAGCGCACGTGGCGCGAGGTGCAGGGACCGGCGTAAGGATCCCAGTTTGAGCCCCAGCTCCCCACCTGCAGGGGAGTCGCTGCACAAGTGTTGAAGCAGGTCTGCAGGTGTCTGTCTTTCTCTCCCTCTCTCTGTCTTTCCCTCCTCTCTCCATTTCTCTCTGTCCTATCCAACAATGACCACATCAAAAACAATGATAATAACTACAACAACAATAAAAAACAAGGGTAACAAAAGGGAGAATAAATAAATAAACAAATAAATATTTTTAAAAAAAACAGATTCATTTGTTGGTTTTAGTGAGAGAACACAGAGCACTGATCAGCTCTAGCACATGGTGGTGCCAGGAATTGAACCTGGGACTGCAGGTGAGCATGTCCAGTGCACTGCTGCAGGTGCTGTCCCCAGGCTCAACTTCACATTCTTTTTTTTTTTTTTTTTTTTGCCTCTAGGGTTATCGCTGGGGCTCGGTGCCAGCACTATGAATCCACTGCTCCTGGAGGCTATTTTTCCCATTTTGTTACCCTTGTTATTGCTCTTGAGGTTGTTGTTGGACAGGACAGAGAGAAATCGAGAGAGGAGGGGAAGACAGAGAGGGGGAGAGAAAGACAGACACCTGCAGACCTGCTTCACCACTGGCGAAGTGACCCCCACACACACTCCCACAGGTAGGGAGCCGGGGGCTCAAACTGGGATCCTTACTCTGGTCCTTGTGCTTTGTGTCATGTGCACTTAACCTGCTGCGCTACTGCCCAACCCCCAACTTCACATTCTTTTATCTATTTTTGAAACACAAAGAGACAGGACATCAGAGCTCCCAATCTACCCTCCTTATAGCTCTCCTGGTGCCTGTTGTGTTCCCATGTGGTGCTGGGGCTTGAACCCAGGACCTCACACTTGGTACTCTACCCCCTGAGCTACCCCCCAGCTCCAGCCACTTGCTGTCCATGTCCCCATGCTAGGTGCTGGGCCATCTGCCTGCATGGCCTTGGGAAGTGGGCGACCCGACACCCACACACTGGAGGGCAGTGCCAGGGAGTGGGGATGCCTTTGCCCGTGTGCTCAGCTGTGGGCAGAGACGGAGGCCTTCGCTCCCCTGCGGGTTTCCGCACCGGCTCCCTGGCTGCCCTGTCCCTAGCCTCTGTGCTGGAGCCAGGGGACCGTGTGACTCTGCACTGTGGCTCTGTTCCAGGCGGTGGGGTCACCTCCCTTGTCACTCTGCTCCCCTGTCGCAGCCAGCCCTGCACTGCCAGCAGTTCTGGGCCATGCTCCTGAAGAAGGCCACCTACAGCTGGCGCGAGTGGAAGCTGCTGGCGGCCCAGGTGCTGGTGCCCCTGGCATGTGTCACACTGGCGCTCCTGGCCATCAACTACTCCTCCGAGGTCTTGGATGACCCGCCGCTGAAGCTGTGCCTGGGCGAGTACGGCAGCACCGTGGTGCCCTTCTCAGTGCCCGGCACCTCCCGGCTGGACCAGCAGCTGGTGGAGCAACTGAAGAGTGTGCTGCGGGCCCAGGGCCAGGAGCCCCGAGAGGTGCTGGGTAAGGGGCCCTGACGCGCAGGAACCCAGGCCGTCCCACCGCACAGCCCCACGTGCCTCCGGACCTGGGAGGAGGCTCCATCAGAAAACTCAAGCTGTGAATCCGGGCAGAGCTTGTGTCTGTGGTGGCGTGTCCATGGTCATGTATCAGTGGGTGACACCATCTGGTTTTTTTTTTTTCTTTTTTTGCCTCAAGGCTTATTTCTGGGGCTCGGTGCAGGCACTACTAATCCACTGCTCCTGGTGGTTATTTTTCCACGTTATTGGATAGAACAGAGAGAAATTGAGCGAGATGGAGAGGGGGGAGGGAGAGAGACATCTGCAGACCTGTTTTGCCACTCGTAGACCTTCACCCCTGCAGGTGGGGAGTGAGGACTTGAACCTGGCTCCTTGTGCATGTCCTTGTGCTTAACCAGGTACACCACCACCTGGCCCCCTATCTGTTTTCTTTCTTTATCCTCCTTCTTCTAGTTGCCACCAGGACTCTCACTGGAGCCCGGTGCCAGCACTAAGAACCCACTGCTCCCATGGACCACCCTTCTCTTTCTTCTCTTTTTTTTTTCTTTTCTCTTTTGATAAGACAGAGAGAAATTGAGAGGGGAGAGGGAGATAGAGGGAGACCTGCTTCACTGCTCCTGAAGCATCCCCCCCCCCGCAGGTGGGGAGCAGGGGCTCGAACCTGGGTCCTTGTGCTTGCTAACCCGTGCACTCAACCAAGTGCGCTACCACCCAGTCCCTCACCCCCACCCCCTGCACTGTCTACTTTCCATGTTTCTTTTAGTGCCCACCCCAGGTCACATGTATGGGGCCACTGTCCACACTGCTGACCCTGCCCTCACCCCGCAGGTGACCTGGAGGAGTTCCTCATTTTCCGAGCCTCGGTGGAGGGGGGCGGCTTTAACGAACGCTGCCTAGTGGCCGTGTCCTTTCGAGATTCGGGCAAGGGCACAGAGGTCACTGCCCTGTTCAACAACCAAGCCTACCACTCCCCGGCCACGGCACTGGCCATCGTGGACAACCTGCTGTTCAAGCTGCTGTGCGGGCCTGGGGCCTCCATCACTGTCTCCAACTTCCCCCAGCCCCGGAGCAGCCTGCAGGCCGCCAAGGACCAGTTCAGCGAGTACGTGCTCAGCGTGCCCACTTGGTTGAAGGGTGCAGAGCTTACCGGGTGTCTGCGTTTCCTGGGAGGGGAAGGGGGGATGCACCCCAAATACTTCAGGGGTGCAATAGGTGGAAAGAAAGTTGTGGACTGCAATGTTAAGAGCCAGTTTCTGGGGGTCAGGCGGTAGCGCAGCGGGTAAAGCGCATGTAGTACAAAGCGCAGGGACCGGCGTAAGGATCCTGGTTCGAGCCCCCGGCTCCCCACCTGCAGGGGAGTCGGTTCACAGGCGGTGAAGCAGGTCTGCAGGTGTCTATCTTTCTCTCCCCCTCTCTGTCTTCCCCTCCTCTCTCCATTTCTCTCTGTCCTATCCAACAACGAACAACATCAACAATGGCAATAATAATAACCACAACGAGGCTACAACAACAAAGGCAACAAAAAGGAGAAAAAAATGGCCTCCAGGAGCGGTGGATTCATGGTGCAGGCACCAAGCCCAGCAATAACCCTGGAGGGGAAAAAAAATAAATAAATAAAAAGAGCCAGTTTCTGACTCCCATTACATGAGGGTTGCTTACTAGAAAAGAGGGTTTGCAAAGGCATGCATGGCTGCTGTGGGAGTTTAGCGTTTGTGGTCAAATGCTAGTTGACCAACAGCTGGTTTTCAAGCGGTGGAATCCTATGCTTAGAGTGCCCTGGGTAACCTGGGGGCAGAGCAGCTGTAGGGCAGGTGCTGTGCCCACAGGGGGTCTGACTGGGTCTGGAGGGCCCTGGAGGTGGGCAGGGCCACAGACGGGGTGTGGTGCCCTCAGCTCGTGTCTGGGCTTTGTGAAGCTGGAGGCGGCTGGGACAGGAAGTTCAGAGACACTGTGCTTGCGTGGTTGAGGCTCCCGGTGCTGCACCCCTTCCATCTTCACCCCTTTGAGCAGCTGGGTCGATGCACAGCCTGCTTTGGATGGCAGTGACCAAGGACGTGGCCCCTGCCTGCTCCTGTCCATCCTGTCCCTGACGCATCCTCCCCCGCAGAGGCCGGAAGGGCTTCGACATCGCCCTCAACCTGCTCTTCGCCACGGCCTTCCTGGCCAGCACCTTCTCCATCCTGGCTGTCGGCGAGAGGGCCGTACAGGCCAAGCACGTGCAGCTGGTCAGCGGCGTCCACGTGGCCACCTTCTGGCTGTCAGCTCTGCTGTGGGACCTCCTCTCCTTCCTGGTCCCAAGCCTGCTGCTGCTGGTGAGAGCTGGTGTGGAGCCCCCACAGCGAGCACGCAAGCCCAGGCCCCGCTCAGCCCCATTCCGGGGGCCAGTCAGATACTCAGTCAGTCCCCAGCACCCAGCCCCTCCTCTCCCGTCTCCCTTGGTAGATGGGGCCCAGGGAAGAAGGAAGTCTTGGCGGAGGGAGGTGCAGATGGGTGTGCGGTGGGTTTGGAAGCCCTGTTCCCGTCACGGCGGCAGGTGGTGTTCAAGGCCTTCGACGTGCACGCCTTCACGCGGGACGGCCACATGGCTGACGCCCTGCTGCTGCTGCTGGTCTACAGCTGGGCCATCATCCCGCTCATGTACATGCTCAGCTTCCTCTTCTCGAGCGCGGCCACCGCCTACACGCGGCTCACCATCTTCAACGTGCTGTCTGGCATCGCCACCTTCCTCATAGTCACCATCATGCGCATCCCAGGTGGGGCCGGGGACGCCCACCTACCTCGGGTGGGGGCCTGGTGGGGAAGCTGGGGACCTGCCCTCCCCCTTGATCTCTTTAGGTAGCAAGTATGACGTGCCTCACAGCACTAACAGGCCCGTGCCTCCTCCCCGCAGCGGTAAAGCTAGAAGAGCTTTCCAGAACTCTGGACCATGTCTTCCTGGTGCTGCCCAACCACTGCTTGGGCATGGCGGTGAGCAGCTTCTACGAGAACTATGAGACAAGGCGCTACTGCATGTCCTCTGAGGTGGCGGCCCACTACTGCAAGAAGTACAGTGAGTGTCCTGCCCGCCTCTGCGGCCCCTTCCCTTCCCGAGTGACAGACCTGGGCAGGCTGCACCCTTGGAGCAGAAGACGCTCCTCAGCCTCCATGCAGAAGCCCGGGTACAGCTCTGCCCATCCACCCACAGAGATCCAGTACCAGGAGAACTTCTATGCCTGGGGTGCCCCGGGGGTTGGCAGGTTTGTGGCCTCCATGGCCACCTCGGGCTTCATCTACCTGGCGCTGCTCTTCTTCCTGGAGACGGACCTGCTGTGGAGGTTCCGGACCTGCCTGTGCGCCTTCCGGAGGCGGTGCGCCCTGGTGAGTGCGCAGGAGTGTGGGTGGAGGCTGCAGGCTGCGGGCCTGGTGGGCTGAGTGCTCCCAGAGTCTCCTTTCACCCTGCGTGCCCCCGCTCTTCCAGAAAGTTCAGACGGGGCACCGGGAGACCTGGCCCTTCTTCCCCGGGCTGGAGCTGACTGAGTTCTCTTTTTCTGGAACAATCAGATGGAGGCATCCACTTGGACCTCTGTGGTTCCCGAGGACCAGGATGTGGCCAACGAGAGGAGCCGCGTCCTGGCCCCCAGCCTGGACTCGCTGCTGGACACGCCTCTGGTCATCAGGGAGCTCTCCAAGGTGCGGCAGCCACCCCAGGTCCCCTTCACCAAAGCTGCCCTGTGGTCTTGGCCTCCCCAGCTAGCCCCGTGGGTGTTAGCCCTAGTCCCAGGGTCCCCCTAAGCTGACTCCATGGGTCTCAGCTCCAGGCCCCAGGGTTTCCCCCAGGTTGCCTGGGTGCATCTGTGTCCGGCTTCTGGAGTGCCCCCTAGCCAGCCCTGCGGGTCTCAGCCCAGGTGATTGTGTGGCAGGTGTATGAGCAGCGTGCGCCCCTCCTGGCCGTGGACAAGCTCTCCCTGGCCGTGCAGAAGGGGGAGTGCTTCGGCCTTCTGGGCTTCAACGGAGCAGGGAAAACCACAACTTTCAGAATGCTGACGGGCGACGAGACCATCACTTCTGGGGATGCCTTCGTGGGGGGCTACAGCATTCGCTCTGACATCGGGAAGGTGGGTGCCCAGGAGGTGAGGTGGGCCCACGGGCAGCAGGACCAGGGAAGCAGAGCAGCGCTCATCCAGGTGTCTGGGCTTGGCACGTCTAGACCGCACTGGGCGGTGTGTGAAGCCACCTGAAGGGGCAGTGTTGACCCCTCGTCGTGCCCCCAGGTGCGCCAGCGGATCGGCTATTGCCCACAGTTTGATGCCCTGCTGGAGCACATGACGGGCCGGGAGACGTTGGTCATGTACGCCCGGCTGCGGGGAGTCCCCGAGTGCCACATCGGCGCCTGCGTGGAGAACACACTGCGGGGCCTGCTCCTGGAGCCCCACGCCGACAAGCTAGTCAGGACCTACAGGTGTGGGAGGCGGTGCCCGCTCGTCTCCCCAAGGCGGGGCCGCCAGGGGCAGGCAGATGGTGGGCTGTTCCTCACAGGGCAGGACACACGCTGCCAGGCAGAGCTCTCCCGCGGAGCTCCCCTGGGCCCTTGTCGCAGGCACCCTGAGCCCTGGCGCTGCCCCCACCTGCACCTGTGGAGCCCCCACTAATTCTCACCCCTCTGCCCAGCGGCGGCAACAAGCGGAAGCTGAGCGCCGGCATTGCCCTGATCGGAGAGCCCGCCGTCATCTTCCTGGACGAGCCATCCACAGGCATGGACCCGGTGGCCCGGCGCCTGCTTTGGGACACGGTGGCCCGGGCCCGAGAGTCCGGCAAGGCCATCGTCATCACCTCCCACAGGTAGAGCCGGTCTGAGGCTGTGGGGGGAGGGGCAGGCTCAGTGGGCTGTGCAGACAGAGGACCCAGGGCCTCTCTTCACAAATTCTGCACTGGGTGGGAGTCAGGAATGGGCCGATCTGGCCGCTGACACCTTCCCCTCTGCACAAGCCCGGCACAGAGGGTGGGCCCCGGCGCCCCTGCCCTGCCCTGTGTCAGGCCTCCGCCCCTCTCCCCAGCATGGAGGAGTGTGAGGCCCTGTGCACCCGGCTGGCCATCATGGTGCAGGGCCGGTTCCGGTGCCTGGGCAGCCCGCAGCACCTCAAGAGCAAGTTTGGCAGCGGCTACGCCCTGCGGGCCAAGGTCCGGTGCGACGGGCGGCAGGTGGCGCTGGAGGAGTTCAAGGCCTTTGTGCACCTGACCTTCCCAGGTGCGTCCTGAGCAGAGCTGGATGAGCCCTGAGCCCTGGGCCCTGGGCCCTGACCCCCGGGGCAGGGGGCCTCCAGCCCGGCTCTGGGGGACACGGTCTCTCATCTGTGCAGGCAGCGTCCTGGAGGACGAGCACCAGGGCATGGTCCACTACCACCTGCCGGGCGTCGGCCTCAGCTGGGCCAAGGTGAGTGGCCCTCTTGGAGCCGGGAAGGGCCTCCGCAGTCATTCCTGCCGAGACCCCGGGGGCCAGCACCAGCGTCTGTGCCAGCATGCCCCTTAGTGTCTGCTAGTCTTGGGACAGCAGACCCAAACTATTTGAGTTGGAGTCAGTGCAAGAAAGGAAGTCTGGGGCCCAGGAAATGGCTTACGTGGTAGAGAGCACACACTTTCCACACGAGAGGCCTGAGCCTGAGCCCCAGGCCCACACGGGAGCACCATGGACGGTGTCAGGATATGCTCCACGGACGCTGGGATGATGCTGTGGTGGCCTTCCTTCCCCATCGTTCTTGAACAATTTTATTTTATGATCATTATTTATTTACCAGATAGAGACAGTCAGAAATTGAGAGGGAAGGGGAAGATAGAGAGGGAGAGAGACAAGAGAGACACCTACAGACCCGCTTTACCACTCAGAAAGCTTTCCCCCTGCAGGTGGGGACCAGTGGCTTGAACCCGGGTCCTTGTGCACTGTAACATGTGCACTCAACCAGGTGTTCCACTGCCCTATCCCTCCTTGAGTAATTTTAAATGGGCTAGGGAGGCTGCTCCGTGGTATCCTGCATGGGTGTGACCCCAAATCTACTCCCTAGTGCCCCCAGCCCCCCCACACAGCAATAATAGTAATGGAAGTCAGTCTACCTAGAGAGGGGACACAGCCACTCCAAGTCACACTCTGAGCTGGGGACAGCCAGGAGGAGGCCTTCTCACCTGCAAGTGAGCCTCCCCCCAGCTGGCTGGCCCTGCAGGTCCCAGACTGGGACAGGGGGGACCAATGGGGGCCTGGTTCTGTGCCCCCAGGTGTTTGGCATCCTGGAGAAGGCCAAGGAGAAGCTGGGAGTGGACGACTACTCTGTGAGCCAGACCTCGCTGGAGCAGGTCTTCCTCAGCTTCGCCCACCTGCTGCCGCCCATCGAGGGAGAGGGGCCTTGAAGGCAGTGGTGCCCACTGGGTCACTCTCCGTCCACCATCCACTCCTGCTCCTGTCTTACCAGTCACTGTTTTCTGCGATGGACATGAAAACTAAGGCCCTACAGGGACCAGTGTTTGCGGGCCCGCCCCCTGCGACCAGCATGCCACACCCCAGGCCGGTGCTGAAGCTGCCCTCTGGGACTCCAGAGCCAGCCCCAAGCCAGCAGGCTGTGTAGACAGACAGGCTGTAGGATCTCGGGTGGGCTGCCATCTGGGGGGCCACAGCAGCCCGGGCCAGGGTCCCCTGAGCACTGGTGGCCACATGGGCATGTGGCACTGAGTCATCTGGGTGGAGCAGAAGTTAGCAGGACAGTGGTAGCAGGGCTGGTCAGGCAGCCCAGGATGCACAGAAATGCCGCCTTCTTGGAGCAGAGGCCACTCCGAGGCCCGAGCTTGCCCCCGGAGCCAGGCTGTGCTGGCCGGCATCCCGCTCCTCCAGGAGCTGCTGTCACCCCACCAGCAGCTCCCAGAAGCGGCGGCTCAGGGTGGACAGCAGCCCTCCTCCACCAGATGCCGGCCTTTCCAGAAGCCACTGGCCAGGAGGCCCATCAGGTCCAAGCAGGGCTGAGCAGCCTCTGTGGAGGGTGCAGCTGACAGCTGGTAACTCTGTCCAGAAAATAAAGACTGGGGGAACATGCCCACTGTCTCTCATGGCTCCCCATGGGCCTGGCCGAGTCAGGGAGGAGCAGAGCCTACTCGGCCTAGCAGCAGTGAGCCTGAAGGAATACTGGTGGCCAGGGGGGTGAGCAGAAAGGGATCAATGGGTGGAGTGACTGCCCTCCATGCACGAGGTTGCTTGAACCCCAGCACCACAAGGGCACACCATGGACGACATGGGGGGAGCCCCATCGGGGGTGGAATGGTGCTGTGATGTCTCTGAGAAGTGAGTCAGGCACAGGCGGCTGCTCCACAGTGATACCACACAAGCACAAGGCCCTGGGATCATTCTCTGGTTTAAACATTTTTATTTATTATTGGATAGAGACAGAGAGAAATTGGGGGGGTAGAGAGGGAAAGAGACAGAGAGACACTTGCAGCCCTGCTTCATCCTTCATTCATGAAGCTTTCCCCCTGCAGCTGAGGACCAGGGGCTTGAACCCAGGTCCTTGTGCACTGTGATGTGTGTGCTTAACCAGGTGTATACCACCTAGTCCTTTTTTTTTTTTTTTTAATTGCAAGTGCAAACACAGGTTCAAGGCTCATGGCCACCAACAGATGCTTGGCTTTTCAGGGAGAAAAGAACAGGGCGCAGGGCTAAGTGAAAGGTTGAACAGGAGAGGCAGGAGGCCTCTGGCCCCTCAACAGATTTGAGTCATTTTCCTGAAGTTTTTGTTTTGTTTTTTCACTAAAGCACCACTCAGCTCTGGCTTATGGTGGTGCCAGGGACTGAACCTTAGGCCTTAGGCATGAAAGTTGCTCAGCAACCACTATGCTGTCTCCTGCTTCCAGTAGATTCTGGAGTACCAAGTCCTTCCCCACCCCCACCCCCCACAAAGACCGAGAGCAATGCTTTCAAGAACAGCATGGCTTAGCTGAAGTGCTGATGACTGTCCTGTCTGACACCTGCACCTCAGGGTGGGACAGAGTGGGGGCCAGCCTATCAAGGAGAAAGGGGAGCCTCAAAGGGGCCTGCTAAAGCCATGGTCTTCTCCTCGCCCCTGCAAGGGAAGGGCTGCCAGGTAGCAGGCCACAGCACAGGCCCAGATCACTTGGGTGGCCTGTGGTGTTCATCAGAACCCTGGACCATAACCTCTCTTAAGTTCCTACACATACACATGTCAATGCTTCTTTCTCTTTTTAATATGTATTCCCTTTTGTTGCTCTTGTTTTATTGTTGTAGTTTTTGCTGTTGGATAGGATAGAGAGAAATGGAGAGAGGAGGGGAAGACAGAGGGGCAGAGAAAGATAGACACCTGCAGACCTGCTCCACCGCTTGTGAAGCGACTTCCCTGCAGGTAGGGAGCTGGAGGCTTGAACCAGGATCCTTCCGCCGGTCATTGCTCTTTGTGCTGTGTGCGCTTAACCCGCTGCGCTACCGCCCAACTCCCTATCTTTCCCTTTTCTATCCTTTAATAAAAACTAATCTTCCGGGGTGGGGGGGGGAATGCAGATAGACACCCTCTACAGAGAAGGTGGTCTAGGTGTCCCCACCTCCAGGTTCTCAGGGATCCAAACCCCCCTCTGCCCGCTGAAACCAGAGGCTGCCTTCCTGCAAAAGGTCACCACTCAGCCCAGGTATCCCCAGGGCCACCAAATGAGGCTGGCAGTCTGTCCCATGATTGCAGTGGACAAGCTGGAATCCTGGGTGGATACACCTCCCCACCTACCCACACACACCCCTGCTGGGAGCCCCCCTTCAGCCAAGGAGCCTCAAACTTCCCTCTTGGGTGTACTGGCACTATGGCTTCAGGCACTCAGGAAAGCAAAACAGACTACTTTTTTTTTTAATTCTGTTTATTTATTGAATAGAGACAGCCAGAAATCAAGAGGGAAGGGGGTGATAGGGAGAGAGAGAGACACCTACAGCCCTGCTTCATCACTTGCAAAGCTTTCCCCTTGCAGATAGGGACCAGGGGCTTGAACCTGGGTCCTTGAGCATTGTAATACAAGTGCTCAACCAGATGCGCCACCACTGGGCCCCCAAACTGACTACTTTGCTGGGCAAACTTCAACTTGGATCTGTAGTCCAGGGGATGACAACACACAGCAGGGGAGGCAGGGCCTGGCCCCACCCTGCCCCGGGCTTCTCTGGGTGGAAACAGGGCCTGTGGCTTTGGGTGAGGAAGTGAGTGCAGGCTCTGGGGAAAGTCCAGGGTCTGACACCTCACAGATGGGAGGCCTGGCCACACTACAGCCCCAGGCTGGTTGGCATGGAGCCCAGGCAACATCTCTTCCTTGGCACCACCTCCTTCAAGAGGCACCAGCCTTGGCGGCAGCCCTCCCCTCCCATCACCTCCCTCCCAATAAGGTTTCCCTGAGTCCACGAGAACCCTTTAGCCTTAAGGACCATGGGTAGTGAGTCCTGGTGCTTCTTCCACATGAAGGCTGGAAACTACAGGGTCCCCCATAACCTGGGCAGGTGCTGCAGGGACCAGTAGGACCAAAAGGAAGAAGGTGAGGAACGTTCTACCTGGATACCTGTAAGTACTAGAGCTGCCTTCACCCAACATGGACAGCAGATAGCCTCAACTCTGGAAGAGGGGGAAGCAAGGGAACCCCCAAAGCAAAGCTCCACACTTAAGGCTCCCCAGTCCCCACTGCATCAAGCCAGGACCTGGTCACTGAAGGCCATGGCTCTGAAGGCCTGACACTGGGGGCTGGGAGGGGCGTCCAGGACTCCCAGAGAGTCCATGTTCTTCCAAACACACCCTGATGATCCTCAGAATGGCAGGAGCTCAAGGTGCTCCAGTTTCAAAGTCCAATAGCTGGCGACACACTAGTTGGCACAAATCAGTAATGTTTAGAAGCAAATTTGATTCAATTTACGGGTCTGAATAGAACACGTTTTGAGGTTTAATATGAAATGTGTCAAAGTTTATACACATGGGCCTGGGGGACTCACAAGGAAGAGAAGTCACCGCGCCAGGAAATACACGTTGATTTGTGACTTGAGACTGGTCAGAGTGGGGGAAAATAGCATAATGGTTATGCAAACATAATGCATCAGAACTATCCGTTCACTCAGGCCTAGTCACCACGCCAGTCCTTCCCTGTCTCCCAAGTCATAGTAGTTCCTGGCTCCAAGCCACTGTGGCAGGTCCCAGCCCCTCCAACCCAGAGGGAGACAACCCCCGCAGGTCCCGGTTCACTCCTGATCCTCTTGGACTCTGATACCGTCAACCTAGCTTCGGCCTCTACAGCTGCCTAGATGGGGTCCCCCTGTCTGCATGGTGCGCGTCTCGGCAGGTACCCTCCAAGGCCACCGGCTCAGGCCACATCTTCCGCAGGCGGCGCCCCCCTTCCGCCCCTGCTCCCCTTTCGCGCTGTCCCCCACCTGCCCACCCGCGGTGTCGACGCTCTCCAACAGTGAGCGTTGACAGCACCAGCCAAGCCTGCGAAGCCGCTCCCACGCTGGAGGACGCCATTCACGACCCGGAAGAGGAAGGTCATGCACGTCCTGGGCCCTTGAGCCCCTCCCCCGGCACGCCATTGGCAGAGTAGCTCGCGTCATCGTAGCGCGCCTACTGGCGGCGCCTTCCCGCCCCCGAGTGCTGACGTCAGAGAGGCGCCCGCCTCGGCGGCAGAGGAGAGCGGGAGGAGGTCGCGCGGTCAGAAGATGTGAGTTGAGGGGCATCCGGCCCCATCCGCACCCCGGGGGCCACCCGCCAGCTCCGGCGCGGGGCGGCATAGAGCTATCCCGTGCCTCGGCCCCGCATTGGGGACGGCGGCCTGGCGGCACGTCGCAGGGCCCGAGGGAAAGGAGCGGAACCCGGGGCGGGCGGGGGAGGCGCCGAGGCCACGGCCCGGAAGTGGTCGGGGCGGCGGAAGGAGGGCGCCCGCGCTAGGGGCCGAGGCCGGAGCTCGGCCAGCTCGCCGCCTCGGAGCCCCCGCCCCCGGGCCGTCCCGCTAGTGCCGTGGGTCGCGGGCGGGCGGGGCGGCGCGGGGCCCACTCTGGGGGTGCAGGACCCCCGTGGGGCCTCCCGGGCAGGCTCTGCCCCGCCGGCGTGTCCGGGCCCAGACCCGCGGCGCCACCGCGCCCCCACCTCCCTTTGTTGTGCGGCGGCGCGGGGCCGCCCGAGATGTCACTAATCCTTCTCTCTCTCTCCGCCGCCGGACGTGCCTTCCCGGAGGACGGGGCTCGCCGAGGTCCGCAGCCGGGACCGAGCCTGTGCCGACGCGGACCCGCAGCCTCGGTGCTCCCGCCTCGCCCGGCGCAGCGGGCCCTTCCACCGCGGCCTCCACTCCGGAGCGTTTCGGGGGAGGACCACCGGTGGCTCTTGTTTCAGAGTGAAAAGCCCACGGGACTGGGGTGGGGCCTGGGGAATCTGCATTGTAGGCCTGCGGGCCCAGTAGGTGGAGCTAAGCATACCCGCCCTTGAGGCCGCCTGGGCCGGGCCGATCGCTCGGGGCCTCTGGTTGAGGGCTGCTGTCTGTGGGCCCCGGGCTGGTGGTTAAGTTTCGGGGCTGCTTGTAGCCACATTCGAACCCTTTTGGCACCTGGAAGGTCCTGCTGAGCCCTCGGAGCTTGTGGGGATGTGGGGGAGGGTCTCCCGACCTGGAGAAAGGCCCTTTCTGCTAGCGGCAGCTGCTACTTACAGAGCCTCACTTAACGAGGCGCCAAGTGCCATTCATGGGTTGACTTAACACCCGCAAGAGCTGAGGTGGGGACAGTGATAGCAAGATGCTGGCGGGAGTGAGGCTGGGGGTTACGGGGTGGGTAGTGACTTAGCCAGGGCCACACGTCAGCCTCGACCAAGTCCAGGTGCTCGGTACTGGCTGATTGTCAGAGGCCCGAGGCTCAGCCTGTGCTGCCTGCTGCTCTTTAGTACCTTCCAGTTTCAAGACCAGCTGCCTTTGGAGGCTTTGCGGTCTTGGGATAGGGCGGCCGAGGGGGCGCTGTTACCTTCTGCTCTGGTTTGGTTGCCCAGAGCTGGGTGAGTCAGGAAGTGTATTCAGCCCCACTTGGCTTGCTGCCTGTCCACCCGAGTTGAGGCCGGCGGGAAAAGCCATCCTGGCTGCCTGGGGTCCCCAGCGCCATGCTCCTGGTCTCCTTTCCTCCCCATCCTTCGTTCCTTAAATTGACCATACCGTGAAAACCTACTCGACCACCAGCACACTCAGCAAGTCTTATTTCTGCCACATCTGCTTTATCGTGTATCTGTCCACCAGTGGCCTTAATCTTTCTTGAGTCTCAAGTTAAGTTGCAAGTTTTTGATATACAGTATTCTCGCATACTTCCATACTCACTGAAGTTCAGTATTTATCATTGCTTTACCACCTTTTAAATGTTCCCTCGGGTCAGTTAAGTATTTGCTTATTAATGGAAGAAGGGAACAGAACATCTGCCTGGCATGTGTGATGCTGGAGATCAGGTTCAGGATCCAGTACTTGACCACCTGGGCCACTCGTGGGGCAGGTTACCTGAGTGCACTGAGGCTTTTATAAACATCTCGGTGCCGGTATACTGCTTACAGTTAAGGATGTTTTTGTACCGTGTGACCAGCAAGAAAGCAAGAGCCCAGGTCCCACCAGTGAGATGAGTTGAAGCGGCACTTGGGTGCTTCTGTGTTGCTCTGTTTCTGTGGTTTTGTTTTTGAACCAGAGCACTGCTCAGCTCTAGCTTATGGCTGTGCTGGGGATTGAACCTGGGGCGTGGTGTTTTGCAGTATTTCCGAGGGACAATAAAGACTCGTTGTCAAATTTGCAAGTGGAAATGGTTTCTGTCCCAGCTAAAAAGTAACGCAGGGCACACCACCGCTTGACGTCTGGGGTGACTCCTAGGGGTCTGAGGGCTTCTCCCTGCAGAGAGGCCAGGCCCAGGCCCAGGCCCGTGTTACTGGTTTTGTGGTGCTCTGGCTTTCTGCATTCTTGCTGTCTCCTCCTGTGCTCAGCTTGTGACTGCAAAGTAGCTGTGTTGCCTTGCCTCTGCGCTCACCCTGAATCCTTTTATCTTGTTATCAGGCTGCACTTTGGCGTAAATTGCAATCGATTAGGGATCCTTTCTCAGACCCAAGGTAGAAGTGAGAGTTCAGATAAGTGAGGCACCATTGCTGCTCTGAACACCTCAGCAGGGAGAATGGATTTATCAGGAGTGAAAAAGAAGAGCTTGCTAGGAGTCAAAGAAAATAATAAAAAGTCCAGCACTAGGTAATCCTTCTGTTAGATTCTGTTTTTCTAGTGCTACTTTGGGGGTGCTTGCTGCTAGGGACCTCAGAAAGGGGAGCTTGGAGGTGTCCTGCCCCTGCAGATGACAGTTCTGTGCCAAGCAGGGATCTGTAGCCCTTGGATCCCATGTGCGGGTTGTGCTGTCTCAGGGCTTGCCGGGGCCTGTGCCAGCTCACACCCTGCGTCACTGTCCAGGGCACCTTCTCCTACCAAGCGCAAGGACCGCTCCGATGAGAAGTCCAAGGACCGCTCCAAGGATAAGGGGGCTGCCAAGGAGTCGAGCGAGAAGGACCGAGGCAGGGACAAGGCCCGCAAGCGGCGCAGCGCGTCCAGTGGCAGCAGCAGCACCAGGTGGGCACATTCCCCTTCCTCGGGGTGGCGGTGGGGGTGCTGGTGTGTGGGCTCGCTTGTCTCCCCATAAGGGGTCATTCTTGGAAGGAGAGGCAGCCACTCCACAGTCACAAGCTGAGCACAGGGGCCTGGGCTCAGGGTGAGGGAGCTGGAGCCTGCCCGAGCTGGGTGTGGGGCGGTGCTGCTCTGAACCCCCACTCCCCCTAGGTCACGCTCCAGCTCTACCTCCAGCTCAGGCTCCAGCACCAGCACGGGCTCTAGCAGCGGCTCCAGCTCCTCGTCCGCGTCCAGCCGCTCGGGCAGCTCCAGCACGTCCCGCAGCTCCAGCTCCAGCAGCTCCTCCGGCTCGCCCAGCCCCTCTCGGCGCAGACACGACAACAGGCGGCGCTCCCGTTCCAAGTGAGCAGCTGGGCCGCTCCCCCACCCTGGTGTGGTTGTCGGGGGTGGGGGCAGGGGGGTCCCGATTAACAGCCCTGCTAAAGCCGATTTAGCAGAAGTTGACCCGTTTCTGGCGCTTGGGTTATTTAATCAGATCCAAGCCACCCAAGAGAGACGAAAAGGAGAGGAAAAGGCGGAGCCCTTCGCCTAAGCCCACCAAGGTTCACATCGGAAGGCTCACCAGGAATGTGACCAAGGTGAGGCCGGCGGGCGCGGTGGGTGTGTCTCCTGCCAAAGGTGACCCTGGAAGGCAGTCTTCCAGAGAGCCGGGGTGCAAGTAGCTCCACGTAGTGGAGTGTGATACAGGACCGCGGTCGTGGGGAGGTGGCCTTTGTGACCCTTTTTCCTCCCTAGGACCACATCATGGAGATTTTCTCCACTTACGGGAAAATTAAAATGATTGACATGCCTGTGGAGAGGATGCACCCCCACCTGTCAAAGGGCTATGCATATGTGGAGTTTGAGAATCCAGATGAAGCTGAGAAGGCGCTGAAGCACATGGATGGAGGTGGGTACCCTGCCCCCCCCCCCACACACACACACACACTGCCTCTTTGCTCCAAGACCACCTATCCGCTTTCAGGGAGTGGGCGAGCCTTGGAGCTGGTTTCCACTCTGGCTGCCTGCATTCACCGTGGGCCACAGAGTTCCCCCCCTTACTCTGGGTGTGCGCTTGCAAAAAGCATGTTTTGTGGAATGTCATTCTTCAAAAGGAATTTAGCAAATAAATTTAGCGTTCTAAGAAATCTTCTGTTAAGGAGCTTTGGGGTAAAATGAAGCTCTTCTCGTAGATCGTGTTATGAACGCGATGAACCCTTTACTCTCGAATGTTTTCTTCTGAGAGTCATTTTCTGTCCTACTAATAACTTCAGCACCATTAGAATTGCTGTGCTGGGAGTCAGGCGGTAGTGCAGCGGGTTAAGTGCACGTGGTGCAAAGCGTAAGGATCCTGGTTCAAGGCCCTGGGTCTCTACCTGCAGGGGAGTCGCTTCGTAATCGGTGAAGCAGGTCTGCAAGTGTCTATATCTTTCTCTCCCTTTCTCTGTCTCTCCCTCTGCTCTCCATTTCTTTGTCCTATCCAACAACAACATCAGTAACAACAATAACAATAATAAAACAAGGGCAACAAAAGGGAATAAGTATAAATAAAAAAATTTTTTTTAAACGTGCGAGGTTGATGGGAGACAGCTTGGTGGCAAGACTTTTCAGTCCTTCTGCACCAACCCCCGGGAGCCAGAGCTGAGCGACATCAGTGCTAGACGGGCGGGTGAGTGCTCTGAGCACGAGTCCGCGAGTCCGAGTCAGCCCCTCCACACCCACTGCCTCGAAGGTGGGAGCAGAAGATGAGCAAGCCGGCTGCCCTTTGGCGCACGTGGTGTCCTTGTCCCAAGCAGTCGATGTGCTGGGGTTCTTGGGTCTGTGCCTCCAGTGAGCTACCAGTGCTCACTCTCCCTAGCTGCCCCTCTGTTGTAGGCGAGTCATTCTCGCCGGTTTCTGGGACTGGCTGTGTGCTGCCGTCACCTCCCCAGCCCCCAGCCTTCCCTGGTCTGTCTGCATTTTGTTCCTGCACCGCCAGGGCTGTGTTTCTCAAGAAGTCAGAGTTCACCCCGCAGCCTGGTGCTGAGCCCTGCCTACCTTGAGCTCTTGGACTTTCCCCCATCGGTGCAATGC
Organism: Erinaceus europaeus; assembly: GCF_950295315.1. NCBI lineage: Eukaryota > Metazoa > Chordata > Mammalia > Eulipotyphla > Erinaceidae > Erinaceus > Erinaceus europaeus. The sequence goes on from NC_080176.1 coordinate 5,482,334, forward strand.
AGGAGCTTCTCTGGGCCTCCCCACTCCTAGGCCCGCCCCTTCCTGTAACTAGTGCTTTGGGGTGCTTTGTGTGATGTGTGACTCGTTCCCTTTCTCACAGGACAAATCGATGGTCAGGAGATCACTGCCACCGCTGTGCTGGCCCCCTGGCCTCGGCCTCCCCCCAGGCGATTCAGCCCTCCCAGGAGAATGTTGCCACCACCTCCCATGTGGCGCAGGTCTCCCCCACGGATGAGGAGACGGTGAGTCCTTCGTGGTGTCCGAGAAAATAATGACGTGTCCAGTTTATAAGAGTGACGGCAGTGACTTTAAGGCTTGCTCAGCCCTACCTGGTAACAGTTGACACGGGGTGGGGGGTGGCGGGGGCGGCACTGCCAGGGTGACGGCTTCCAGGTGTGGAGCAGTTGCCGCACATTAAGCACCAGGCTTCCTGTCTGGCTCGGCGCCATTCATCCAGAGTCAGTGTTTCTCGGGAGGCAGTTGAAAGAAGCTGGCTGAGCTCCTGCAATTTTGAGGTGTTTGTGTCTGGGGCGTCTTGCAGATGTTGACCGTCTGGCATGGTCTTCCTCTTCCCACAGATCTCGCTCCCCACGGCGCAGGTCTCCCGTCCGCCGCCGCTCCCGCTCACCGGGCCGCCGTCGCCACCGGAGCCGCTCCAGCTCCAATTCATCCCGATAAGCAGGGCCACAAAGTTCTGCCCCTGTAATTTAATGTCCCATCCGCTCAGTTTGATCACTTTTCTAGCCGAAGGACGATCCCTCTAGGGGCAGGCTTCAAAGGAAAGCAGCAGTTGGGGTATTTTCTCCGGAGGCCCAAGTTCTGGCCACAGAAGATTGGTTTGGGTTTGTCCCTAAAGAATCCCCTCCAGTTTCCTGGCTAGGAAAGCTCCTGTTCCCAGCTGGGTGGCAGAGCTGGCATGGCCGGGCCGCTGGGCCTGGCCCCGCCTCCCTCTGACCTCTAGGGTCGGACACCAGGGGGACTGTCATCCCACGTTAGTTCCATAGATGGTTGTTTTTCCATGTGCCCACACGCACACCCACACTGCTGATCTCTGAGACTGGTGCGGCTCTGCAGGTCCTGTGCTGTTACTCGTGTGGTCTTGAAGGTGAAACTTGATGTTGTGTACATTGCTTTTTTATTTTTGGCCTTTCTTGTACAGTCAGTACTATAAAATTCCCCTTGAGTTTTGTAATTTCACCGCAGTTTAGATTAAATGCTCTGTTGTGTAGTGTGGAAGGGTTGTGTTGATTAAATAATTGAATTCAAATATGCCTCCTCCAGTTGGCATTAAAAAGTCTACCCAGTGGGGCTGGGTGGTGGTACACCTGGGTGAGCGCACATGTTACAATGCACAAGGAGCCCCCAGTCCTCACCTGCAGGTGGAGAGCCAGGGCTGGAACTTGCACTTAACCTTAATCCTTGAGCTTCGAGCCACCTGCTGTGCTACCACCCGACTCCCTCCCCCTTCCCTCTTGATTTCTGTCTCCAGTAAATAAAGAAAAAAATTTTAAAAAACTGCCTAGTTCTAGCCCCCGGCTCCACCTGCATGGGGGCTGCTTCGCAAGCAGGTCTGCAGGTGTCTTAACTTTCCCCGTCTTCTCTCATCTCCTTTGCCTTAACCCTGTGTAGAGTATGGAGTCAGACTTCCTTATTTCTCCACATGAAGCCCACACTCCCACTTTTCATGGGTACCTTTTCTAATAAGCCTGTATTCCCTTGCCACCATTGCCCACTGCCAAAAAAGTTGTCTGAGTTGAATTTGATGTTCCCAAAGCGACATCTCCAGAATCTTTGCTTCCAGAAAGCATCAAGCCACAGTGGGCCGACATGCCCACAAACACTCTCGGCTCCCTTGTTCCTTACCAGAAACGGTCTCCTTTGCTGCTTAGGCCCCTGAAAAAAAAAAATTGTTTACATGGGTCGCTCTTCAAGGAAGAACTAGAAGAGGCTTGAGGTGTTCTATTGGGTTCACATAGAAAAAACATCATGACTTTTTGGACGACCCAATAGAGCCTTACCAGGCTCTTCTTATTCTTCTAGCGTTTGCCCTTCTTCCGTAGCCAGTCAACAGCGTCAGGTTGAAAGCTGTCAGGAGCTGCTTGTTGCTGGCTTTGATTCAGTCGGCTAGGAAGGATCGTCAGTTTCCCCAATGAATGGGTACTCACGGGATGCACCCGTGAAGGACCCGAGAAGGTCGATCCAATGCAACCCTGCTGGACACCTGCTCCCCCAGCCGCCGCCTCCACATGTATGTGTGAGGCTTCCTTCCTTGGTTTCTGCAGGCAGGATGAAGCAAACAAAATGCAACGCTCCTTCCCTTTTCCTGAAGGGCCGGCACCGCAGCCAGCCTGGCCACACTGGAGGTGGAGGGCGGCGGGGGTTCACCACCAGCTTCGGCTACGTCCTTGTCCCCAAAAGGCAGGAGGCAGCGCCCATGGCCTGGGGCCGCAGCTTGCCACCGAGTCCGCCGGCACCCAACACACGGCGGTGGAAGGAATTGCGCGGGGCCCAGAATGTCCCTGCTGGAGGGGGCGGGGCTGGGCTGTGATTGGGCGGCGTCGCGGTGGGCGTGGTCTCCGGGCCGTAGATTGGGACGTCCCGCCATCCCGCGGGCAGGTCCAGTCAAGATGGCGCTGCTGGCTGGGCTGCGCGTCCCGGCGCGCTCGCTGCTCCGAGCAGGTGCGTGTCCGTGGCGGGCGCGGGGTGGCGCGGGCGGGGCGGGGTGGCGCGGGCGGGGCGGGGCGGGGCGGGGCAGGGCGGCGGGCCCGCGGCCGCGGGTAACGGCTCGTGTTCCGTCCTTAGGGGCCCGCCTGCGGGATGCAGCCCTCGGGCGCTGGGAGCGGGCAGCCGGCGGCGGCGGGGACGGCGCGCGGAGCTTCGGGAGCCAGCGGGTGCTGGTGGAGCCGGACGCGGCCACAGGTGAGCCGGCGCGGGGGCCGGGGGCCGCGGGGCTGGGACGGGCGCCCACTCCCCTTGGCGCCGAGAGAAAAGTTTCCAGATTTGGGGGACGCGCTCTGGAAGCCCTTGCGCTGCTCCAGCTGCCTCCGGGCCCAGCGGCGGGAGCGGAGGGGTCTGGCCCCGGCTGCGGGGGCTGCGGGGGCTGCGGGTTCAGGCCCCGCCGCCCCGCTGCCCACGTCTGACTGCGGCCCCGCCCGACACATTCCGTGCCGCTGCCAAGGCCCGGCGTGAGGCCCGCGCCCCCTGCGAGCTGGAAGTGGCCCGAGTGTCAGGGCAGGCCTGGCCACAGACCAGTTTCGAATGACGACAGTCATTGAAAATACTGAGCAGCGGTCGGGGGGTAGAGAGCATAGTGGTCATGCAAAGAGACCCTCTTGCTGAGGCGCCGATGTCCCAGGTTCAATCCCCCAAACCTCTATAAGCCAGAGCTGAGCAGTGCTCGGGTAATAATAATAATGATAATAACAAACAATAATAATGGGGTGCCAGGCTGTGGCGCACCTGGTTGAGCACAGTGCTAAGGACCGGGGTTCAAGCCCCTGGTCCCCACCTGCAGGGAGGAAGCTTCACAAGGGGTGAGGTAGGGTTGCAAGTGTCTCTCTCTGTCCCCCCCTCCCCTCTCAGTTTCTCTCCGTCTCTGTCCAAAATAATGATAATAACAAAATGAAAATACTGAGGACCTGTTATACAGCCAAGCCACTGCACAGATAACGGCCCTGTTACATAATGGAGAAATACAGGGGTGAGGTAACACTGTTTCAGGAGCTGTCTGCCCTTCCCCGCTGAGCCCTCCTGACCCGTGGTGGGGAGTTGCTTGGGGTGGAAGGAGAGGCCTGTGGGCAGTGCTCCCCCAGGCTGTGTCCCGGCTGTGCATGGCGTCCTCCCAAGGAGCTGGAGGCATCCTCTGCCCGCGTGTTCCTGGGTGACCTCCAACTCTGGCCAGGTCCCCATGTGTCACCTCTGGCCTCTTTCCCTTTGCCCCAGTGTCTCTGACTCGGCCCCACCAGGCTCTGTGGAGATCTAGACTGCTCCTCAGAAAGGCCCCTCAAAAACAAGTTTGGAGAGCTGGCCTCTGGAGTTTTGTTTGTTTTTATTTTGCTGAGCACTGCTCAGCTGTGGTGCTGGGGATTGCACCTGGGGCCTTGTAGCCTCAGACAGGAGAGTCTGTTTACATAACTGTTATGAGGCTCCAGAGTCCCTGGCTCCATCCCCGGGACCACCTTATACCACCTTAAGCCAGAGCGGAACAGTGCTCTGGTGAAAAATTAATTAATTAAATTAAATTAGAAAGAGAAAGACCAGAGCTCAGTTCCATTCTATGCAGTGCCAGGGACTGAACCTGGGGACTCAGATATTTTATGCAAGTCCTGTGCTGTGACACAGATATCTCCCTGACACCCCCGCCCCCCCCCCCTTTAATGGAATTGGGACCTCTTCCATGCACAGGTGCACTGCTGCAGGCCACTTCATTCATTTAGATAGAGGGACAGTAAAGAGAGTGGGAGACAGCACCGCCCGTGGGGTTGGTGCTTGAGCCTGGGAGTGGCGAATGTCCGCAGAGGTCCTCTGTCAGGTGAGTGTCCACTCAGCATGACCCTTTTTAAATTACTTTGTTGGGTAAAGACAGAGAAATCAAGAGGGAAGGGAGAGATAGAGAAGGAGAGAGAAAAACAGACACCTGCATCACTATTTCACCCCTTGTGAAGCTTTCAGTGAGAAAGAACCAGACGTCACTCTAGTACCTGTGCTGCTGGGGATTGAACTTGGGACCTCATGCTTGAGTCCAGTCCTCTATCAGTACTACTTCCCTTTTTTATTAGGTTGTGTTTTTGTTTTTCCCTCCAGGATTGTCGTTGGGACTTGGTGCTTGCACTACAAATCCACTGCTCCTGGAGGCCATTTTTTCCCATTTTTGTTGCCCTTTTTGCCCGTGTTATTGTTGTTGTCGTTGTTGGATAGGACAGAGAGAAATGGAGAGAGGAGGGGAAGACAGAGAGGGGGAGAGAAAGACAGACACCTGCAGACCTGCTTCACCGCCTGTGAAGCGACTCCCCTGCAGGTGGGGAGCCGGGGGCTTGAACCGGGATCCTAACACAGGTCCTTGCGCTTTGCGCTACCCCCCCCCAGCCCTCTAGTTAATTTTTTTAACCAGAGCACCACTCAACTCTGGCTATATGCATGGTGCCAGAAATCTCTTCTGTGCAGGTCCTGTGCATGACTATTGGGCTATCTCCCTGGCCCTCAGTTATTTATTGTGTGTGAGAGAGACCAGAGTACTAGTCAGGTGTGGAGGGTAGACAGCATAATGGTTAGGCTAAGAGGCTCATGCCTGAGGCTCCAAAGTCCCAGATTCAGTTCCCCACACCACCACAAGCCAGAGCTGAGCAGCGCTCTGGTAGAAAACAGAAGGGGAAAAGAAACCCAGAGTACTAGTCGGTCACGGTCACCTTCAGTGTCCCACAGGGAACCCGGGGTCTCATAGCTGCAAGCATGACTTATCTCTGCCCTGCCGAGCTGCCTCCCCAGCCACAGGACTTCTGATCAGTTCGTAGGTGACACACCGTTAAACATTTACTCTCCTAGCAAATCAAAGGTCTCCAGGAGCCCTTTCACCCGCAAGTCTTGGGTTCCAGTACTAGAAAACCGAAAACCAAAACCGGGGTGGAATCCCTCTGCCCTTGCCATCATCCTGGCTGCTGGGTGGGGGTGGGGGTGAGGGTGGGGGGCATCGCCCAGGGAGCGGGGGTGACTGGAGCCTCAGGGTCACCCAGCTGCAGTGTCGCCGGGGCAGGCCCTGACCCTCCTTCCCAGCTGCTGCCGCCAGAACAAGTGTGAGGACCTCGGAGGCTGTGGGGACACCTGGCCCCCATATTGTCATCCTCTGTCCCACAGCAAGTGTGAGACAAGCAGGGCGCCCTCCCCTGGAGACCCGCACACGCCACCTGGTGGTTGGAGTTGGCTCCCAAAACTCAGCACATTTCCTGCTCCCCGGAGGGCAGAGGACTTCAGGAGGAGGAATGAGCTTGGTCAAGTGCAAAATGGAAGTTGATAGGACAGGCCAGGGGCAAGACTGACGCTGACTCATTGTGACGGAGGGAGAGGGAGAAAGAGGAAAAAGGAGGATTCAGAGGACCTGGTGGGGGTGTGTTGTTACACGGGAAACTGGGGATGTTCTGCATGTGCAAACTACTGTACTTACTGTGGAATGTAAAACATTAATTCCCCAATAGAGAAATAATTTAAAAAATAAAATAAAATAATAATAATAATTTAAAAAAAGAACACAGCCCTGATTTTTTTTTTTTAATAACACCAGAGCACTGCTCAGCTCTGGCTTATGGTGATGTGGGGGATTGAACCTAGGACTTTGGAGCCTCAGGCATGAGCGTCTCTTTGCATAACCATTATGCTATATACCCCTGCTTTTTTTTTTTTGCCTCCAGGGTTATTGCTGGGGCTTGGTGCCTGCACCACAAATCCACTGCTCCTGGAGGCCATTTCCCCCCCTTTGTTACCCTGGTTGTTTTTATCATTGTTGTGGTTATTATTATCCTTGCTATTGATGTCGTTATTGTTGGATAGGACAGAGAAATGGAGAGAGGAGGGGAAGACAGAAGGGGAGAGAAAGACAGACACCTGCAGACCTGCTTCACCGCCTGTGAAGCGACTCCCCTGCAGGTGGGGAGCCGGGGGCTTGAACAGGGATCCCTATGCTCGTCTTTCGCCTTGCGCCGCCAACGCCCAACCCGCTGTGCTACTGCCTGACCCCTGTTTCTTAATGTTTTATTAATTTACTAAAGAGGTAGGAGGAGAGGTAGAGAGAACCAGAGCATCACTCTGGCACATGTACTGCCGGTGATTGGACTCAGGACCTCATGCTTATAAGCCCAATGCTTTATCCACTGCACCACCTCCCAGACCACTTTTATTTATTCTTTATTTTGAAAGGGTAGAGAGACATTGAGAAGTGAAGGAGTGAGCTGAACTAATCCTGCCAGCCACCCCTTTGCCACAGACATCTCGGGTGCTTTGGGGTCTCTCGTTCCCTGGCCAGCTTGATCGATTTAAATAGAGAGGAAGAGATACTGTGTCCTCCCTGGTGAGCCGTCTGTCCAGCCCCGAAGACACTGGTCAGACTGGCTTCAGACCCACCCACACTCACTAGTCACCTCTGTGGCACAGCTGTAAGAACTGCTTCCAAATAAGGTCACACTTGGCGGGGGGTGGGGGGCATGTACTGAACAGTGTCTCCCTCTCTGTGCCAAGATGATGGTGTGCCTCTGTCCAAACAAAAATGGCCTCTGGGGAGCTGGGCGGTAGTGCAGCGGGTTAAGCGCAGGTGGCTGGCGCCAAGCACAAGGACTGGCATAAGGATCCCAGTTTGAGCCCCCGCTCCCCACCTGCAGGGGAGTCACTTCACAGGCGGTGAAGCAGGTCTGCAGGTGTCTTATCTTCCCCTCCCCCTCTGTCTTCCCCAGGGGTGGCGGTGATGAAGCTGTGGAACCCCCCGGTGAACAGCCTCAGCCTGGACCTGCTCACTGAGTTGGTCATCAGCCTGGAGAAGCTGGAGAACGAGAAGACCTTCCGGGGCATCATCCTGACCTCAGTGAGACCTCCTGCCCCACCTCCAGCAGAGAAGGGTCCCGACAGGCTCCACCCTCCGAGGGTCCCCCCGTTGAGCCAGTGCTGTGGGCAAGGCTGGGGGGGGAGAGGCTGGTGACACAGCAGGTGTGCTTAGACCCTGGGGGCAGAGCAGGCGTGTTTGCACCCTGAGAAGCACTTGATGCCACCGCCCGTTCCCTAGTTGGAGCTGAGCAGGAAGAGGCAACTGGGTGCCTCAGGGGAGGCGGCCTCACACCCTGCTCACACTCCCTTAGGACCTCCCGGGCATCTTCTCTGCCGGCCTAGATCTGACAGAGATGTGCGGCCGGAACCCCGCACATTACGCCGAGTACTGGAAGGCCCTGCAGGAGCTGTGGCTGCGGCTCTACCAAACCCACCTGGTGGTGATCGCCGCCATCAACGTGAGCGTCCCAGGCCCTGGGGTGGGCACCCCTCCAGTGCACGAACACAGCCACTGCGAGCACAGAGCCAAGGCAGCTCAGGCCCGCGTGCGGCCTCTGCAGCTGGACACTGTCCCTGGGGACATGAGGGCAGCCTGGCCACCCCCGAGTCCTGGGGCCCAGCCCTCCCTGCCCCGGCCCCTCTGCCTATACTATGCAGCCCAGACCCGCTTGGTGTGGGACATTGAGGGCACCCGCAGACTGTTCCTTGCAGCTCTGTGGCAGCCCCTCAGGGCGCCCCAGACCTGATGTCTCTGTCCCACAGGGCGCCAGCCCAGCCGGGGGCTGCCTTTTAGCCCTCAGCTGCGACTACCGGGTTCTGGCTGACAACCCCAAGTTCATCATCGGGCTCAATGAGACCCTGCTGGGCATCGTCGCCCCCTTCTGGTAAGGCCGGGGCTGCACCCACACTCGCTGACCCCCGGGCCTGTGTCTCCCGCCCCCTAGTGAACGGGCATCTCCATTTCAGGTTCAAAGACACAATGATAAACACCATCGGGCACAGGGCCACCGAGCGTGCCCTGCAGCTGGGGCTGCTCTTCCGGCCGGCCGAGGCCCTGCAGGTGGGCGTGGTGGACCAGGTGGTGCCCGAGGGCCAGGTGCAGGGCGCTGCGCTCTCAGCCATGACCCAGTGGCTGGCCATCCCAGGTGAGGGGCCGAGTGGCCGCGAGCTCCCTCCCCTCGGGGACCCCAGGCAGATCTGTCCTCTCCACCATCTGTAGTGGCGACCTGGCTAGGTGCCCTGTAACTGGTGGCTATCTTCAAACAGATGAGTTCACTCACAGCCGGAGCCACAAGTTCTAAAGGGCTGCACCACCCCAGACCCTCTGGGGAGAATCCTTCCTGTGTCTCCCAGCTTTGGGGCTCCCAACACCCCTTGACTTATGGCCACGTCCCTCCACCCTCTGCCACCACCTGTGTGTCAAGCCTCCCCCACTTCTTTTTTTTTTTTTCTAAAGATTTTATTTATTTATTTATTCCCTTTTGTTGCCCTTGTTGTTTTATTGTTGTCATTGTTGGATAGGACAGAGAGAAATGGAGGGAGAAGGGGAAGACAGAGGGGGGAGAGAAAGACAGACACCTGCAGACCTGCTTCACCGCCTGTGAAGAGACTCCCCTGCAGGTGGGGAGCCAGGGGCTCGAACCGGGATCTTTATGCCAGTCCTTGCGCTTTGCACCACGTGCACTTAACTTGCTGTGCTACCGCCCAACTCCCCCCACTTCTTCTCTTACAAGGATGTCGGTCACTGCAGCAAAGGCCACTCTCAGGCTAGGGCAGTGTCAAATTCATCTTGGCTTTTTCCAAAGAAGGCCACAGGCCTTATTCTAGGGTTGGGTTGGGGTGGAGTGGTCTTGCACACCTCTTTGGGAACCAGCTTGTAACCCACCATGCAGCCTTCTGGAAGCACCCGTGTGTCTGTGCGAGTAGCGTTGGTGTGTGCGGCCCAGAGGCCCCATCCCCTGGCCCATCCCCTGGTCTCAAGCTGAGCGGGGCAGCCTGCTCAGCACCTGGACGCAGTGTCAGCTGCACAGGCCAGCAGAGGGACGGCCCACGAGCGGTGACTGCCCCTGCAGGGCCAGTGCTACCCGGTCTGCCCATGGCCATGGAGCACTGAACTCCGGCTTCTAGGAAGCCAGGGTCCTGAGACTGGAGAATCGGGTAGAGTCACATGCCCCGCAGAGGGGACCTACCATTTGATTTATTTTTTTCCAACTATTAAAAAAAAGTAGGCCATGGGCCAACAAGAGCTGACTTGGGAGGGTGTCTGCTTAGTTATGCAGAGACCTAGGTTCTGTCCAGGCCCCGCTGCACTGAGGGGATTGTCAGTGCTGTCGTGTCTTTCTCTCACTCTCTCTCTCACACTGTCTCTTGTTTTTCTCTATTTAAGAAAAACTAATAAGTTTGTTCCCAGTGATAACAAAAACAAACACGTAGAGCTGGGGAGCTAGCTCACCAGGTAGGGCGCCTGCATGCCCGCCACGTTCCAAGTCCTGCACCACATTGGAGACACCGCAGCAGCAGAGGAAGGAGCTCCATGCTGCCTGTGTGTCTACCTCAATATGAAAAGGGGGCCGGGGCACAGCACATTCACACACACACACAGACCACGCTTAGCACGGGGCAGGCGCGTGACCCTGACGAGACCAGAGAAGCATCATGCGGCCGTGATGGCATCGTGGCACGCTGTCTTGTGACGTGGGACAGAGCCTTGAACTTCAACTGTGTGAAAAGAGGGTGAAGGCATGCTGAGGCGTCTGTGTCCGTGAAGGGGGAGAGGCGTTTTCATGTTCTTCTCGCCTCACTGGCACCCCTGAATTTCCTGCCCGAGTTTCTGCCAGGGCTCTCTCGGGGAGGTGGGGGTGAGGTCCAGGGCCCTGGGTCTTCACCCGGAACCCACTCTCTCCAGACCACGCCCGCCAGCTCACCAAGAGCATGATGCGGAAGGCCACAGCCGACCGGCTGCTGACGCAGCGTGAGGCTGACATCCAGAACTTCGTGAGCTTCCTCTCCAGAGACTCCATCCAGAAGGCGCTCCAGGTCTACCTGGAGAAGCTGCGGCAGAAGAAGGGCTGAGGGCCGCCTGCCGAGTGGGCCCATGGCCACGTGCTACAAGGACGTCCCACAAGGTCGCTTGCAGCCTGAAAGCACTTTTAGCTCTGTTTTGCCGGCGTAGACTCCTGCCTGTAGCACTGTCCAGAGCCACCGCTGCCCCTGAGGGCTGTCAGTCTGGTGGGGGAGGGGGGCAACACCTGGCCTGAGAAGTGTGTCTGGGCAGGTGGGGTCACACTGGACCCTGGCCTTGTCACCTCTGAAGTGTCCTTCCCCCAAGAATTGTGAATAAAAGTCCTTGGGTTGTCCCTCCTGGATGCTGGGTTGCCTGTTTGCCAGAGGCCTGATGCTGGGCCAAGGCCCGGTGACCCCAGAGAAAAGTCAGCCGGCCTCCACCACTTGTCAGTCAGACGGAGGGTGTGTGACGGGGCAGAGCAGGTGAGGTGTCCCTCTGAGCAGGTGTCAGTCCTGTACTGTTCAGCGCAGTCTCAGACCAGACCCCGAGGGCCCAGGGGCTCCTGTGCTGGGTGGTGGGCCAGCGTCCTCCCTGACGTGCCCTTTCCCAGACGGGGCTCAGCCTAGAGCCTGTGCAGGAGCAAGCCCACCACTGGGCTGCCTCAGCCTGAAGAGGGCGGCCAGCCCAGGGACGTGGCATTTCCAGCTGAGCAGCAGCCTCCCCGCGCCCCCTGCACCACAGGCTGGGCAGGACCCTCACGCAGATTAGGAGGGTGACTGGGCTTGTCCACAGCCACCTGGGGATGAGCTTTTGGGGTAGTGGAGGGTCTTGAGGGGCAGGCAGGGTGGGGAGGGAAGGGGCTGGCTGGGGACCACACTGGATGTGCCCTGTGCCCCGTAGCTGCCTAGAAGGTGGTGGAAGACCCAGAACTGGTCACTTGCGCCACGGCCTCCTGACCCTCAATGGGACTTGAAGGTCACCTCCACAGGGAAGTGGTCACTGATGGCCAGAGCCTGGAGGGAGAAGAGTTAGGTCACAGATGTCCTCTAGGGCTCCCCTAAATCACTCCCATCTTGGCGTGGCATATGCCTTGCACCCCAGCAACCTCTACGGGACTTTCCTCAACAGGGACCTAGGGCCTCCCGATCCGGGGCTCCCACCGCCCTGCCCAGCTCACCTGAGCCTGGTCCAAGCCAAACTCCTCCTGGAAGTTGCGCACTCCTGCAGACTGGGCCTTCAGGCTCCTGCGCAGGTGTGCCCCGGAGACCACAATGCGGTCATAGGCACAGTCCGAGTTGCCCACTGTGGTGTCCGCGCTATCAGGGATGAGCCACTTGAAGACCTCGCTGGTGCGCAGGCGGATGGCCGCCCAGTCGTGGGGGCGCACATAGCTGCAGTCTGCGTTGAAGTCGCCCAGGAACACCAGGTCCTGTGGGGAGGGGGCTGCTCTGAGCAGGCTGGGCCTGGGGGCTGGGGGGAAGGGGCCAGGATGGACTTACGTCAGTGCCCCACTTGTCGATCAGGTCCAGGTACACGTCATAGAGTGCGTCAATCTCGGCCACAGCCTGGTGCGGGGCGGCATGCAGAGGCACCAGCACCAGCTCCTGGGCGGCTGCCGGCGGAGGGAGTGTGGGCAGGGAGGAGGGGTGGGGGGAGAGGGTGTCAGGCAGGGAGGAGGGGTGGGGGGAGAGGGTGTCATGCAGGGAGGAGGAGTGGGGGAGGGCTTGTTAGGCAGGGAGGAGGAGGAGTGGCGGAGGGGGTGTCAGGCAGGGAGGAGGGGTGGGGGGAGGGAGTGTCAGGGAGGAGTGTGGGGGAGGGGGTATCAGGCAGGGAGAAGGGGTGGGGGAGGGGGTGTCAGGGAGGAGTGTGGGGGAGGGGTATCAGGCAGGGAGAAGGGGTGGGGGAGGGGGTGTCAGGGAGGAGGGGTGGGGAGAAGAGGGTGTCAGGCAGGGGGGAGGGTGTCAGGCAGGGAGGAGGAGTAGGGGGAGGGGGTGTCAGGCAGGGAGGAGGGGTAGGGGAGAAGAGGGTGTCAGGCAGGGAGGAGGGGTGGGGGGAGGGGTGTCAGGCAGGGAGGAGTGGGGGGGGGGAGAGGGTGTTAGGCAGGGAGGAGGGGTGTCAGGCAGGGAGGAGTGGGGGGGAAGAGGGTGTCAGGCAGGGAGGAGGGGTGGGGGAGGGGGTGTCAGGGAGGAGGGGTGGGGAGAAGAGGGGGTCAGGCAGGGAGGAGGGGTGGGGGGAGGGGTGTCAGGCAGGGAGGAGTGGGGGGGGGGAGAGGGTGTTAGGCAGGGAGGAGGGGTGTCAGGCAGGGAGGAGTGGGGGGGAAGAGGGTGTCAGGCAGGGAGGAGGGGTGGGGGAGGGGGTGTCAGGGAGGAGGGGTGGGGAGAAGAGGGTGTCAGGCAGGGAGGAGGGGTGGGGAGAAGAGGGTGTCAGGCAGGGAGGAGGAGTGGGGGGGTGTCAGGCAGGGAGGAGGAGTGGGGGGAGGGGTGTCAAGGAGGAGTGTGGGGGAGAGGGTATCAGGCAGGGAGAAGTGGTGGGGGAGGGGGTATCAGGCAGGGGGGAGGGTGTCAGGCAGGGAGGAGGGGTAGGGGAGAAGAGGGTGTCAGGCAGGGAGGAGGGGTGGGGGGAGGGGTGTCAGGCAGGGGGAGGGGTGTCAGGCAGGGAGGAGGAGTGGGGGGGAAGAGGGTGTCAGGCAGGGAGGAGGGGTGGGGGGAGGGGGTGTCAGGCAGGGAGGAGGGGTGGGGGGGAAGAGGGTGTCAGGAAGGGGGAGGGGGTGTCAGGCAGGGAGGAGGAGTGGGGGGGAAGAGGGTATCAGGACTGCGATGTGGGGGTGGGGCCTTACCGGAGCTGGGGGTGGAGAACTTGACCACGAAGGGTTCCCGGCTGAAGGCGTCCTGGGGGTCGGGGTACTGGTAGGTGTCCACCACAGACACAGTGTCCTTCCTGGGGACAGAGGCCGATGGGCTCCGCCCCGGCACCCCACACCCTGCACAGCCCGTCCGCCCCTCACCTGTACACGAACAGGTACATCTCCTTGTAGTGATCCCGGCCCAGGGGCTCGCTGCTCAGGAAGCCGAACGCCTGCTCCGACGCACTGAGGAAGGAAGGACTCCAGCGGGTCGGGGCGCCTCTGGGGGCCGGGGGCTCCCTTCCTCCCTTCCTGCCCCGCATCCCCGCCCCGCCCCTCGCCGCACCCAGCCCGCACCTGTTGAGCTGCTCCATGAGCTGGGTCACAGCGCTCAGGTCGGGGTCCCGCACCTCCTGCACCAGGACGATGTCGTAGCCAGCCAGGATCTGGGGCCCGCGAGGGTGGTGTCACTCAGGGTCCCTGCCCCCCGCCGGCCCCCCCCCCACCTGCTCCCAACTCCCCTCACCTGCGGGATGACGTCGCTGCAGGTTGGGTTGGACACCTTGTTGTCGCTGAAGCTCTGGATGTTGAAGGCCCCGATGCGCAGCCCAGTGGCCGCCGCGGCCCCCAGCAGCCAGAGAGCCACCAGCAGGGTCCTGGGTGTTCCCATGGCACAGGCGGGCTGGGGGCGGCAGACACGATCCACCCTGTGAGCTCGGATCTGAGCGACACCCGACCCCCCTTGAGTGACCCCTGAGCCCCCCACCCACCACGCAGTCCCAGGGAGTTGCATCCTCCCAAACCCGGAGGCCTCACCTGGGAGTATGGATGTGGAGGTGAGGCTGGGAGACTCCCGACAGATGTGCTCCTGGCCTGGGGACAGCTGTTCTGCCACAAACTAGCCTCCAGGTATTTGAGGCTCTGTTGGGGGAGGGGCATGGCTGTTCAGTCCCGCCCCCTCCCGCAGGTATCCCAAGAGGACTCTGCCCAGCTCCTATTCCCAGACTCCAGGGCCCCAGTGTGTATGTGTGTGTGTGTGTGTATGTGTGTGTATCTGTGTATGTGTGTGTGGTGTGTGTGTGTGTGTGTGTGTGTGGTGTGTGTGGTGTGTGTGTGTGTGTGTGTGTGTATGTGTGTGTATCTGTGTATGTTGTGTGTGTGTGTGTGTGTGTGGTGTGTGTGGTGTGTGTATGTGTGTGAATGTGTGTGTGAGCATGTGTATGTGTGTGAGCATATGTGTGTGTGTGTGTGTGTGTGTGTGAGTGTGTGTGTTCATGTCCCCAGGGGGTCCAATCTGGTGTCCCCCAGCCTATCTAGAGCCACATTTAGAAGTCCCACCAGGTCCCTGGTCCAGACCTGCCCCCAGGAACTAGGTCACCCTGAGGTCTCTCCTGGAGCTGCTTCCTGCAGGGAGAGCAGGGAGCTCCACTGGGACAGACCAGCCTATCCTGGCATCTCCTGCTCTCCTGATCGAGGCCCCCAGCCTTGATCACAGCCCCAGGGCAGCCCGGGGTCAGGGGCATCCATTCCACCCACATGGGCCAAGCTGGAGGAGCTGGGGTCACAGCTCCTGCTGGGCAGGGACATGAAGAGGTTGCCTGTCCACATGCCAGTGCCACCCACACACTGCCAGAGTGCTGCCAGCCCCAGGCAGAATGCGGGGGCAGAGGCCCGGGGAACCCGCCAGGCCAGTGCCGGCACCACAACACACCAAACAATGGGTTTTCACATTTTATTGTAAAGCAACACAGATTCCTTATTTACACGCCCAGCTCTGAAGGCTGGGATTCAGAATCCCTCAGTGTCTGTGCCCAGTGCCAGCTACACGATGACCGTCTGTACCTCCAGCTGGCCCTCTGGGGAGGCAATGACCAGTTCGCCCGCATGCTCCAGGATCTCAATGTCCTCAGACGACACCATGGTCACCGTGGCCTGCTCGGCACAGTCCCTGCCAGCGCGGGCCGTGAGCACAGTGCCCTCGCTGATGGCCGAGGCGAGCGTCATGGCCACCTGCTCCGTCAGGCTCTCGGGGGTGGCGATGGTGATGGTGTCTGCAGCGGCTGCCTCGGCGCCCAGTCCCGCCTCCTGGTCCACCGTCACATTCTGCACGATGATCTGGTGCCCGGCGCCGGCCTGGTGCACGATCTGCTGCACCACCTTCATGATGTGGCTGTCCACCTCCGCTGGGGCACCCTCGATGAGCTCTGCTGCCTCGCCAGCCTCTGCGTTGTCTGAGGCAGCCTGTGGGGTCAGAGGTCAGCCGGGCCACCCTGCCTGCCCTGCCCCGCCGGTGCACGGCCTGCACCCACCTCGATGATGTACTCCTGCGTGTCGGCCACCATGGACGAAAACTCCACCAGCACGGTGTGCGGGTCGTCCGCCAGCACGGCCGGACTCTCCTCCGCCACCAGCAGCTCCTCCACCTCCAGCAGGCAGCCCCCTGCCAGGAGCGGCCAGAGCGACTGTCGGGCCTGCACACCCCCCCACCCCACCCTCCCTACCCTGCCTGCCCGTCCGTCCCGCTCCACTCCACCCCGGGCGGCACCTTTGGTGCGCAGGTGCCGGTTGAGCGTGCCGTGCTCGGCGAAGCCGCGGCCGCACTTGTAACACTTGAAGGGCTTCTCGCCCGTATGGTGGCGCACGTGCCGCACCAGCGAGCCCTTCTCCCGGAAGCCCCGGCTGCAGAATGGACACACGTGTGGCTTCTCTTCCAGGTGCGTCCGGAAGTGCACCTGCTGTGCGTTCTGCAGAGACCCCAGACCGACTTTCCGCTAACTGGGGTGAGGGCGAGGGGGGTGGGCGAAGGGGGGGTGGGGGGTGGGCACGGGACCCACCTTGGTCTTATAGCGCTTGCCACACTCGGGGCAGGGGTAGGGCCGCTCGTCAGAGTGGACACGCCGGTGGCCGCGCACGTGAGCGATGGTCTTGTAGAGCTTCCCACAGTCCCCGCAGCGGAAGCGGCGCTCGTGCACGTGCACCTCTTGGTGCTTCCGGAGCAGGTAGGCCTTGGGGAAGGCCTTGCCGCACTGCGCACATGGGAACAGCCGCGGCCCTGCGAGCCTGCGTCAGTCGGCCGGCCCCTTCCAGGCCCTTCCCACCCAGGCCCCGCCCTACCACCCACCTGCGTGGTCCCGCTTGTGGGCCTCCAAGGTGGCCGCTGTGGGGAAGGTCTCACTGCACTGGGGGCATGGGTGGTTCCGGGGCACAGGGGAGCCCTCGCCAGCCACCTGCTGGGGACAGAGTGCCCACTGCGGCCCCAGGACAACCGGGCGGGGTGGGTGTGCAGGGGCCAGCGCAGCAGGCGTAGCTTGGGGCCCAGCGGAGGGCCCTTCCCGAGGAGGCCACCCGCCACCTACTGTTTCCACCTGCTCCACATCCAGCAGTGGCAGCCCCGGGGTGGTAGCTCCCAGGGGCAGGGGGTGGGGCTCGGCGGCAGGGGCTGGCTCCAAGGCCCCCTCCTCCCCAGCACGCTCCAGCACGATGCCCGAGTTCCGCATGGCCTGGCGAAGCAGGTTCTCCCGGCTGCCTTCCCCCGAACAGGGCAGCTCCTCGGGGTCGGGGGGCTGCAGGGGAGGGAAAGGGGTCTGGCTGGATGGCCCCTCATACAAGGCAGACCCACCCGGGCCACGGGTGCACCCCCGAAGCCCCGCCTCTGCTGAGGCTCCCTCCTGGAGGCCCGCCCACCCTTTGCTGACCGCTGCCTCCTTATATGCCTGCAACCCGGCCCTGCTGTGCCCACTGGAGGCAGTGCCCGGAGCCTTGTATTCACACAGCACAGCGTGGACAGTGGTCCTGAAGGTGACCCCCCAGCACCCCAGCTGCAGGCCAGGACCCTCCAGCACCCCCACCTCTGGGGCCAGGCCTTTCACGCCCAGGGGCAGCTCCTGCATCTGCACGTGGACTTCATGGATGACGGTGCCCTTGGCGTCTGTTACCAGGTGGATCACAGGGGACGCCTCCACAGGCTCGCCTGTCACTGAGGATGATGTCATGGCCCCCACGGTGGTGGCGCCATTGGCTGGAAGGGAGAGCAGAGTCCTTGCTGTCCTTAGCTGCCAGCCAGGTGAGAGGGCTCGGGGATCCCGAGTGCTGACCTGCAGACACCTCCTCCCGGCTGGCCGAGTCCTTGCTCAGGCCGAAGCGGATCTTCTCCGTGCAGGGGGTGAGAGACTTGAGGTGCCGGGTCAGTGCGCCCGATTCCCGGAAGCTCTTCCCGCACTTGGCGCACTTGTACGGGCGCTCGTCTACAGAGAGAGCGGCTTCAGCAGCGGGCGGTCAGCACCCCTGCCCCGCGGCTCCCCGACCCTCACCCGTGTGCCGCCGGTGGTGGCGGATGAGGGAGCCCTTGGTGCGGAAGCAGGCGCCGCACAGCTTGCACTCGTGGTCCTTGCGGCTGCTGTGGGTGACCATGTGGGCCTTGAGGATGCTGCCCTGTGGGGAGGGGCAGGCTCAGGCCTCTGGGGCGGCGGGCAGCCCCTCACAGGCCTCGGCCCTGGGCTCACCGTCTTGAAGGTCTTGTGGCACAGCAGGCACACGTAGCGGCCCTCCTTGTTCACCAGCAGCTTCACCGGGGCCTGCTCGGCCTCCCGCGCTGGCCCGGGCCCCTGGTGCTGAGGGCTGCTCGGGGCCTCCGCCATCTCGTTGTCCCCTGGCTCCACCTTGGCGCCCACAATGACTTCCTTGATGTCTCCGCTCCCTGAGGAGTGGCAGGGAGGCTTAGCCTGTGTGCCCCCGGGCCCCGAACACGACGGACTGGAGCCGTCCCACCCTGTAGTCCTGGCACCTGCTGGCAACCAAGGTGTCTCAGTCCCTGGCTGTCCAGGGGGTGACACACCATGGGCTCAGAGGCCCTCCCCCAGGCCAGGGAGCCCTGCCGTCTGAGGGCACTGTGTCACTCAGAGTGCTGGCCCAGCTTACAGCGTCTGCCACGGCTGGCACTGAGCTGGACGAGATCCACTGGGACTCTGCCAGCTGGGAACCAGGCAGGCAGGTGCTCCGGGGAGACCTGGAGGTGCCTGCTGCCCACCCACTTCTCCTGGGTGTGGGAGTCTGGCAGCGTGTAGGCTGAGCAGTAAACATACTCGGGGTCCCTGCTCTTGTGGAGGCAGGTGGGAAGACTGTGGCGGCAGGCGGGGGTCCCCTCTAGAGCCATGTCTCCAGCAGGGAGGGACCTGGGAGCAGTCCAGATGCCTTGTCTCCCCCCCCCCCCAGTCTAGAGTTCCCCTTTGAAAGGGTGGGCACTGCACTGGGCTGGGACTTGAGCTGGAGGGTAGCAGAATGGAGTCCGAGCAGGCAGGGCACAGGGAGCAACAAGGGTTTCCAGGAATGGGCAGAGGCCCTGACCCTCCTGCTGGCCGTGCCCTCAGACCAATGAGGACCCAGATGCCTGGTCCCTGACCACTCAGCAGCCAGGATGCTTGAGATGGTGACAATCCCAGGGGTGCCTGGAGCGGAGACCCCAGAACACAGGGAATGGCCAGGCCAGGATGTGGTCAGGAGCCTGGGCTGGGAGATGCCACCTGGACCTGAGGAAGTCACCTCCCTGTGATGCCACCTGGCCCAGAAAATAAATGCCATGCCAGGGCTGGAACGGGCCCCACCTCCCCACAACAGCATTCCTACCCCAAGAGGTGGCAGGTGAACATCAGAGTCTTTAGGAATGTGGGGAACGATGGCGTGGGGAAGGCAGGTGGGAGCCAGTGCCAAGATTCCCCACCCCCTCTTCCTGCCCCGCTGGCCCCAAGAGCTTCACCTGGTCAAGTTTTACCTGTTGCCCCAACTCGTGCACCTGCCAAGGCCCAGGCCCATCCCCCCACAGCCCCAAAGGCCTGGGCATGCCCTGCCCTGCCCCCTGAATGTCCCCCTGCACCTGTCCCATTAATCAGAGTAGCCCAGTCCAGGCTCCCCACATGCATCCCTGTACTCTGAGAAGCACTACAATGGAAAACACCCATCAAAGAGGCTGAATTGGCGTTCCACGCTCATAAAAGAAGCATGAGAACCCGGGCGAGTGGAGAGGCAGGCCTGTGGCACCCACCACACCCTGCCAGGCCCTGCAGAACTGAGGCGCAGGAGCAGCAAAGAGGGAAGATTCTGGAAGGGCCAGGAGACCAAACTGAGGGAAGCGCCCAGGCCACCCGCACCCACACCTTCCTGGCCGGGTGCCCGACACCCCCATTTCCGGCAGGCCCTGCCTGCCATCTGAGCTGCCTCGTGAGGTCTGTGGGGTACCAGCTTACCCACAAGGTCAGGCGCCTCCACCACGATGTGGGCCACAGCGATGGGCTCCTCCGGGTCTGCAGCTGCTGGCACCACCTGCCATGGGGACAGGGGACGCGGGGCACTCATCTGGGGGCTCAGCCAGGCTTTCTGTGTCTGTGGGAAGTGTGGGGACTCTCGGCTGCCCAACCAGGATAGCCACTCTGAGCCAGGCTCCTGGTCAGGCCACATAGTACAGGCCCAGGGACAACCTTCCAACTCTGTGACTGGGCCATGAAACCTGGGGCCCCTGCACGAGTTCCCAATGCCCAGAGCAGGGGGAGCCAAGGGGTCTTCCTGGAGGAAAGGGTGCCCCAGGAGGGGCAGGTCAAGGTAGGTGAAGAGAGGGTACCCGGTCTGGAACCCCTGTCCTCAGGGCCTCTCCCTGCTTCTCTGAGGCTCCTCTTCCCTTTCACACGATGAGGAAGAGAAGGTGCGCCCAGGGACTGGCCCACGGGGCCATGTACAGCCTGAGCAACTCTGCTTTGTGATGCCCCAGGGACAAACAGGAGAGAATCCAGTGTGGTCCCGAGCCAGGGCAGGCCCACCTGCGCCAGCCCAGACCCCAGCTCACCCAGGAGCGGATGCCTGCCCTCTGCCTGCCTGTGTCACAGGGAATCAGCTTCATGGGCCTGTCCCGGCGTGCCTCCTCCTGCTGCCGCTGCCACTGTCGAGGAACCCGGGGAGGGGCACATGCATGTATGTGCGTGTGGACGCGTGTGTGCATGAGTTTGTGTGCAGTGTGCACCGGTGGCAGGGTGAGCGGCTCACCTCTTGGCCCAGCAGCCCAGGCGGCACAGGGGTGGCGGGCAGGGCCTCCTGAGGGGCCCGCTGGCAGCCCTTCTGAAGCTTGTGCTGCACAAAGTCCTCCAGGGCGGTGAACTCCGCCTGGCAGCGGCCACATCTGTGCACATCGTCCTCATCTGCAACGAGCCTGCCTCAGTCCCACCAAGGTGGCATCAGACTGGGGGTCTGCCATCATCCCCAAGGCCACAGAACAGCCTGGGCCCCAGAACAGGGGGCCCCCAAGAGACTGAGCCCTCCATGCAGAGATGAAGGGAGAGTGAAGCCCGGGCCCGGCCAGTGTGGAGACAGTGGGAGGCCAGGGCATGGGGGCAGCAGCTAGTGGGCATGGAGATGGACTCGTGGCCAGCCCGGGGCACACCCAGCAGGGGACGCCCTGACCGCGCCTCTCGATCTGACTTGGAGGCCCACCTTCCCCACTCAGGTGAAGGTGCCCATAGTGCCCTGAGCTCACCCAGGCCCTCCCCAAAGCTGCCGGGACTCAGGGAGGTGAAGGCGACCATTCCCCTCTCCGCCCCCCCCCGCCCCCCCCCCCCCCCCCGTTCCCGATTTCGAGGTGAGGACGCCCAGCTACCGGGTGCAGGGCTTGAGCCTGAGGGTCTGCTGCCAAGGTCCCACTGTGGACACAAAGAGCTGGAGCATGCTTCTACATGGCCCCAGCTCAAGTCAGCAGTGTGGGGTACGGCGTGGGGGCACCTCCCTGGAGGGAACACATCAAGGTGAGAGCCAGGCCTGGCCTCTGTCTGCTGAGTTAACGAGCGAGGGCCAGACCACGGCTACTGACACAGCCGGTCCTCTCCAGGTGGCTCAGCGTCCCAAGTCAGGAGGAAAACTTTACGAGTGGTGAAGTAGTGCTGCAGGTGTCTCTCTGTCTCTCTCCCTCTCCACCACTCACTTGATTTCTGGCTGTCTCTATCCAGGAAATAAAAATAATAAGAAAAAAAAGACTTTAAAAAAAAAAAAGTGTGGTCCAGGAGGTGGCACAGTGGATAGGGCCTTGAACTCTCAAGCATGAGGTCCCGAGTTCAATCCCCCAGCAGCACATGTGCCAGGGTGATGTCCGGTTCCTTCTCCTATCTTTCTCATGAATAAATGAAATCTTTAAAAAAGAGAATGACGCACTAGGAACAGGAACCCCAATGTCACTAGCCAGACCCCCATTCTTCTACCTCATGGGGCAAGTCCTGAGATCAGAGACCCAACCTGGGGGGAGTGGGCTGGGCGAACCCCCCTTTTTATCTATTTATTTATTTTTTACCAAAGCTCTGCTCAGCTCTGGCTTATGGTGGTGCGGGGGGACTGAACCTGGGATTTGGGAGCCTCAGGCGTGACAGCCTCTTTGCATGACCGTTATGCTGCCTGCCCCGCCCTGGGCGCCCCACTCTGCAGCCCCGCGACCTGGGCCCCGGCCACGTCGCCGGTTCAGCCCCAGGGCTCCTGACCGACCCCCGGCCGCGGCGTCCGGCTTGGGGGGCGGCAGGGCGGCCCGCGGTGCAGCAGCTCCCCACTCGCTCGGGGCAACCCCGGCCGGGCCCCGGGACCGCACCCCGGCAGCCTGACAGGTGCGGGAGCCGGCCCCTGACGGCCCGGAAGCCCCGGGCGGCCGCAGCCCCAGCGCAGGCCCGGCGGCGGGGCGGAGCGGAGCGCGGCGGCTTTCGGCCTGGGATCCGCTGCGCGGGGCTCGGCGGCTCGGGAGCTCGGCATCGGGGTCCTGGCGGCCCGGCGCGGCCGCCCCCGCCCGGCCCCACGCTTGGCCCGTTACCTTCCTCGCTGAAGGCCGCGGGCAGACCGAGGAAGCCGCCGGCAGTCCCGGCCGCCGCCGCCGCGACCCCGCCCTCGCCAGCTCCCCGCCCGGCTGCGGCCCGGGCGCCTGCCGTATGCGCGGCCGTCACCCGCACTGCCATCGCGCCCTCCATGTCGCAACGCGCCGCAGGAAGATGGCGGATTTACGACCGTGTCGTCATAACAACGAGCCGCACCGAGGCTGGGCGGAGTCCACGTTTGACAGGCAGCCCGGGGCGGGGCGGGGGTGTGGCCTGTGTGTTCGGGGGGCGGGGTTTGGGTGGGGCGGGGCTAGGAGGGGCGGGTCAGAGGGGCGGTGGTCAGCAGCCTGCGGACAGTGATGCAGGCGGCACACCTGACGCTAGGAGCTGTCCGCGGAGGGAGAACCCGAGCTGGGGCGGCTCAGCTACGCCTTTTATCGGCTTGTACATTTTAAAAATATATTTATTGAGTGAGTTGGGCGGTAACGCAGCGGGTCAAACGCACGTGGCGCAAAGCGCAGGGACCGGCGTAAGGATCCCGGTTCGAGCCCCCGGCTCCCCACCTGCAGGGGAGTCGCTTCACAAGCAGTGAGGCAGGTCTGCAGGTGTCTGTCTTTCTCTCCCCCTCTCTGTCTTCCCCTCCTTCCTTCATTTCTCTCTGTCCTATCCAACAATGATGACATCAATAACAACAACAATAACTACAACAGTTAAAAAGGGCAACAAAAGGGAATAAATAAATAAATATTGATTTATTTATTTACGTGGTCTGGGAGGTGGCGCAATGATAAGGCTTTGGACTCTCAAGCATGAGCTCCTGAGTTCGATCACCGGCAGCACATGTGCCAGAGTGATGTCTGGTTCTTTCTCTCTCCACCTATCTTTCTCATTAATAAATAAATAAAATCTTTAAAAATATATTTATTTATTAACTTATTCCCTTTTGGTGCCCTTGTTCTATTGTTGTAGTTATTATTGTTGTTGTTGGAGAGGACAGAGAGAAATAGAGGCGGGAAGACAGAGAGGGGAAAAGAAAGACAGACACCTGCAGACCTGCTTCACCGCCTTTGAAGTGACACCCCTGCAGGTGGGGAGCCGGGGGCTCAAACCCGGGACCCTTATGCTGGTCTTTGCGCTTTGCGCCACGAGGATTTTAAAATATATATTCCTTGGGGGAGTCGGGTGGTAGCGCAGCGGGTTAAGCGCACGTGGCGCAAAGCACAAGGACCGACAGTAAGGATCCTGGTTCGAGCCCCTGGCTCCCCACCTGCAGGGGAGTCGCTTCACAGGCGGTGAAGCAGGTCTGCAGGTGTCTGTCTTTCTCTCCCCCTCTCTGTCTTCCCCTCCTCTCTCCATTTCTCTCTGTCCTATCCAACAACAATGACATCAATAACAACAATAATAACCACAACAATATAAAACAAGGGCAACAAAAGGGAAAATAAATATTAAAAAAAAATTTTTAAAGAAAAAGAAGTGGGGCACAGGCCTGGGGGTCCAAAGAGGATGAAGGTTGCTCACAGGATATGAAAAGAGCTGGAGCTGGATACTTGGATGTCTACCATGCCATGCACATGAGTTGTCAAATCTATGTTTGGTCTAACTGTAACTATAGTCAAACACACACACACACACACACACACACACACACACACACACACACACACACACCATCAATCTATAATCACTAGGTAGTTAAAGGAGATGCAAACGTTCCTCTTGAATCTGAGGTGTCTTCATAAAATTAGTTATTGGGGCAAGGTGATGGCACACGTGGTTAAGCACACACATTACAGTTTTCAAGGACTTAGGTTCAAGCCCCCAGTCCCCACCTGCAAGGGGAAAGCTTCATGAGTGGAAAAGCAGGGCTGCAAGAATATTTTACTTTATTTTTATTTTTACCAGAGTACTGCTTAGCTTTGGTTTATGGTGGTTCAGGGGTTTGAACCTGGAACTTTAGAGCCTCAGGCTTACGAGTTTCTTTGCATAACCATTATGCTATCTACCCTATCGCCCTGCAAGTGTCTCTCCCCTTCCCTCTCAATTTCTGTTTCTATCTAATAAATATTTTTAAGTAAATAAAAATATTTATTAATACGAGAGAACCAGAATATCACTCTAACATTTCAATGTTGAGGCTGAACTCAGGACTTCATGCTTGAGAGTTCAAGTCTGCGGGAGCCCCCCTTTCACACACACATACACACACTCTCTATTTATTTATTTATTTATTTGGGTAGGACAGAGAGAAATGGAGAGAGGAGGGGAAGACAGAGAGGGGGGAGAGAAAGATAGACACCTGCAGACCTGCTTCACCGCCTGTGAAGCGACTCCCCTGCAGGTGGGGAGCCGGGGCTCGAACCGGGATCCTTCCTCCAGTCCTTGTGCTTTGTGCCACATGCGCTGAACCCGCTGCGCTACAGCCCGACTCCTTCTCTTTATTTATTTATGAGAAAGATAGGAGAGAGAAAGAACCGCACATCACTCTGGTACATGTGCTGCCGACGACTGAACTCAGGACGTCATGCTTGAGAGGCCAACATTAGCTTTATCCCCTGCGCCACCTCCTGGCCCCCCCTTTTCACTCTCTTTTTTTAATTTTAATTTTTATTTTATTTTATTTTTTCCTCCTCCAGGAAAAAATTCATGGTGCTGGGCTCGGTGCCTGCACCATGAATCCACCGCTCCTGGAGGCCATTTTTTTCCCCCCTTTTGTTGCCCTTGTTGTAGCTTCATTGTGGTTATTATTATAATTGCCCTTGTTGACGCAATTCGTTGTTGGGTAGGACAGAGAGAAATGGAGAGAGGAGGGGAAGACAGAGAGGGGGAGAGAAAGACAGACACCTGCAGACCTGCTTCACCGCCTGTGAAGCGACTCCCCTGCAGGTGGGGAGCCGGGGCTCGAACCGGGATCCTTGCTCTTTGCGCCACATGCGCTTAACCCGCTGCGCCACCGCCCGACCCCCTTAATTTTTATTTTTGAGAGATATGCAGAGAGAAAGAGACACACACAGAGAAACCCCAGAGCACTGCTCAGCTCTGGCTTATGGTGGTGTAGGGGATTGAACCTGGGACTTAGGAGCCTCAGGCAGGGGAGTCTGTTTGCATTAACCATTATGCTGTCTCCCCGCCCCCCCTTCACTCTTCTTAAGGTAATACGCAATTAACTTTCTTGTTTGTTTTTGCTTTTGCCCAAGTACTGTTCGTCTCTGGCTGATGGTGGAACTGGGGATTGAACCTCAGACCACATAACCCCCATTTTACTTTTTAAGGCTAAGTACAGTATCTTCTCATTTCAGGCATAAGGTACTTCCATCATGAAGATGAGGGAGCCGAGGCACAGGACTCTTCCATCGGTCTCCCTGACTTCCAGGCCTGTGCAGCCAGCTGCCCCAAGCCCTGGGACGCAGCTCAGCGCGGGAACTGTGCACCCGCGGCCCGTGATGCTCCGGGTGTGATTCCCCCGCGAGGCCATAACCAGAGCTTAGCGCTGCTCTGATCTCTGTCAAAAATAAAGGCATCGTTTAAAAACAACAACAAAGAATGAACGGGGTTCTCGCGGGGAAGCATAACAAACCTTCCTGCAGGGGATGGAGGAAGCCTTGACGGCCAGAGCACCCTCAGGCAGAGGACCCTCCCCGCGAGGCCTCAGGCCACCATCCGGGGCCTCCTCACCTCGGCTGACCCCGCGCCTCTGGCTGGGCGCGGGCGCCCGGATCCTCCACCGCGCTTCCGCACTCCGGCCCGCGGCCGGCAGCCGGCAGCCGGCGGCCAATCAGCGGCACGCCCGGGGCCCGACAGCCAATAGGATGCCGCCTGCCCGCGCCGGACCACGGCGGTTGGCGCCCGCTCCCGCAGCCCTGACCAATGGGCGGCGCGCGCCGGACGCGGGGCCAATCAACTCGGCGGGGGCGGGGCCGCGGCGGCGAGCAGCGGCCGCAGCGCCGGCCGGTGCGGGCGGCCATGGCGGCCATGGCGGAGGCCGGCGGCGACAAGGGGCGCTGCGTGCGGCTGAGCGCCGAGCGCGCCCGGGCGCTGCTGGCCGACGTGGACACGCTGCTGTTCGACTGCGACGGCGTGCTGTGGCGCGGCGAGACGGCGGTGCCCGGCGCGCCCGAGGTCCTGACGGCGCTGCGGGCCCGCGGGAAGCGCCTAGGCTTCGTCACCAACAACAGCAGCAAGACGCGCCAGGCCTACGCCGACAAGCTGCGGCGCCTGGGCTTCGGCGGCCCCGACGCGCCCGACGCGCGGCCCGAGGTCTTCGGCACGGCCTACTGCGCCGCGCTCTACCTGCGCCGGCACCTGGCCTCCGCGCCCGCGCCCAAGGCCTACGTGCTGGGCAGCGCCGCGCTGGCCGCCGAGCTGCAGGCCGTGGGCGTCGCCGCCGTGGGCGTGGGCCCCGAGCCGCTGCCCGGGGACGGGCCGGCCGCCTGGCTGAGCGCGCCGCTCGAGCCCGACGTGCGCGCCGTGGTGGTGGGCTTCGACCCGCACTTCAGCTACGCCAAGCTCACCAAGGCCGTGCGCTACCTGCAGCAGCCCGGCTGCCTGCTCGTGGGCACCAACATGGACAACCGGCTCCCGCTGGAGAACGGCGGCTTCGTCGCAGGTGCGCCCTGGCCCCGACCCCTGCACCTGCGCTGCGCGCTTGGGCCCTGGGGTGCCCCACCCCCATACTCTGGCCCCGATCCCTGCGTCTCCATTCCCCCCTCGGGCCCTGGGGTGCCCCCCACCCCACCCTCCCCTGTACTCTGGCCCCCACGCCTAGCCTGGTGGGGTTCCTTTTGCACCCCTGACCCCAGCCCCCAACTCCCTGCCTGCCCTCTGACCTGGGCTCTCCACCTCTCCATTCCTTCTCACCCTCGCACCCTCCCCACAGGCACCGGCTGCCTGGTCCGAGCCGTGGAGATGGCTGCCCAGCGCCAGGCCGACATCATCGGGAAGCCCAGCCGCTTCATCTTCGACTGCGTGTCCCAGGAATACGGCATCGACCCGGAGCGCACCGTCATGGTGGGTGACCGCCTGGACACAGACATCCTCCTGGGTGTCACCTGCGGCCTGAAGACCATTCTGACCCTCACGGGGGTTTCCACTCTGGGGGATGTGAAGAACAACCAGGAAAGTGACTGTCTGTCCAAGAAGAAAATGGTCCCCGACTTCTATGTTGACAGCATAGCCGACCTTTTGCCTGCCCTTCAAGGTTAAAGATTTTAGTGTCTTTAATCTCTAGAATAAAAAAAAAGTTGTAAATCAGTTACCCAAATTAATGGGGCTTAAGCATCCACTTGGCAAGGGGCCGCTCCACCCCAGCTTGGAACAGCAGAGACTCTGGGTGGCGACTTTCTAAGTCCCTTGTAAGATGTACTGGCAAGCTTAGGGGCCCTGGGCCTCGGGTGGGCTCAGCATCTGTGGAATGGCGTCACCTCACGTGGGGGCTGCTGCTGCCGAAGTCCTCACTGAAAAGGCCACCCAGAGAGGGGCTCATAGTGCCGCTGGCTCCGAGACGGGGCCTGCCGATGAGGCTGTGGAGTTACGGGTCTTCCTGGTCTGGAGGTGAGGGCGCTGTCCTTCACCACCACCCCCACGCATCCGTGTGTCACAATTGAACGTTTGTTCCTTTTCAGAGCCCTGAGCTGCACTTCTGCATTGCGCAGCCAGCCAGCTCAGCCTCGGCTGTGTCGGTGCAGGGGGAGCGGTGGCCCTTGCGTGGGGCTGCCTTGTAAGGAGCCCAGGGCAGCGTGGACGACGAGAAGCCTTTAACCAAACTTCTGAACAACTGTCAAACGGTGGGGTGGATTCTGAAGGGTTGGGGTTAATAACTGCTATCTCACAGAGAAACGCTACAGAGAATGTCCCCTGCCCCTGCCTGGTAGCCAAGGAATGCCTGCTGCTCAGGGGGGCAGGGGGGCGGCCTCAGGAACAGCAAGTCCTTTCACAAAGCGTCCAGTCTGCCCTGTGCCCTTGCATGGGGTGGGGAGGGAACTAGATGCCAAGGACCAGGAGGCCACCCCTCTTGGCCCTGGAGCCCCTTGTCAGTGGCCAGTGGGAGGATGGATAGACTCCACTATTATGCCAAGAGTTCTTGGCAGGGAGCCCAGCCTCTGCCAGTTCCGAGTCGGCTGTCCTTCAGAACAAGCAAGAAGCAAGCCCTGGCAGGCCGACTCCTTCCTGCATTGCGGGCCCCATACCCAGTGGTCTTGTCTTTGGCTCGCTCTGGGGGTGCCCCAGTTCCTGCTTCTCCCAGGCCTTGGGGTCTAGTGTGGACGTTGTCCTCCAGTCCTGGTGGTGCTGATGCTGGCTCTGCAAGGTTGGCCTGTCAGGGCGCTGTCACCTCACGTGGGGGCTGCAGCTGCGGATGTTCTCTCTGAGAGGGGCTCACAGTGCTGCTGGCTCTGAGGTGGGGCCTGCCGACGAGGCTGTGGAGTTATGGGTGTGGCAGCCAAGATGCCCTCTGCTGGGCTGTGACCCAGAAGTCAGCGTGCTCACCTCCACCCTACACTATGTGAACCCAAATCTGTATTAAACTTGGCACCCACTTCGACTCTGGCCTGCCTTGCTCTCGCCGTGGGGCTAAAGTGGGGTGTAGGGCTGAGGAGGGCCCCTCTGGGCTCCCCTCCACTCCCCCCATTCTGGATGTGTGTGTGTCACACACCCAAGTTCTGAGACTTGCGGGCCCAGAGCTGGCTCTCACCACCGCTGCATGGCCCACATGCTGCAGCGCCAGACGGATAATGTCGGACAGTGGGGGGAGGGGGGCAGGCGGTGCAGTCCTCAAGCAATCACTCGTGAAAATAAAAGTGTTTATTTGCTGTGTGCCTGGCCCCTAGACCAGCTTGGGAGCCCACAGGTGCCCAAGACTTAAAACAGGTTTCTAAGAAAGGGGCACTGCCCTGGCACCCCTCTGCCAGCATCTGATTCTGCCTGGTTCTGCACACAGGTGTGGGGGAGCCAGGTGGGGAGAGGGCTGCCTGCTGGCCAGGTATCAGGTGGTTGGCTGGAGGGAAGCAGTGGGCTAGGGGGAGGGGGCCAGGATGCTGGCATCCTGAGGCTTCCCTGGCTGAGTTCTGAGGGGCGGCAGACAATCGAGGCATTGTCACCAGGAGCATGGAGCAGGGGATCGGCGGAGCGGAGAGCCCTGGGCCTGGTGCGGTGAGTCTCCCAGGTCAAGGCCCCAGAGTCCCCAGGCAAGGGACCAGAGCACGCACCCACCTCTGCCCTCCTCGCCCCTCAATTCCCCGTCCTAGGCTCCCACGTGTCCCCAGCTGACCCAGTGCTGCCAAAGGCATGGGGGAGGTCCCGGTCTGCTGCTGCTGCTGCTGTTAGTGGCCTCAGGGGCCATGGCAGGAGGGCTGCTTGCTTTCCCTCGTGGCCCTGCCAAGGTGAGCCCAGCACCCTCCAGGCGAGCATAGAGAAGAGGGACCAGCAACGCAACTGGGTGGGGGTACCAAGCTGACCCAGCCCAGCTCTTTTATCTCTCAGCTACCACCATCCCTCTGCCTGACCCTCCCGAGCCCCGGGGGGCCCCGGACCAACCAGACAGCCCAGGTGGACGTGGCCCAGAACATGGCAACCATCAGAGTGACCCCCATGCAGGGCAACCGGAGCTGGGCAGTGCTGCTGGACGGGCAGAGTGTGAGTGTGCTGGGGACGGGCGGGGCCGGAGCTGTGGCCCCCAGCCTCATCCACCTGCCTCCCCAGGGCTGCGTCTGCTACCGGCCACCAGGGCACCCCGCCTGCTTCCTCCGCCTCATGGAGCCCCGAGATCGAGAGCGCCTGCGGCTGCTGGTGAACTCCTCACGGGTGAGCAGCCCCCACCACGGAGCCCTGGCCGGGCCAGACAAAGGGCGCTTGTCCGGCGGCCAGGGCGCAGGGCTCTGGTTTCAGGGAGAAGCCGGCTCTGGCTAGGGGAGGATGAGGGGGACGGGGCTGTGTACCCAGCCCTCCACAGCCTTCTCTGCAGGTCTCCGATTCAGTCGACCCCCAGAAACCCCGCTACACCCAGGAGCTGCTGGCGGTACTGGGGAGCCGAGAGGTGGACCCTACTCAGGTGGGGGCTGCAGTGCGGCACCTCTGTGCCGAAACCCCCATCTACTGGGCCCACCCTGCCCAGGGTGAGTGAGCCTGGTGGCTGGTGGAGGCAGACTGGCGGGGGGTGGGGGGGAGCATGGACTCACAGAGCACCTCCCCAGGGCCCCGGAAGCAGCGGCTGATCTATCTGTGCATCGACATCTGCTTCCCGAGTAATGTCTGTGTGTCTGTCTGCTTCTACTACCTGCCAGACTGAGCCGACCGCAGAGGACGGCGCCAATAAACCCCTCCACGTGCCGTGCCGTGTCCCTTGTGACCCAAGACACACACCTGGGCTGCTGGGGGAGGGCAGGGAGGGAGGTGGGGGTTCTGGAGGAGGGTATGGGCTGGGCAGGATGAGGACAGCAGCTTCCACTCCCCACAGCACTCCAGACCTTCGGGGATTTCGGCTGGCTGTGGAGACAAGTGGAGGTCCTGCCAGGCTGGGGAGGGGCCGTGAGGTGAAGGAGTGGGCTGGCGCGGGCTAGCCCAGCACGCTGTCATTGAAGGCCAGGCAGACCACGGCTTTTTGGTGGCCACCATACTCTCTCTTGATCTCACCGGTCTCCACGCACCAGAGCCGGGCCAGGTTGTCAGAGGAGGCTGCGGGGGAAGGGGACAGAGCTCTGGGACAGCCCCTGGCAGCAGGGATGCCAGTCTAGGGGGCGGGGGCTCACCGGTGACGATGTACTGGGAGTCCCCTGAGAAGGCGCAACCCCACATCCAGCCGCGGGACGACTCCCCGGGGTTGCTGCTCTTGATGCTCAGCTCCGTCATCAGGGAGAAGTTGGACGTCCTCCAGATCTTGCATGTCTGGTCGGCAGAGCAGGTGGCCAGGAGCCTGGGTGGGTGGTGCCATCAGCAGCCATGCCCACCCAAGCCCCTACCCCCAGCAGCCAGGCGGCCTGGGGGTGGCCCCACCCCATACTCACGTGGAGTCAGGGCTGAAACGGCACTGCAGGGCATAGCGAGTGTGTGCTGGGATCTTGGTCTTGGGTATGAGCTGTGTCACCTCATCCCCGATGCCCCCCGTCAGGTTCCAGACATAGCAGTTGCCCTGCAGGGCAAGAGAGCATCACAGGAGGCCCAAGCAGATGCACTGGGGAGGCATCAGGCTGTAAGGGCCAGAGGGTGATGGGAAGCCTGTCCTAATTGCAGGAAGCCCAGGGGAGGCACAGGACACGCGTGACCTCCCTGGAGAAGGCTGCTGGCCAAAGGGGTGTGGAGATCTAGGAGGAAAGACACCCACAAGGAGAGAACACTGAGGCAAAGATAGAAAGGAAGTTGGGGGGAGGTTGGGCGGTGGTGCAACAGGTTAAGTGCACGTGGGGCAAAGCCCAGGGACCAGCATAAGGATCCCGGTTCAAGCCCCTGACTCCCCACCTGCAGTGGAGTCGCTTCACAGGCGGTGAAGCAGGTCTGCAGGTGTCTGTCTTTCTCTCCCCCTCTCTGTCTTCCCCTCCTCTCTCGACTTCTCTCTGTCCTGTCCAGCAACAACGACATCAATAACAACAATAACTACAACAATAAAACAACAAGGGCAACAAATATTTAAAAGAAAAAAGGAAGTTGGGGGTGGGGGTATAACATAATGGTTATACAAAGAGAGTTTCATGCCTGAGGCTCTCAAGTCCCAGGTTCAAACACCGTCATAAGCCAGAGCTGAGCAGTGCTCTGGTAAACAAAGAAAGAAAAGAAAAGGGAGTTGGGGAGAGACCGGCTGGACAGAAAAGCAGGAGCAACCTACAGCATCTGAAGCCACGCAGGAGCCACAGGCAGAGTGAGGACCTAGCAGTGGAACCATGGGGGGGGGGGGCTGCTGTGAACTCGGGGGCCACGGGGGCCACAGGAGCCAGGGCCGGGGTGGGGGGGTGATGGGACAGAGTCAGATGTAGATGGGCCACCAGGGAGCAGGGCTGCCCCTACACTCACAGCGCTATTGACAGCTGCCATGTAGCTGGCGTCGGGGTCGATGTGGGCAGACGTGATGGACACCTCGGGCTCGGGGATCAGCTGCTCATTGTGGTCCGTCTTCAAGTCCCAGATGTGGATGGCTCCACTCTGGTCCCCCACGATGAGCTCCGCCTACGGCACCAGGTAGCAGTGAGGCGAGGCGGGGCTCCTGACCCCCCAGCCCCCAGCCCCAATGCCAGAGACTCTCACCTGGTTGGGGTGCAGGCACACACAGTTAATAGGCGCGTTCACCTGGAAGATGCGCTGGCACTGCAGGTTCCTGGACCTGGGGAGTGAGGGGGGCAGACTGACTGAGGCGAGCTGCCTCCCTGCGACACTGGGTGGTGTGACCCTTCCCGGAGGGCAGCCTGATGCCAGGCGCGACACTCAGAAGGGGACCATCTTGGTCTCACAGCATCCTGCGGGGGCAGGCCGGGAAGGCTGCCCTGCCCTGGCTTGGCCCGATCCCAGCCGCCGCCCCACCTGAGGTCCCAGATGCGGGCAGTGCAGTCCTCGCCGCCCGTGTACATCCAGCGGCCGTCCTCGTGGAAGCCCACGGACGCCACGTTCTTGTTGACCCCGTCGTAGCTGATGATGGGGTTGGGGTTGTTGGAGTTGAGGTCGTACATGCGGATGTGCTGGTAGCCTAGGGGCACAGGGGCACTCAGCAGCCCTGTCTGGGCAGCGCCGGGGGCCCGGGGGCCGCCCAGCCCTACCTGCCGCGGCGATCATGCTGCGGTCCGGGGTGATCTCCAGCGCGTTCACCTGCTGGCCGGGTTAAGGAGCGTGTCTGCTGGGCCCCGCCCGCCCCGCCCCGCGCCCGCGCCCGCGCAGGATACCGAGTCCTGGTGCTGCACCGTGCGGGTGCAGATCCCGCTGTGCGCCTGCCAGAAGCGCACCGTGTGGTCGTAGCCCGCAGTGGCCAGGATCACCGGGTCACTGCCCACCGTGCCCGGGGACGTGTTCATGGTGGGGCGGCTTCAAGGGCTCGGGCCTGCAGGGGTCAAAGGTCGGAACACCTGGCGCGGGGGGGGGTGTGGGGGACGCAGCTGCAGGTCACAGGATGCACGGTCGCTGCCGCTGTACAGAGAAGGGGAAACTGAGGACAAGCCCGCGAAGGGCGGTCGGGGCTCCGCGCCGCCGCGCCGCCAGCAGCCGGCAGGGGGCAGTCGCGCTCGGGAGCCGCTCTGCCGCAGGGGCGGGCCGCGCATGCGCGTGGCGGCGGGCGGGCCGGAGAGGCCGCGGAGCGCTGCGGCTGCGCATGCGTGTCAGGGGGGCGGCCGGCTCTGTTGGGGTGGGGGGCGTCCCCGGCCTGGGCCCCAGGGCTCCCCGGGGCTCCGCCAGCCGCCCAGGCTCCCTCCTGCCAGGCGGCCCCCCCGAACGCGTTCTCGAAGCCCCCGGCTCGGCCCACCGATCCCCCGCCCCGCGGCCTCGGTACCTCACATGCAGCTCTGCGCTCGGCCGCCGCCCAGGACGTGAGCCGAGCGGGAGCGCATCGACCAGGCCGAGTTCGAGCGCAGAGCTATCGATGAGGCGACTGCTGGGAGTCGGGGGTCGAAGGTCCTGGGCGAGGCCCTAGCGCTGCCTGGTGGTCCTCACCTACCCTCCCCATTCTGACCCCCACCCAGTTCCCGGCTGGCACCCCCCAGGCGGGAGCCCCATCTCCCCAGGCTGAGCCAGGGTGTCTGATCTGACGGGCCCTGGGATTTCTCTGGGCTTCAGAGAATCAGCCATTAACACCAGGGCGAGTTATATCCCGAATGCCACACAGGCTGTGTTTATGCCTCAGTGTCTCCTCCAGTGACAGCTGACATTCAGATGAAACCAGGCGTCGTACAGGCACCCATATTCCCGACCCTCTCAGGCCGGACCCTCGGTGTTCCTCCATAACCCCTACAAATTTGGGGTTGCAGGTGTTTACTTAAGAGAGAGAGCCAGAGTGTCACTCCAGTATGTGCAGTGTTGGGTCTTAAACTACAGACCTCCTGCTTGCAAGTCCAGTGCTCTAACCATTGCACTACTTCCCAGATCCCTTTTTTCATTCTGTATTTTTTTAAATTTTTTATTTATAAAAAGGAAACATTGACAAAACCATAGGATAAGAGGGGTACAACTTCGCACAATTCCCACCACCAGAACTCCGTATCCCTTGTCCTCCCCTGATCGCTTTCCTATTCTTTATCCCTCTGGGAGTATGGACCCAGGGTCATCGTGGGATGCAGAAGGTGGAAGGTCTGGCTTCTGTAATTGCTTCCCCGCTGAACATGGGTGTTAGCAGGTTGATCCATACTCCCAGACTGTCTCTCTCTTTCCCTAGTGGGGAAGGGCTCTGGGGAAGCGGAGCTCCAAGGCACATCGATGGGGTCGTCTGTCCAGGGAAGTCCTGCTAGCACCTGGAAACCTGGTGGCTGAAAAGAGAGTTAATATACAAAGCCAAACAAATTGTTGAACAATCATGGACCTAAAGGCTGGAATAGTGCAGATGAAGTGTTGGGGGTCCTCCATTTTGTAGGTAGCTAGTAGGCATATTTTAGTTATGTTTCAAAGGGCCTGTAGCTATACTAGTGTTTGTTTGGTTGGTTGGTTTTTGCCTGAGCCTAAAATCTGATATGCAGGTGGATCTAAATTATTGTCTGGGGAGATGATGTCATGGCTGGTCATTCTGTATTTTATAGAGGAAAGAGGGAGAGACAGACCCAGAGAGAGAAGAGACATGACAACATTACTCCATGATCCATGGAGTTCCTCAGTGCTACCCATGATACTCCCTGGCTCCAGGGCTCCAACTCAGGCCTTGGGCATGTCTGGCATGCCCTCTACCAAGTGAACTTCTCTGGCCCTGGGATGTCTCCAGCCCAGCACTCTCACGTGGTGCCCTGTGGTCCCAAACTCCTTCAGAAGAGTCCTTCAAACAGGCTCCCCCAGGGCTCCTCCCACCAGATGTACAAATAGCTGCAACTTCCACCTACCCTGTACCAAGACTACCCTCTGCTCCGCCCCAACAGCCAGTCAGGGAACTGTCCTTCCTGTGCCTTCCTCCCCCCTCCTTCCTTCCCCCTCGCCTCCAAACTCCTTCCACCCTCCCACCCAGCCAGCTTACCCCTCCACACCATCCTGTCCTTGACCCCAGCTCTCCAGGATAAAGTCTCCCAGCTACTGGCAGCCTCACTCTGCATGGGCAGATGGGTACTTCTCACACCTGCGACAGTCTGCAGGACAGCTGGGTCACTGGGGCCTGTCCCAGACATTCAATCTCATCTAACTTCCTGATTTACAGTCCCTGGGGTTCTCATCCACCTCCCAACTTCACACTGCCCCCTCCAGGCTGATCTGGCTAAGGTCTGACGTCTGGTAGAAGCCTTGGAGGTGGGGGGGGGGGGGAGGAACCTTCCTCAGCGCCCAGAGCCCACCCACCACAGCTTTCCCTACTCCACTGTGCAGACCACGCACTGCCTTGGGGCTATGCCAAAACCCCGTGGGACTTACCCCCACCACCTCTTTTTTTCCTGCCTGCTCCTGCTGCTCTACCCCATCCTAGGATAGCAGGGGATGTGTGGTGCAGGCCACATACATCACTAGAAATCAACCAATGTAAAGAGGCATTGCTTGGTCTGGGAGGTGGTACAGTGGATAAAGCATTGGGCTCTCAAGCATAAGGTCCTGAGTTTAATCCCCAGCAGCACATGTACCAGAGTGATGTCTGGTTCTTTCTTTCTCCTATCTTTATCATGAAAAAATAAATGAATTCTTTTTTTTTTTAAAAAAGAGGGGGGGGGTGGGCAGTAGCACAGCAAGCTAAGTGCACATGACGTGAAGCATAAGGAGCAGCATAAGGATCCCTGTTTGAGCCCCCAGCTCCCCACCTGCAGGGGGGGGTCACTTCACAGGTGGCAAAGCAGATCTATAAGTGTCTATCTTTTTCTCCCACTCTCTGTCTTCCCCTCATCTCTGGATTTCTTTCTGTCCTATCCAACAACAATAGCCACAGTGGCAATAATAACAATAACAACAAGGGCAACAAAATGGGAAAAATGGCCTCCAGGAGCAATGGATTCATAGTGCATAACTCTGGAGGCAAAAAAAAAAAAAAAAAAAAAGGGTGGGAGGGAATTGGGCAGTAGTGCAGCCGGTTAAGCACAGGTGGTGCCAAGTGTAAGGACCTGTGGTGTAGGGATCCCGGTTTGAGGCCCCGGCTCCCCACCTGCTTCCAGGTCTGCAGGTGTCTGTCTTTCTCTCCCCCTCTCTGTCTTCCCCTCCTCTCCATTTCTCTTTGTCCTATCCAACAACAAGGACATCAGTAACTACAACTACAATAAGAAAACAAGGGCGGGGCCAGGTGGTGGTGCACCTGGTTGAGCAGGCATGTTACAGTGAGCAAGGACCCAGGTTCGAGTCCCCGGTCCCCACCTGCAGGGGGGAAGCTTTACGAGTGGTGAAACAGTGTTGTAGGTGTCTCTCTGTCTCTCTCCCTCTCTATCACCCCCTTCCCTCTCATTTTCCGGCTGTCTCTATCCAATAAAGAAATAAAGGTAATAATTAAAGAAAGAGAAAACAAGGGCAACAAAAGGGAATAACTGAATAAATATTTTTAAAGGGGGGGATGGTGGGTGGCGGGCGGAGCAGGCAGAGGGGAGACAGCATAATCGTTATGCAAACAGACTCTCATGCCTGAGGCTCCAAAGTCCCAGGTTCAAGCCCTCATACCACCATAAGCCAGAGCTGAACAGTAAAAAAAAAAAAGAAGAAGAAGAAGAAAAGAAAAGAAGAAGAGACAGTAGCCCTTAGCACATTAAGTGTTGTGCATCTGTCGCCTCTGTCTAGGTCTAGGATGTATCCTCATCCCCAAAGAAGACCTGCCCCCAAGATGTGCTCAGCCCCCCTTCCACCCTGACAGCATAAGTTGTTCTGTTCTGGGTCTTCACATAAACAGAATCACATGCTGTCCTTTGTATCTGGCATATTTGGGGGGTTTTCCAAGTGATCGCTGTGTGGCTGCTTCCTTTGCAGGGATGAGTGATATTCCATGGTGTGGAGACACAGTCAGTTTGATCATCTGTCTGTGCATGAACTTGGGAGTTGTGGCCTCACCTTGGCTGTTGTGACCAGTGCTGCTGTGACCAGTCCCGCCCGTGGGTATTTTAGGGGCATGCTTTCCTTTTGCTGAGGTAGATTCCAAGGAGTGGGACTGCTGGGTCACACAGTAACTGTGCACGGCATCAAGGACCAGCAGAGGGAGCTGAGCCTAAGCGGCACCCACATGACACACAGGGCTTCCCAGCACCCCCGTCAGGGGGTCAGAAGACTCAGTCTCTCAGGTGTAGGGTCACCTGACCAAGGGCTCCCAGGTACAGGCTCAGCTCACCCCATTTCTGCCGGGCAGAGCAGCCCCCCCCATCCACCTTCAAGTCTCTCAGGTGTAGGGTCACCGCCAGGGCTGGCAGGATGCCCTGTGACCCAGGGCACAGGCCTTTTCTGGAGGAGCCCTGGGTGAGCACATGCCCTGTGCCTGGGGTGACGGATGGGGCAGGCCGGAGCAGCTCCACAGGGCAGAGAAGGGACAGGACAGCTATGTACCTCGACTAGCCAGGTGCTTTCAGAGGCTGTGTGTTCCCAGAACCCCAGGAGGGCCTGATTGGCAGGCCTGGCAGGCCACCGGGCAGTGCCGAGCAGGAGGGAGCGGGAGCAGGGGCAGGGCTGCAGTGCAGGGCGGCTTGGCAGGGGGCCAGGCCCGGCTGCAGCTCCTCTTCTCCGGGATGAGCCTCCGTGATTCTGCTGGCTCAGCGGCCCCTCCTCCCCACAAGGTCCTCCTCCGGACCTGACTTCCTGGAGGGCTGCCCAAGTCTCTTACTCGAAGTCCTCATCCAGCATCCACCAGAGTGGCTGGCCTCACCCCCAGACTGGGGGACCCCGGAGACACACCCCTCCCACTGGTGCAGCTGCAGACTGAGTGCCAGCCCATTTTACAGATGGGGTAGCTCCAAGCATGATCAGTGGAGGTCTACCCCGCCCCATCGAGCAGGGAGGCTCAGCCTCCTCACACACCTCACTCTGGGTACCCGGATGCAGGAACCACCCACCCCCACCCCCGCCCACCCAGGGTACTTGCTCCCAGGAGAGATGAACAGTAAAGGGTGCCTGGGTACTGAGCTGGGCTGAAAATTGAGGGGGAACAGCCACAGGCAGAGGCTGCTTCATCACCAGAGGAATCTGAGAACCGAGCCAGAACCTGGCTCTTCAGGTGGGGAGGCGGGGAGGACAGACATGTTTCACTGAAAACTTAAGGCAGTGTCTGTAGTATTTACACAGCCAGACATTCAGGTGCCTCCTCCATGTGCTCAGGCCAGGCTCATCCCTTATCCGGCTGAGGAGGCTGGCAGCCTCTGCATTTTTGCTTCTGTGTGTAGTGTTTCCTGCATCCGAGGCTAAAAAAGCAAACAAACAAACAAAAAAACAGTAACTACCCAGAGAGCTAAGGGCATTACCATGCCCACAGAAGCTGTCTGTCCATCTCTTGCTGAATTCTATTGCAAAGTGCTTTTGTAAAAAAAATGTATTTTTGTGTGTTATTTATTCATGAGAGAGAGAGCGAGTCACTTCACAAGTGGTGAAACAGGTCTGCAGATATCTTTCTCTACCCCTCTCTATCTTCCTCTCTTCTCTCAATCCTATCAAATAAAATGGAAAACATGGGGCAGGGTTAGATAGCATAATGGTTCTGCAGATACTTTCATGCCTGAGGCTCTGAGGTTCCAGGTTCAGTTCCTTGCACCACCATAAGCCAGAGCTGAGCAGTGCTCTGATAAAAAAAATAAAATAAAAAAAAACATTAAAAAAAGGAAAAAAATGATTGCTAGGAGCAGTGGATTCATAGTGAAGGGGCGGGGCACAGAGCCCCAGCAATAACCCTGAAGCCAAAAAAATGCCGGGGGCTGGGCAGTGACACAACAGGTTAAACACACATGGCGTAAAGCATAAGGACCAGTGCAAGGATTCTGGTTCCAGCCGCCCACTCCCCACCCGCAGGGAGGTTACTTCACAAGTGGTGAAGTAAGTCTGCAGGTGTCTATCTTTCTTTCTTTCTTTTTTAATTTTTATTTATTGGATAAGGACAGCCAGAAATCAAGAGGGAAGGGAGTGATAGGGAGAGAAACAGAGAGACACCTGCAGCACTGCTTCACCACTCGCAAAGTTTTCCCCTGCAGGTGGGGACCAGGGACTCAAACCCGCGTCCTTGAACATTGTAATACATGCACTCAACCAGGTGCACCACCACCGGGCCCCTAGGTGTCTGTCTTTCATTCCCCCTCTCTCTCTACCCCTCCTCTCTTGATTTCTCTCTGTCCTATCCAACAACAATGACAGCAATAACAACAATGATAAACAACAAGGGCAACAAAAGGAAAAAAATAGCCCTCAGGATCAGTAGATTTGTAGTACCAGTGATAACCCTGAAGGCAAAAAAAAAGGGGGGCGGGAGAGAGAGAAGAGGGACTAGAGCTTCACTCTAGTTGGCATATGGATATCAGGACTGAATTTAGGACCTCATGCTTGAGAGTTGAATGTATCCACTTTACTACCTTCAGTGGGGAGTTGGGGGGAATTGTTTTTGCTGCCAGAATTACTGTTAGGGCTCAGTGACTAGTTATACTCCTGTTGACCTTATCTTTCTGTGTTCTACTTTTTAAAAAATTTTATTTATTTATTTTCCCTTTTGTTACCCTTGTTGTCTTTTTTTATTGTTGTTGTAGTTATTATTGTTGTTGTTATTGATGTGGTTGTTATTGGATAGGACAGAGAGAAATGGAGAGAGGAGGGGAAGACGGGGGGGGGGAGAGAAAGACAGACACCTGCAGACCTGCTTCACCGCCTGTGAAGCGACTCCCTTGCAGGTGGGGAGCCGGGGGCTGGAACCCGGATCCTTATGCCAGTCCCTGCGCTTTGCGCCACCTGCGCTTAACCCACTGCGCTACCGCCCGACTCCCCTGTCTTCTACTTTTTTTTAAGATGCTAATTTTTTTATTCTTTATTTATTTTTGGATAGAGAGAGAAATTGAGAGGCAAAGGGAAGATAGAGAAGGAAAGAGACAGTGGTCCTGGAGGTGGCATAGTGGATAAGGCATTAGATTCTCAAGTATGAGGTCCTCCGTTCGATCCTTAGCAGCACGTGCCAGAGTGATGTCTGGTTCTTTCTTCCTCTCCTATTTCTCTCATTAATAAATAAAACCTTTGAAAGAAAGAATTAGAAAAAAAGAAGTCATAAGGGCCAGGCAGTGACACACCTGGCTAAGTGCTCGCATAGTACGCAAAGACCTGGGTTCAAGCCCCTGGTCCCCACCTGCAGGGGGAAGCTTCACGAGTGATCTTTGATCTTTACGCCTATCCACCAGGCATACCACTACCCACCCTCTTTTATACACTTAATTATGGGAGTCGGGTGGCAGTGCAGCAGGTTAAGTGCAAAGCTCAAGGACTGGAGTAAGGATCAGGGTTTGAGCCCTGCTCCCCACCTGCAGGGGGATCGCTTCATAAGCAATGAAGCAGATCTGCAGGTGTCTGTCTTTCTCTTCCCCCTCTGTCTTCCCCTCCTCTCTCCATTTCTCTCTGTCCTATCCAACGATGACAGTAATAATAATTACAACAATAAAAAAACAAGGGCAACAAAAGGGAATAATAAATAAATGAATTAATTTAAAAACACTTAATTATTCATTAATGAGAAACGAGAGAGAATAAGGCAATCACTGGCACATACAATGCTGGGGATCAAATTCAGGACCCCATGCTTGAGAGTCCAGCACTTTATCTACTGCTCCACTTCCCAGGCCATGAGATAACATTCTTGTCCTGATTTCATGGCGAGGAAGCTCATTTTCAGAGAAGCAACCCCACTAAGGCAGAACAGGACTGAGAGCTCAGACTCAGAGTCTGACAGTCCTGGGAGCCTCAGCTTCCAGGAGTCCTTCTGGGCCTCAGTTTCTTCATCTGTCAAATGGGCAGGATAAGCCCACACATTCTAGGAAGTGGCCAGGACGGAGCCTAACCTAGAAGGCACCCAGGAATCAGTCACCATAAAGGGGTGGAGAGGACTTTTGCATTTATCCATAGACCACCCATCCCCAGCCCAGCACCTGCTGCAGAAGCAGACTTGCCCCCCAGACGGCACAGGAGACCCTGGCTGCCAGGGTCACTCTCTGACCTTCCTCCCAAGCCTGCTCCAAGGTCCAGGTGGTAGGAGTGGTGGTATCCTCTGAGTGACCGTCACCAAATGCTCCTGAGAGCCGTGTGTGTGTGTGTGTGGGGGGGGGGGGCAGTCCCTGTCTGCAGAGCAGGGACCCAGTCTGAAGGGGGGGGGGGCGGTGGGCAAACCGTGCAGAGGTGACTCAGGACTGGCCCAGGCCTGCCAGGAGAGGTCAGAAGGATGAAGAGGCTGGATGGGTCCTGGGTGACAGTGATTGTCGGGGTGCAGGGGTGCCAGCTCAGATGTGCTAGTGGGCTGCGACCCCTTGCTGGAGTAACAGGCTTGAGCCCCTGGGATGGCTGCTCTGGAGGGAGCGCCCCAGCGGGTGCAGGCTCTAGCAGAGCTGAGGAGCCGTGGGTACTAGATGGGGCTGCACCCCACTCGGGAAGAGGCTGGGGAGGGGCTCTGCATTGTTTGTGGAGCCAGCAGAGGCTGCAGGGGGGAGGTGACATGCGGGGGTGCGGGTTCCCCGACACCGAATTCATTATCGGGACATTCCTCTTCACAGCCTCCACACCTCCCACGGGAACCCCGGGCCGCCGGGTGTCTCACAGCCTGGGGCCTCGGGCCCCCTGGTCCCCGGGTCCCCGCCCGCCTCGGAGTCCGCCCCCGCGCCGCCCCCCATCCCGCAGCGACTGGAAGCCTCGCGGCTCAGCCCGGCGCCGGCCCCCAGGTCTCCGGGGCGCGGGTCCGCAGAGGCGGGCGGGGGCGCACGGAGGTCAGCGGCCGCGGGAGGGACCCCGGCGTCCGGGAGGCGGCGCCAGGTGCCGCGCCCCCGCCCGCCGCCCGCCGCCCGCCGCCCCCCGCCCGTGACGCGCGCCGCCCCCTGGCGCCGGGAGCCGAGCAGCGGAGCCCGAGGACGGCGGCGGGAGCGGCGGGCGCGGCGGGCGCGGCGGGCGGCGGGCGGCGGGCGGCGGGCGGGCGCAGCAGGCGGCGGGGCCGCGGGGCCGCCGCCGCCGGGAGCGCAGAGCGAGGAGCCGCCGGCCATGGGGAAGGAGCAGGAGCTGGTGCAGGCGGTGAAGGCGGAGGACGTGGGCACCGCGCAGAGGCTGCTGCAGAGGCCGCGGCCCGGCAAGGCCAGTGAGTGCGGGGCGGGTGCGGGGATGCTCGGTCCCCGGGGGCGGGGCGGCGCCGGCCCCCGGCCCCCGGCCGCGCGCACCGGAGGAGGGGCGGCCCACGCCCCGGGGACCCGGCACCCACCTCCCCTCGGGGCTGCGCGGACCGCGTGAGGCTCCGCCGGGACCTGTAAAGGGCGAGGCCGCGCCCCCTCCCCCGGCCGAGGAGAGGGGCGCCGGGGGAGGGGCGACCCCAGGCTCCAGGTCCCGGCCAGACCCCCGCCTAGCCCGCATGTTTATACCGATGTTGCGGGGAGGGGGGGGTAGGACCACGCTGGGGGTGTGGCTGCCCAGGCATGGCCGGGTTGGGGCCTTCGCTGCCACCGAGCCCAGGCCAAGGTCGCCCAGCCCGGGGCCGACCGGGGGGCGAGGGTGCCAGCTCCGGGTCCGGCGCGCTGCCACAGACCCTGGGCAGCTTGGGTCTGGCTTGGGGGTGGGAGGGGCAAGGTGCGGGGGGTGGGGGTGGGGGTGGGGGGGCGCCCCCCGGGGTCCCCAGGAGCGCGCGCCACTATGGCCCCGGGGAAGGGCCGGGCGGTGAACGCGCTGCTCCCCCCACACAGCCCCGCGAGGCCCGCAGCCTTCCCCGGGGGCCGCGATGGACCGATGGGCGTGTGCGACTGCGCGCCCGGCGTGTCGGGCACCGGGGCGGCGGGCAGGCTCCGCAGGGCGGCACGTGCGGTCGGCCCCCTCCCCCCGCCTCCCTCCCCCCGGGCGGTGCGTACGCGGCGGGCGCGCGCGGTGAGGGCTCCCCTCTCCTCTCTGCCGGAGGCGTCTCTACCGACAAGCGGCACCTCCTGGGGAAAACCGGGCCGGGGGTTGCGGGCGAGGAGGGCCCCTCCGCCTTGGCCTCCTGCCCTGCTCCCGGGCTGGGCACGGCTTGCGCTTGGGGCTGGCTTCTGGGCCTCAGGCTCCTCAAGGGAGGACTTCCAGGCAGAGGCAGGCTCCGCAGGGCCCCCAAGAGCAGGTGGACCGGACACCTAGTGGCTGAGCGACCTTGGGCACCATGCCAGCTGGACCCCTAGAGCTGCAGGCTAGTGGGGAGCACGGGGTGGGGGGGGCAGACTCTGAGCAGGTGTTGAGGTGGGGAAGTGGAGGCATGAGAGGTGGGGTGCCTCTTCCTATCTAATCTGCAGGCCCGGGAAGGTTTAGAGGCGTGGGGCACCACTTGGGACCCTGCATGGCCCCGGGGGACCCCCGCTTTGGCCCCCAGATCTGGGCTGACTCACTCACGGGGAGGGCAGGCAAAAAATCAGCCGAGCAATCCCTCCATGAATTAGCCCGGTCGCCATGGCAACACTGGCCTGCTTTGGAGTAAGATGTCTTTGGATTCTGCAAAGTACAGCCTGAGTTTGGGCCACTGGTAAGGGGCAGCTAGCAGGGTCCCCCTAACACCCCATGGGCAGCAGAGGGGTTCTCAGGAGATTAGTCTTGGCCTCTTGCTCAACCCTCCCTCCCTCCATTGCCGCCCCCATCTGTCAGAACCACTCTCCCGCCTTGGAGGGC
This sequence comes from Erinaceus europaeus, assembly GCF_950295315.1. Taxonomy (NCBI): domain Eukaryota; kingdom Metazoa; phylum Chordata; class Mammalia; order Eulipotyphla; family Erinaceidae; genus Erinaceus; species Erinaceus europaeus. The sequence goes on from NC_080176.1 coordinate 5,526,402, forward strand.
ACCGCCCCCCACCTGACACCCTCACATTGTCCTTGAGGGGAGAGCCTGCTGGGAACCCACCAGCTGTTGGACGCACCCCTGCCCTTCATTCTGGTTTCACCCCCCCCCCAACTCCCTGAGGACCCCAGGCCTGTGTTCCTCTTTCTCTTTGGCCCATTCGTGTCCCCTTCCAGCTTCTGACCCAGAATTCCTGACCTGGGGAGCCCCCTAATCTTGACTCCTGAGGTGCCTGCTTGGAGAGAGACTCCCCAGGCCCTGTCCACACTCGGTGCTAGAAGTGAGCCTCCTCCTAGCTCTGCTGGCCCTGGGGTGCTGGGAGGCAGAGACCCCCTGAT